>NC_137126.1:30383038-30780538 GCF_949319135.1 Squalius cephalus
AGACCAGGCAACATTTTTCCAGTCTTCAACTGTCCAATTTTGGTGAGCTCGTGCAAATTGTAGCCTCTTTTTCCTATTTGTAGTGGAGATGAGTGGTACCCGGTGGGGTCTTCTGCTGTTGTAGCCCATCCGCCTCAAGGTTGTGCGTGTTGTGGCTTCACAAATGCTTTGCTGCATACCTCGGTTGTAACGAGTGGTTATTTCAGTCAAAGTTGCTCTTCTATCAGCTTGAATCAGTCGGCCCATTCTCCTCTGACCTCTAGCATCAACAAGGCATTTTCGCCCACAGGACTGCCGCATACTGGATGTTTTTCCCTTTTCACACCATTCTTTGTAAACCCTAGAAATGGTTGTGCGTGAAAATCCCAGTAACTGAGCAGATTGTGAAATTACTCAGACCGGCCCGTCTGGCACCAACAACCATGCCACGCTCAAAATTGCTTAAATCACCTTTCTTTCCCATTCTGACATTCAGTTTGGAGTTCAGGAGATTGTCTTGACCAGGACTACACCCCTAAATGCATTGAAGCAACTGCCATGTGTTTGGTTGATTAGATAATTGCATTAATGAGAAATTGAACAGGTGTTCCTAATAATCCTTTAGGTGAGTGTATATATTTATACAGTATATACACACACTGTATGTATATGTATATATATATATATATATATATATATATATATATATATATATATATATATATATATATATATATATATATATACTATGTGTGAGTATATATATATATATATATATATATATATATATATATATATATATATATATACACTGTATATATAGATATAGATATAGATATAGATATAGATATATCTGTCTGTCTGTCTGTCTGTCTGTCTGCATTGTCCCTTACACACATTTATTTGTTGGTCCAACCTAGAAACTGAAAAGCGCTGAATTAGAGTGCTAAACATCTATCTCCACATGATCACAGGATGAACAGCAGCAACTATTTCCTTCTGCTTTTCTTCCACTCCATGTAGCAAGCAGGAATCAAATCAACAAGAAAGCCTAAATTGCCATGTTTACCATTTTTGAAAGCCAAAATGGCTTTTGACTGCCAAAGCTCTATAATCAAGCTCTTAACCTGCAGAGAGGTTTAAACTAGAATCATGATTGTGTGTGTTGGTCTGCATGAGTGTTTTTGTTCCTCTGTTCACGTAATGGGATGAGTAGTTGGGACTAGCTTGTTGTTCTCCACTAAGGTGCAGAGAGAGAGAGAGAGAGAGAGAGAGAGAGAGAGAGAGAGAGAGAGAGAGAGAGAGAGAGAGAGAGAGAAATGATGTACAGGGAATTTAAAGGACATAAAAAAACACACACACACACACACACACACACACACACATAGGTCATAAATTGGTGCAATGGATGCAGGATGACAGATACATGTGGCATCAGTCAGGCCCATGGGAACTTGTATGAAGATACAGTTGTTTCT
The DNA here is from genome assembly GCF_949319135.1 of Squalius cephalus. Taxonomy (NCBI): domain Eukaryota; kingdom Metazoa; phylum Chordata; class Actinopteri; order Cypriniformes; family Leuciscidae; genus Squalius; species Squalius cephalus. Next base: position 30,384,496 of record NC_137126.1, read on the forward strand.
AATGTTGCCAACGCCACCCCTCCTCTACTGGTGTGGCCAAGTGAGGCACTTGCACTCCAGGGCATACTTTTACATGGAAATAGATTCTCATTGTCTTTCCCCTGTTAAGTAGATTAACATCAAAGAGATGTACAGTTTGGTTTAGTCAAGTGTGAACTTACAGACTCTGGTTCTCCGCACACACTGTTTGTATGCTGCATTGCAGAATGGCAGTCATTGCACTTTCCATAGTGTCCTGTTCTGCTTATTCCCCACAAGCTGAGAGAGGGACAAAAGAAGCAGGTCATATTATAGTGTCTATAGTGTCCACGTACAGCTTCTCTGTCTGTTTCTCACACACATGGACATTGTTTACCCTTGCTATTTAGATAAAGCTTACATCATGTTCCTTTTAGCCAGTCAAATTTCCTCATGACCACATTTTTCTTCCTTACTTTTGACCCTCTGTGTCATCAAACACTTCCACTGAAGGCTCATGGGAGTAATGGTGATGGTAGAGGCTGCACTTGTTGGGTGAAACAGGGCTAGTTTTATGATATACAGTGGTTAAGTTTTGAAAAAATACAGCTTCCCTTCCCATTGCAGTCTGGGGCTCCAATTTTTGCCAAAGAAAACTATGGAAGCTTGTTTCAGCCACAGAATAAAACACATTTTAAAAGATAATACTTTTTAATAACACAATTGTGAGTTTACACCTCGCAATTCTGACTTTTTCTCAGAATTCTGACTTTATAACTTGCAATTCTGACTTCTTTTCTCAGAATTGTGAGATATAAACTGGCAATTGCGAGTTATAAAGTCCAATTTTCAGGAAAAAAAGACTGATGTGCAATTGTGACTTTATATCACGCAATTCTGACTTTTTCTCTTGCAATTCTGACTTTATAACACACAATTGCGACTTTATATCAATCAATTCTGACTTTACAACTTGCAATTGCGGATTAATATTATGCAATAAAAAGTCACAATTGCCTTTTTTATGTTTTATTCTGTGGCGTAAACAAGCTTCCATAGAAAACTGCTTGTATGCTCAAAAGTACAGGTCTACCTATTTTTTAGAAGCTGACTTTTTTTCCTTTTATTTTTATTTTTTTTTTTTGCTGCAGCAGCATGCATTCTTTTAGGATTGGAGTTAAATATGTATTGCTGCTTATTGCTTTGCAGTACCTCAATTGCACTGGTTTTGCAGCTTAATATTTTTGTGAAAACCGTGATCTATTGTTTAGGATTATTTGATGAATAAAATGTTTTCATTCATTCAGTAAATGTCTTCATTAATTTTTTGATCAATTTAATTTTTTGATCAGTTCTTGCTGAATAAAAATATTCATTTATTTAATAAAAAACATATTGACCCCAATTTTTTAACAGTAGTGAGGAACAGAGAAACAGAGCACATTTAAGGTGAGCAATGTCATTGATAACATTATCCAGGGACATTGTTTTATTCACTCCAGATTGGATTTAATCAGAGAAAAAGAAAAATCAGAGTTAAACTGACTCTATCATCACTGGAGAGCTCATTCACACTTCACAAAGAAGATATGACAGAGGAGATGAGAGATCATTATCATGTGCTATTTAGACACATTCACTTTCTTTTTTTCTATTTCACGCTGTTCTCTTTCTGTCACTATCAGCATTCTCTCTTTTATTTCTTTCCTTCTGGTTGTAAATCCTAACACTCCCTGATCAATTATAGCACTATGAATTATGACTCCCTAACAAAGAGCATCCATTTTCTGTGTGAGTCATGAGTGCCCCTCTATAATTCTTTCTCACACAGACACACACAATCTCGAGCAGGACAACCTGTGCAGTGCACTTCCCATAATGCACTAACTCAGGCTGACTATGGGTTTCATTTGAGTTTAATATTGCTATGAAATATGATACACATAAAAAGTAAGTGGAGAAGGAAGGGAGGATGTTGAGTCTTAATTGAGTGAGTGCATTAATATCAGTCCAGTGTCATAGAGGTGAAAGTGATCTCAAACATAGATGTGTTGTGCAAGTGTGTTTTTGTAAGTACCTCGTTGAGACCTTAGAGTTATGAAAATATTCATCATAATTCAGTCGACCTAAGCTCTATGAACAGATGACATTGCATTTGTATTTACTTGCATGTCATTTCTGTCCATTTGAAATGCTTTTTTCCCCTCAAATCCCCAACCCCTTCTCATTGTGCCACTCTCTCTCTCTCTCTCCTTAATAGCCTCCATTAGTGTAATAATCATCTCTGTTAATTATCTTGTTTTGCTCTTCGATCACTCTCGTGGAAATCTGCACATTTTTGTAATGTTTTCAGCACTTTTTGTGGGAGAAAATCAGCACAAGTCTGCAGAAAATATTTAAATATGTTAAAATATGTTAAGTGGAGCTTAGAGTACAACAATCAATCTGTAGCTGAATGCGTTATTAAATTAGTCTGAATTGTATTTAAACAACAGCAATGCTAAAAAAATTAAATTAAATTAAATAAAAAAGCATCTGAAACCAGCCTAAGCTGGTTTGCTGGCCTTGTTCTTTTGGCTGGTTTTAGAGCTGTTTTGGGAACTTCTCAGACTAACTAAAGGCCAGCTTTTCCACACCAAGGGACTATCTTAAACCAGCTTCATTTACTCAACCTCAACTCATGTTGTTCCAAATCTTTAAGGCTTTATATTATCTGTGGAACACAAAAGAAGATATTTTGAGGAACGTCCAAAGAATAAAGAAAGTCAAACAGGTTTGAAATGACATAAGAGTGAGTAAATTATGTCATCATTGTTATTTGGTGATGAACTATCCCTTTAAGGCTTTGTTTTTGTTTTGTTTTTTCAGCAGGGATGTATTTAAAACTCTTTCAAAATGCAGTTGTAATGAAGAACACTGAATAAACCATATATTTTTATGAATGACTCATATTCTGTGCAAATATGCCGAGCTTTCATCATAGTTGCTGTTAGGCTGCAGTTTCATAACATTTATGTTCTTATAAATGTTCATTATGTTCTCTTTTTGACTTACTCTTTGGGTTTATATCATGGGAACCTCTTGAAACCATGTTTTTAAGAAAAAGAAACATGTAAGAGTACTTCTTATTTGGTTGAGGGGATTTTCATTTCTAGTCAGAAAAAAAAAAATTCCTTGGTTGTTTTGTATAATGACTACTACAGTTACATTGGGAATGTTCGGAAAGCCAGATTACGTCTCAAATCAGACTTGCTGTCTCTGACTCTGCCTAGATACACTTAGTTTTGCTGGTGAGTCGTTTCTCTGGCTCTGCTCACTGCTTTTGAACATCTACACACGTTTGACACATACCCATGTGTCAGGCAGTGAGTTAGAGACTATATAGCTGCTTTTCTCCCTCAGGTGTCACTTTCTCTGAGCTGCTCTTCAAACTTAGGTTTTCCTTCTGTAACTGAATTCTAGAACACAGTGAAAATAGGTGATGAAACCTCATCCACACTGATCCAGAGCTCACTCATGTACCTCAGGGCATCCATTTCAATGTCTTTGTCTAGTTTTGCTCCTAAGGATACAGTAAAAGCTACACTATTGATTGAGGCTAACAACACCATAACTAAATTACAGAAGTAAAACAACATATGTTTAGGTTTCATTGTTAACAATACAAAATCATTAACTTTCAATGGCCATCTTTACTTGCACATAATTTATTTTCCAATCCATATTCTATCTATGCATTAATCTGAAAAAGTTGACATGCTCCACATTGCAATGGTATTATATATTCATTCATTCATTCATTCATTCATTCATTCATACATACAAACATATACATACATATTGTTTTTTTAGCAAGCACCAAAACTACTTATTGCAACAACAAAACTCAAGAATGATTCATTATTAATCGTCTTACATATTAAAACATCATGTATCGTGTAATATAATCAGCATGTTTTGATTTATCCAAAAACATGCATATTTTTGCCCTGTTATTCTCTTCTGGAAGTATACTGTAGATCTTTTCATTTGTTATGCTGAATTTGAGTACATTTTGACAGTAATTTAATCAACTCATTAATTCTCAATCATGTTCATCACAATAACACACAACAGCATTATGAATTGCACAATGTAGTTCATGAGACTCACACAAACGAAGACCACGATGTTTTTTGTTTTGCTATGTTTGTACGATGTTAGTAAAAAAAAGAGTCTTCTTGCACCAAATACATTTTCAGTGAATGGTGAATATTTTTAATAAGTTTTTTTTATTTTTTTTTACATTAGCCAAAATAAATACAGGCATTTGCACGCCACTTTATTATATGTTTTAGAACATTGCATTAATTATGGAAATCAGGTTAAGAGCAGAAGAGTCCCAAAAAAACATTTATCCTGCACTTTTAAAGTTCTTAGTGGTCACCAGGGCGGTTTGTGAGTGTGCAAGTGGATTCTTAACTATAGACTTTTGAATCTTATTAGCCTGACTTGTGTACCTTCAGTGTGTGTATAGTGTGTATATGTGTGTGAGCTCACACAAATGCGTTTACCCCCCATCCCCCCTGAGCTTCTCCCTTTGAAGTCAGTGAGAGATCCTTTCCGTTCTTCTCTTGTCTTAATGGGAGAGAGAGAATAGACAGGTGTTCAAAGACACCCCTCCACTTTCTGCCCTCTCCGCTGCCCTCCATCTCTCCATCACACTATTCATGCCTCCTGTTCATTCTTCTCCACCAAACACACACTTTACGTTTCTTCCTGTGAGTTCTCTTTTTCCCTTCCCCTCTTCTTTCTTTCCTTTTCTTTTGCACTGAGTCACATGGAGAGAAAAAGCATTATGAATATTTTAACTCGCAGAAATGTCACTGAAAGAGGACAGAAAGAGAAAAAGATAAAGTGTAATGATTCAAGTGCTGTTTCTGTTTCCTGGAGTAAAACCATGTGAATGTGGAAAAATGGCTTGGGGGATATTTATAACCGCTCGAAACATTTCTCTCGCAACATACTTTTCAAATCTAAGCAAATAAATCATTAATATTTGAACCTTTTACCATGGCAAAAAGAGAAATACGGCTGTGCACTGTCTGTGTGTGAATTGTTAATGAGTCAGACAGTTGTATCACTCAAATTAGGTGCAAATTGAAGACATTAACACATTAATCAAAATGAAGACATATCTTTGTCTGTTTAACTGGCAGAAGATTGAATGTTGCACCATTATTTAAATGTGTAACAATTTAACGTGTTTATTATGAAGAGATGTTTTGTATTTCTGTTTTAGTATGATATCTGTATTTGTTGAGAGTGTGTTTGTGTGTAAAGTAACCCAGAGGAGCTTTGAAACGTTATGGATTGCTCTGACCCAATTTTTTTCCAGCATAATTGCTGGAATATGTCATTTTTAGAGTGGTATTTATCACAGGTGTGCTGTGTGAGTGCCGATGCCCGTAGGCTTTTTACTATGCTGCTCTCTTAAATTTGTGCTTAACATACAATCCTCTTTCTGCCTCAATATATCAGTGTCTATTTACAGTATGTTTACTGGCAGATAGGAAGTGCCCAGGATTCACAGGTGTTGACTGCCCATATCACAATAGCAGGGCATCTGGCAGAAGGGACAGGAAGTGTGCTGTAGAAGAGAGAGCTTGTATATGATCTATCTACTTTCTCTCTCTTTGTGTGAGGTTAGAGTTTGGTTAGGGTTAGTCTAATTTATTATGATATATTATATTTTAATATACATTATATATTATAAAAATATATGCTTCAATTGCCATGTAAGTTGTATAATATTGTATAAAAACATTTACTAAATGCATATATGTTATGGCTATGTTCTGTTTTGGCTTAGTTTTGTGCTCTTGAGTTCATTTTCTGTCTTCCTTAGTTGACCTAGTTTCCTTGTGTGTGCCTATCTGTTACTATAGTAACATATTGTGTCCACCTGCCTATTGTTAACTTACTCGTTTAGTCCTGTTTTATCCCTCCTGTTTAGTTCAGTCTCTTGTCTGTTCTTGTTGAGACTATAGCTGTGTCCCAATTCAGGGGCTGCATCCTTTGAAGTGCGCGTCCGACGCGGCCTTTGAAGGATGCACCGAGACTCGTTTTTCAAGGGGAAAGTATAGCCGACTGCGTCATCGTGGCGCGACGAAGGCTGTCCCAATTCGAAGGTCCTACGAAGGCTTCTTCAAAATGCGGCCTGCAAATGCGTCCTTCTTTTCCCGTGAATGCAGGATACATCAGAAGGATCCTTCGCAGCCTTGCCTACCCCAGAATTCATTGCGCGCCAGAGACGAAATTGCCAGATTAGACTTTTAAATGTAAGTATTGGGTTTCAATCTAATGTATCTAATGATAAAAAAATTAAAATTAATAATAATAATAATAATAATAATAATAATACAATAAAGGTTCAAATGTTGACTTATATGTTACCAGTAACGTTATGCGATTTTACATAGGCTAGTTTATACTCTTTAGACTTTATTATGTACATCAACCCTGTTTTGTTTTTAGGCATTTATAACTATATATATATGTTATAAGTTTTAAGTCCAGTACAAATGTTACTGCCGCTCGTCACAACGGCTGTCACCAGTTGCTAGATGACAAAACCAAACCATTGAACAACTCCCAGGACACAGCTAGCAACAATTTGTTAATGTGACAATACATTTTTGGTAGTTTCATTTTCCAAATAACCAGTGGTGGAATGTAACGACATAAATTTACTCTGGATTAAAGTATAATTTTGAAGTACTTTAGATTGTTTTTCAACTCCACTTCATCCCAGAGGCAAATATTGTACTTTTTATGAAAAACCAACTTTTTACACATGGATATTAGATTATGATATTAGATATTGTTTTAAAAATATATATAAACAGTATATAATAGAAACAGTATATAATAGAAACACTAAAAATCTAGTTCAGGGAAAGGCAACGTCTGTCCTGGAGGGCCGCTGTCCTGCAGAGTTTAGCTCATAGGACAGTTTTGCATGTTAAAATATTTTATGGTTTGATTTGAGTTAATTTCTTTTATTCTTTCCTCTTTCTAAGAACATCTCAGTGACTGGCAGCCAACGCTTGAGTCAGCCCTACAAACCTGTTGGTAGACAGTGGAAATATGCACTGATCCCAGATGATGTCCCACCGGCAGAGGCTTTACCAGCGTCTCTATTGTGCAGCCCATCTCCTGCTCAGCTCAATAAAAGTCTACAGAAAAATATTTTCCTCCAATCTGTTTTATGTAGGCTGTACTTTTAATTTAAACTTTTATTTAGTTTTTCTTATCTTAAACGTAACTTATCTTGTAAATATTTGTCAAAAGTAGGCTATTATAAGTAAAAATGTATTGAACAATTTATTTTGTATCAAATGTACAAATTAATTGACATGACAAAAATAATTATATAGAATAATTAATTTATTACATTTACAATTTATAACTTGCATTACAAAAATAAACAGTGCACAGAAATAATTTTTTGTTTCATTTACAAATTATAACTTGCATAAAAATAATGTAGCCTATATGATTGTTTAATTTACAAATTTTAATTCACATAACCACAAGTTTATTTCTCTACCAATCTGTCAAGAAGAGAAAACACTCTGTCCATTCTCTCCCTACTCTGTCTCTCTGAAACTTCATGTCCTCCCTAAATATCTCGATCAGCTCATCCTCTCGGTCTTGTTTTCTCTTGGCTGGTGCTGGTTCCCTTTCAGTCACTCACGTTTGATGTAGTCGATGTGTCGACTGATTGGGATCACGCTTAGGGAGCCTGTCATCTTTGAGTATTGTTAAAACGAGCCAATGCACATTGGCGTGCGTGAATTGCATCACACGCTCAGCCCCCCTACGCGTGTATAAATACGGAAGTGGATGCACGCACCAGTTGTCTTTCGCTTCGGAGCCGAGTGTTGTTGTGTTACAATGAGCGAGTGTGTCGGTGTTCTTCTGGAAGACTCTCCCTGTGATGGTGTTTCTACAGCGAGTTGCAGCGGTGATCGCGAGCTACTGAAGCTCGCAACTGCTGTTTTAACAGCATTTTATTTCTAAACGTGTTTGTTGTCGGCCGGTTGAGGGTGGAAGTAGTGAGTGCTTCACTGTTTCTGTACAGTGTTGCTGCGGTCATTCCCCTGTGTGCTCTGGCACTGGTGATGGGTCCCATTTCCTGAAAGAGCAACATGGGTGTGTTTGCATCTTTTTCAAGATGCCATTCCATATGTGCGTTTCTGAGTGCGGTAGGGCTCTGCCCCCCTCTGACGGTCACAATAGCTGTATCACGTGTTTGGGCTTAAAGCACACTGAAGCAGCTTTTGTGGATGAGTCATGTTCTCACTGCGGGAACATGACCATTGCAGTGCTGAGATCGAGACTTGCCTTCGTCCGCGAAGGTGGAGTCCCCATTCCCATGCCCCGCTCTAGTGTTTCTTCTGGGCCAACTCCCCAGAAGAAGGCTGGAGTGCTGCGTGAGTTGGGTTTCTCTGCCAGAAACTGCCTAAGTAGTTCTTCAATTCAATTCAATTCAATTCAAACAACTTTATTTATCCCCGTAGGGCAATTCAGTTTTAGCCTACCAGTCGTATCAACAAGACAAGAAGACAACACTTAGTCAAGCATTCAGAAACACTGTCAATGACTTCATATTGCATTTGGGCACCAAAACAAAGCAACAAATACACAGGCCACAATACATAGGCTAAGCAGCGACCAACGTTCAAGTAGATAAATAAATAATAAATAATACTAAGTAAATAATAAATAAATAATAAATACAGAGGTTTGCGATGCCTGTCACCTATCTAGTTGCCGTTGTCAACAGTATTTAAAAACCTGATGGCAGAGGGAATAAAGGAATTTGCATATCTTTTGGTTTTCCTTGGGGGGGCAAGGTAGCGTCGTCCTGAGGGCATTTGACAGAATTCCTGACTAAGAACATGGTCAGGATAACTCATGACCTGTCTAGCCTTCTGGAGCACCCGTTTTTTCCAGAGGGAGCTCAGGTCTGTCAGCTGAACTCCAATGATCTTAGAGCAGATTTTAACAACACTGCTGAGGCTATTCTTGTCCCTCACAGACAATCCATTAAACCAGCAGATGAAAGTGATGTTTTCATCACAAGTGATGTTAGTGCAACTGGTCTGAATTCTTTCATTTCTCTTGGATTATTAGATTTAGGGACAGGTATTATAATTGATGTTTTCCATATGGCAGGAATCTGACCACACTCGATACACATCTGAAAAAGTGTTGTAAACACTTCACTGAGCTGGTCCGCACAATAAGACAAAACGCGTCCACAGATGGAGTCAGGGCCAGCAGCTTTACGTATGTTTACTTTCTTAAAAAGATTTGTGACATTACCTTGTGTTATCACTAGACCATTCTTTGGAACCAAAGATTCCCGCATTTCAGAGATATCATTCAGAAAATCTGACCTTTCAAAACAAGAAAAGAAAGAATTAAAGCCATTTGCCAAGTCAGTATTTTCCACACCATTTACATGAATGACCTGCTTGGTCTCACAGGAATACTGATTAATTGATGCCATGGATTTTATACCTGTCCAGGCTGCCCTAAGGTCCCCTCTACAATACAGACTTTCTGTAATTCGTTTTGGCCTTCCTTATTTCAACCTTAACTTCTCTGGAAGCTGCTTTTTTCTCCAAGGGGTTTCCTGAATAAAATATTATTTTCTTTTTATTGATGGCAGATTTAAGTTCTTTGGTCACCCAAGGTTTATTATTTGGGAAAATAACCACTTTTTTAGATGGGATTACTGAGTCCACGCAGAATGTGATATATGATGAAACAGTGTCTATAAGTTCATTATTATCATCACAACCATCATAAAAACATTGCCAGTCTGTACACTCAAAGCATGCCTGGAGAGAGGAGATGCTGGCCTCTGACCATATTTTCACTGTCCTTTCCTGCCGCTCTTGGCGCCTGAAGAATGGTTTGTATACAAGCATGAGATAGACACTGCCATGGTAAGAATCACCAAAAGAAGGCATAGACAGAGATTTGTAAGCCCCGCTTACTGTGCCATAGCATAAATCTAGCATAGTGTTCTTCTGTGTTGTAGAACAAGTCACATACTGTTCATACGTCCTCAAAGTCTTTTTTAAATTGCAATGATTAAAATCTCCAAGGATAAACTTAGGTGCCTCTGGCCAGACAGAGTCCAGTTTATGCGTGACGTCAGCGATCAGCTGGGCAGAAACTGTGGCATTGGACCGTGGGTGAATGTACACTATTGTGTAAAAGAGCTGTTGAAATTCACGAGGCAAATAAAAGGGACAGAGAGAAATAGTCAACAATTCCACATCTGTGGTACATATCTTCTCTCTGATCACGACAGTGTTACAGTACCTTTCGTTCACATAGAAGCACACGCCTCCTCCTCGGTTCTTGCCGATGATCTCCGATGACCGGTCCATACGAATTGGGCTTCCAAACCCAGTTAAGTTCAGGTCCGAGTCCAGGTTTGCATCACCGAGCCATGTTTCAGTAAAGGCAAGGAGACAAGTGTCTTTTACTTCCCGTTTAAACTTGGCATATGTTTCCAGCTCATCTATCTTGTTTCTGATAGACTGTACATTTGACAACAGGACCGAAGCAAGTGGTGGTAATTTGCCGAAGAGTCTTAAGTCTCTGACGCAAACCACCTCTTCTTCCTCGTTTCCGAAGACCTGGCGACTTAGACGGCCTGCAAAGTTCCATCGGTATGCCCGATGAGACAGTTCCCACTGCAGAAGTCCGTAAGGACAGGAGAAACTCGCGGCTTACTTTCCCGTATACACCATGTCCTACGGCATGACTGGCAAAGCCCAGAAGAAGCGTTGACGCAAAAAAGTGCAAAAAGCTCCACGAGTAATCCCATAATCTGCATTACTGAAACACTGACAAGTTATTTCTTTCATACACACGCGCCACAGTTTAAGACACGGTTAAAACAGCTTAAAACACGATTAAAAACAACAAAAACGACTGGGAGACTACTGGGTCGCACACTATGAAGCGCCCCGGAAGTACTATGAAAGACTTGAAAGAAGTACTTCCCCCCACACTACCCTTGACGGAGGAGCAGTGAAGGGATATGAGGCTATCCCTCCAGTGGAGCGTTCTGTCGCGATGCAACTGTGTCCGGCAACTGCTACCTCATGGAAGGGGGATCCTCGTCTCCCCTCTGAGGCCTGTAAGTTAACGTTCAGGTCCTCCAGGCCCAGGCACTCATGAACATGCATGAGGGTAGCCCAGACCGTGAGCTCATGGGTGAGCTCCGCACTGCAAATGACCTCACCTTCCGGGGCACGAAAGGTACCTACATTTTCAAAGAAAGAGCAATTTCCTCTGTTCCTGGGTCCCAAGAGGGCCAGACTTGCGGTGTGTGACCCTGTAAAGCCTTTCACCTCTCAGCCACCTCTTGTATCGCTAGCCAGGAGCTGGGTGCGTTTAGAGGTCCCGGTCACGCCTTCTCACACACTCTCTGCCGTCATGTAGAGACAGGTAAGTGTTGCACCATACACTCAGACCCCGCTTTGGGCCTTCCGAGCCAGGTCCTTGTCCTCTACCTCGCTACCTCATTCCGGGTATGTCTGTGGTCCCCCTGGGCCAGTTTGTAGAAGCCTAGAAAGAGCTCCCAACCAATCCAGCTGGCTCCTCCGTACCAGCGTTCGGTCGGCGTCTGCCCATGTTCAGCGCTATTCGTTACACTTCGGTGCTCAGCGAATGTGCGTCTGTCCTGTGCGTGGTCATTGCAGTCCTTCTGATGAAGGATGCGATTAGGCCGGTCCCTCCAGCCGATATGAAGAAAGGCTTCTACAGCCCATACTTCATTATACCCAAGAAAGGTGATGACTTACAGCCAATCTTGGACCTGCATCTCTTGAGTAGGGCCCTTTACAAGCTTCCGTTCAAGTTGCAAACGCAGAAACGCATTTTCGAATGCTTTGTTCCCGAGACTGGTCTGCAGCGTTCGACCTAAAGGATGCGTACTTCAGATCTCTACACTTCCACAACGCAGGCCATGCCGTGTGACAATCACCCTGGCCTGCCAAACCCTCAGCCAATGATCAGGCCTTTTATTTCTCCGGGCCAGCCAGCCCAGATCAAGTGTTCACCAACACCGGCTGAGGGGCCACGTACAACGGGCATGCAGTAGCGGGGGTCTGGGCGGGCCTCCATCTGCATTGGCATCAATTGCCTCGAGTTGCTAGCAGTACGCATTGCTTGACGCCGCTGCTCAGCAAGCCTGTACTGGTCAGTACAGCGACCGTTGCACTACGCTTCCCTTGCATGTCGCAACTTGCCCACCACTTCCTCCTATGGAGTCAGAAGCTTCTGAGGTTGCTTCATCCACTTAAAATTCCGGCCTGCTCAATCGTGCCGCCGACGAGGCCTCACGACAGCCTGTGGCCTATGAAGAGTGGAGACTTCATCCCCAGGCGGTCCAGTTGTTCTGGGATAACTTCGTGGCCGCACAGTTACATCTATTTGCCTCTCCGAACTCGTCCCATTGCCAGTTGTTTACTCCCCGACCGAGCAGAAAACCCTCGGCATGGAGACACTGGCACACAGCTGGCCCTGGGGCCTATGCAAAGATCCGTTTCCCCAGTGAGCCTTCTGGCACAACACTGTGCTAAGTCAGGAAGGACTTAGGACTGTGCTAAGTCAGGAAATGACCCCGAAGACTTAGTCCCGTTGCCACTATTGCTGGGCCACCGCTGACTTCTGGCTCCACTCGGCTCCTCAGCGAAAAACAACTGGTGCGTGCATCCACTTCCATATTTATACCCGCGCTGCGTGGCGGAGTGTGTGATGCAATTCACACATGCCAATGTGCATTGGCTCATTTTAACAATACTCGAAGATGACAGGCTCCCTAAGCCTGATCCCAATCAGTGGACACATCGACTATGTCTCCGTTCCCTCCTTCAGGGAACGAGGGTTACATACATAACCGAGGCGTTCCTCATTCTATCCTTCATGCCCGGGGGAAAGAAGGACGGTAGGCAGGGTTGCCAGGTCTGTGCAATAAAAGTAGCCCAAAAAGCCCATCGGCTCTTCTCCAACGGGCAGCCGAATTCTCAACTGGATTTGTGCGTCTGAGGGATGTTTTGGAGCGTCGAAATCGTACATACGGGGGTGGAAATCTACCCGCGGGTAAACATTTTTCCAACAACTTAAGAGTATCCCATTTCCGCGGGAAAACCTCGGACTTGGCAACACTGACGGTAGGCCGCATTAGAAGGATAATTTGAATTGGGACAGCCTTTATCGCAATCGGCTTTCAAATTAGAGCTTAGATCGGGCCCAAAAAATCAAGCCCGACCCTACCCGAGCCTGTGCACGTTGTGTCCGAGCCCGTCCCGACACAGTAACTGTAATTATGAGCCCGATTTAAACATACGTGTGCAGTTATACAGACGTTCTCAACTACAATTCCGAGTTGTTTGAACTACAGAAATCGGTTTACAATTATCTTAATGAATAATGCAACAAGGGCGAAGCATGTAAACTGCGTTGTTTGTTTATTCAGAATGGAATGGATCGCAAATGGATCCGAATGAAGAAACGTTAAAAAAAAAACTTGAACACTCGACAAAGCCAACACATATGTTGTCACTGCCCACGACTTGTTTAAAATAGTTCCATACCTCCAACTTTCCTCCAAACTTGCTCAAAGTTAATTCTCCTGTTTTTATTTTTTCCCTACATCTTCAAGCTCCATGTTGCACTTGAGCTACACAATACAGAACAGCAGGCCCGGTGTGATGCGTGCGAGTGGAGGAGACGCTGCGCGTGACGCGTTGCATTGTCCACCCAATTAGGCTAATAAAGTAATGATTAAAAAAAACACAAATGCTTGATCAAGGGCCCGGCCCGAGGATAGTGGTGGGAAATATCGTCCCGAACCGGCCCGTGGGTCGGGGTCAATTTTGGGCTCGGGCAGAAAATCTAAGCTCTACTTCAAATACGGCCTTTGGAGGATGCAGCCACTGAATTGGGACACAGCTTCCCTGTGGTTTTCAGTACTTCTACCTGTTTGTATGATCTCCTAAGTATTTTGGTTTAATATTAAAAGACTAATTCTTGGAATTTGACATTCTACTTCATTTGATTTGAACCTAGCCATTACAGCATACATTTAAATTTACTGTATTTCTGAAAAGTCTAACACATTATCTCTTTAGTCTGCTATTGTGAAGTATTCATGCAGGAAAATATGCTTTCTTAAGGTGATGATACACAGGGCAACTTTTTGAGCAATATTGCTGGGCAATGTTGCTGTCAATGGGCAACCAGATGAGACACAGGGCCCATGACCGATCTAAATTATCCAGATAGAAATGTATTGCCCATTTTCAATGGGAAAGTGCCCAAGCAACAATCGACCGGCAAAATTGCCCAGCAACATTGCTCAAAAAGTTGCCCTGTGTATCATCACCTTTAGAGATTGTAATGACCACTATTATGCTTGTCATCCACTGTAAAAAACAAAAACAAAGTTGCTGCCTTAAATTTTAAAGTACAATCCACTTGGATGTTTAAGTCATTTAAATTACATTAAACTGACTTTAAAAAATGAGTTGAATCTTGAATAACTTATTACAAAAGTGGAAAATTGCTTAACTTATTTTGATGAATTAGTTTGATCATATATTTTTTTACAGTGTCTAATGATTTTGTATGGTAAAAATGCATAAAGGACATCATGCTGGAACTACCAATTATTTTTTCAACAGTTTAATCAATCAGTTAATTGAATATCATCGTTTTGAGGTTGGAGAGCCCCAGGATGTTTTCTTTCTTTTCAGTTGTGATGCTGTGGTATGGTAGGCCATCTCAGTTTTACAGAGCGTGCAGAGCACCATTTTATTTTGTCTCTTTTTAAAAAATTCCCCCACTTTAGACCGGGCTCGATGTTTTTGTAATAACGGCTGATTTTCAGCATACCAGAGAGTCGGAGCCGACCAGCATAGGGGATGACCATAAACAGTGTAATGAATCAATGCATTCCACGCAAAACGACTAATTTACACAATCAGCGTAATTGATTACATTGATGCGTCGTTCCAGCCCTATTCAAAATATGAAAATATAAAAATTTCTGCTTTAGTTCATATGCTTTAGTTCGTAAGAAGAAACATTTACCCGATAAAGCCATCCAACAGCACACTCTGACTCACATTCACTCTCGCTAGTAAATTGAGCAATCAGTATGATAATTCAAAACAAAATGCAGCTTAGTTCTTACGTTTGAAATGTCTTCGCAATAATGTTTAATTGAAAGTTCAAGCACACCTGAGTTGTATGCGCACAGACTCGCCTGTTGGCCCCTTTTTTGGTAGAAAAGCAAGAGGGGCATAAAATTCTCCCAATGTTTAATTATTCCAAACGAGGGAAAATCTCAAGGGTTTTAATTAAGCCTGAATTAAATTGATGTAAATTGCATGTGAAAGTAGCAGGTTTCTTTTTCCTCTTTTTAAAAATAAATCGTTTTATTTATTTATTTTGCAAAAGGCAAAAAAGGTTCTTTATGCACTCATAGAAGCCAGCCTCGAAGCTGCTGTTTCCTTCATTTTTCCTTCATTCTGCTTTTCTTATCAATTTTGTCCCTTTCCTTCATATATTTGTAGTCACACTGTGCCATACATGTCAAATTAATTTGGATAATTCAGCTCAGTGTTTATACGTGAGGACGGTGCTGCAAGACTTTTCCTATCAGGTGCTTGTGGGTCTAGTGCTGGAAATGTGATGCAAAAACAACAAAATATAAAAAGAGTGAATCTCCCCTAAGACCTGGTTGTTTTACATGCAGCTTTAATGCATAGTATGAATTTTAAAATGTTTAAAGTATGCCTTTGCTCTGCATAATAATAGATGTTTGAGCATTTCAGTGTTTTATTACATTGTTTTATATGAAAGCAACAGAGAGTGAGAACGAACTACACATTTATACTAGGGATGGGGGAAAGAAATGTTCATTTTTGTGATTAATTTCGGCTGTGTAAAGTTAAATATAATTAACATAATTTATGCAGCCTTTGTTTTTCCGCTGTCTGAGACTATAATAATATTTTTTTCCACACTTCCTGTGCTGTTATATGCCCATGTTGTTTGAGCATTGCAGTCTGTATTTGGTTGTACTTGATTGATCAAAATTAAGCCATGCAGGTGTAAGTGATGATAGATGTATCAATAGCTGTGATAGCCTACTAATAGAGAGGATTGAAAATCCATAAAATACTAAGGATTTATGACATGGCCCATTTAACAAATACATAGTTAGAAAAGATTTGAAGTGAAACCAAATTAACTGATATCCCTAATTTAAAAAGTAGAGCAGAAAGAGTAATGACAGACAGAAACATCATCTGGAGTTATTTCTCATAAATAAAGGCAAAGCTAAATGAGAATTTTATTATAATGGGTGTATGCAATAATTCTTGTAAATTAATTTAAATTATTAGATTGATTCTTTAATTGTTGTAAAGGATAAACAAAACAGTAGTCGGATATTTTGCAGTTTGCCACTAAATGTAAAAAGTATTAAAATATATTGTTGAATCATTGTGTAATTTTATCTTCAAAAATGTAAAGAAAATAAATAAATTTAAGAATGGTACTGGTATTGGCAATATATCCCTGTCAGTCCTTGATAATAATGATACTTGACAAATATTATTTTGAATATAGGCTACTACAAAATATACAATTATGTACAATTATTAATACTAAAATATACTACTTATTCTACATTTAGTTGGGGATTAGATGTGTAAATATATTTTATATAATTACAGAAATCTGTGCAATTAATTAATTTTACTTGATTCACTGCCCTAATTCGTGTTACCATCATAATCCAATGACTCTTTCTATGAGTAAAAATAATCATAGCATTAATTGGTCTTTCTCTCTTTCTTCAGGTTTGAAACAGATCCATGCTCTCTCTAGCCAAGGAAACTACGAATTGCGCATAGATCTTGAAGACTTTGAGAACAGCACAGCTTTTGCGCAGTATGGTGTTTTTGGAGTCGGGCTGTTTTCTGTTGATCCTGAGGATGATGGTTACGCCCTCACCATTGCTGATTACACCGGCACTGCAGGTACACATATATATTTACACATTAAATACATAAAGCTACAGACCCTGAGTCAGTATCTTCAATACTGTGCAATTAGAATGCCTTGTTTAAATCACATGCTTAATATTCAACTATACTGGACCCAGTATGCAAATCAGTTAGCAAGATTAAATCTCTGTCAACAGTAATAATTGCTTATTCATTCAGATAATTGGTCCATTTCAGTGCTTGATGGCATAGACAGAATAATCATGGCACTTAATACACTCTTTAGTCACTTATCAGCTGCATGCACAGCATATATCTCTCTTCCTCTGCAAATCGCCACATAAACAACCACTAAGACTGGGTATCAATACAGATTTGTAAATACAATTTGATTCTGATTTACAAGCTCTTGATTTGATTCAGAATTGATTACATTTGAAAAAATCGATTTGAACCAACTCATTTGAGTGATTTCATGAATCAGATTATACTTGTCACAATGTGTCTTTTTGATTTCACTAAAACGAACTGCTCATAAAACTCATATGTTTTTGATCTAGACTATACTGGTCACACACTATGTTGTTCATTCACTGAGAAGAACCCACCTATAAGTATAATTTGTTTGTGAATCGGACCACACTGGTCACATTGAATGTTGATTTTGCATGCAGTATGCTAGTACACTCAATAGAAAGATGTTTCTTGTCATTCTTTTGTGATGCAGTCTTTTTATTCCATCACATTCAAAACAGACGGCAAACTCATTCACATCTCAAGTCATTTTTTTATGCAGTGTTTGAGTAAAATGATTTTAACAATCATTATCATTATTAATCAGAAAAATTGTTATTACTGTATTACCCAGTCCTCACAATCACACACACATCCAGAAAACGAAATACCTTCCAGTCAATTACTATCACTGACTTAGTCAAATGTCAAGAACTTACACACAAACTGAATTGGAAAACTCCTCAGAGTCTGGTAAGAAACAAGTGAGCAGCAGGATAAACATAAATAGAAAGAGCATTCTGAGTTTGAACTCAAGGGCAGAAGCTGGAGAAAATACACCTAAGAGAGAGTGTAAAAGAGAGAGGTGAGATATCTCCTGTCTGGACAGCATGTATATATCCGGGCTCGAATTGGATCGTGTCTGTAGTGCTGGTGTCAAATGAGCAGGTGGTCTCTGCTGGGCAGAGTCTTCATGCCCTTGAGCTGCTGGGTTTCCTGTTTGCTGCCTGACAGGTCTCCCTAATCACAGTGTTGAGAGTATTATTGTGATCATTTGCATTGAATTTTGACAGACCGTTGTGCTCTGGACCGGCCTGGTGGGGCCTAATACGTCTCAAAATACAGACCCTGTCAAGGTGACTCCTTATTCACCCCGGCATGTGAGCACCAAGTTTAAGTTTGCACACCTACAGTATGTTTTAAGCAGCTGCTTAAAACATTTATACAGAGCCTTTTTAGAGAGTCTAGCATGGTATTACCACATCACCTGAAGGCTTTTTGAGATGATAATATCCCCTTGACAAATCAAAAGTGATTCCCAAGAGCAGGTGACTGAATCGGAGAGTTTGCAAGGACATGTCTGGGTATAACACTCTTAATGCAGAAATGTCATCGGCAGCAATACGAGCATTTTTTGTGGGCTCGTGCGACCCTAGTGTGACTAATGGCTTATTCCCATAGCTGCAGACAAAATCTGTCAAGCTTGAATGACGTGCGTTTCCATGGGGAAATTGAGCCCCGGTCTGGGATCAGTTTCTCAATGTATTGTCTTTGACGTTATTGAGTAAAACTGATTGTGGAACAGAAGATTGAAGATCTTCAAGGTCATATACTCTTAGAGAAGAGGAAGGAAGGTTTAGCGCTTTAATTCTGGAAGCATTTTCCTCTTCTGTGGATCATCCACTGTATTTTAGGCTGGATGAAAGGTTAAACATAAAATGGTTCTGAATGAATCCCAGAGAGGTTTAGAAATACCACCTGACATTTACCTCTATTGTACTCATCCTGGTACACATTCCTTTTCTTCCTGTCTCCTATCTCCATGGAATACTGTGTTCTAGCTTTTGTTTGGAATGTGTTCTTTGTTCGTGTTGAGCTGACAGAAACAGTTTATAGGGCAACAGACACATCACCACCCTGCCCTTCTGCCAAATAAATCCAGTGAAGTGGACAGCAGGCAGGGTGGCTTTCCAAATTTCCTTTTCAGGCGTGGAAATAGGGAAGGTTTGTTTCTGTTGGCCATCAACACCAAATGCCTTTTGCCATCAGATAAGACTGACACTACAAGACACTTCTTGAGAGAAGACAACTTGTCATTGACCCACAAGTTGACCCTTTTAATGCTGATTCTTTAGATTTAGGTCTTAAAGTGTTTTGGATCTCGAGATACTTCCCTGGCAGAGTAGCAGAAACAAAGAGAAGCTACAAGATACAAATATTCTATACTTCTTAAAATAACATAAATATGCAGCACATTCATGCCATTCTCATTCAGAGATATGCTTGCTTAACTGTCGTATGTACTGTACCACTGCAGGTCATTCAGTCCCATTTACTAAAATAGAAATTATGGGTGAGGGTTCAATCCTTTAATTGCATGCTTTCAATCTCTGTATACAGAATAGGCAGTAAATATCGGTGGAATATTTTGGAAATGGTTTGAAAAGACAATTATACATAATACCACTGTGTGCTTTATGCCAGTGTGTTTTACACTAAGGGTTTTAAAACTGGGTTGTGGGGACATTTTCTGTATAGTATAACAATGTCAAAAAATTAAATATGAGTACAGGAGGGATCAGTGAAATAAAAGATAGATATAAAATGTTCAAACTGTTTTGTGGAAAAAAATGTTTTAGTTTGTATCCATCTATCCTTGCAATATACCTAAGTGCATTGTTATTTATGTTGTATCTCTGTAGGGATATTATCCTTACCATTGTTGATTTCAGCTTTTCTCTGGAACTTGTGAAAAACACTATACTTGTAATAAACTAAATATATATATATATATTTTTAGGTTCATCAAGTTTCAAGATTTTTAATTTTAAAAGCAAGGACAAAATTCAGTTGATCAAAAGGGATAGTAAAGATATTTTATAATGTTACAAAAGATTTATATTTCAAATAAATGATATTCTTTTGAATGTGCAATTCATCAAAGAATATTGAAAAGGAAAATCACGGTTTCCACAAAAACATTAAGCATATTTTCAACAATTTTTCAACTATATTTTCAACTATTTTCAACATTAATGATAATAAGCTTTGCCATCACAGGAATAAATTACATTTTAAAATATATTCAAATACAAAACACTTATTTTAAACAGTAATAAAACACATTTCAAAATATTACTGTTTTTACTGTTTTTATCAAATAAATTCAGCCTTGGTGAGCACAAGAGACTTCTTTCAAAAACATTAGATAGTGAATGTTTTCTTTTGAATGGTAGTGTACATCTAAACTTGTGGATATTACAGTATTGTTTGACTTACAATATACAATTGACTTACAATATAAAAGCCAATGAACTTAGCAAATTATTGCATTTAATTAAAAAACATAATTAATAATTCCTTTACCGTATCAAGCTGACTATTTGATATAAATGGGTCTTTGCTGTATAATTACAAATATCTACAGAAGTTGCCTTTATATTACAGGAAGTGAGTGTCCATATGTACTTCTGTGTACTTCATGTGTCGACTTCTGATGTCAACAGCCAATCTACTGGTTGTTCAGCTCCATGTTCCAGACAGCTTTGAGTGTGTCTCATTCCACCAAACTACACCTCTATACCTAACATCTAATTATAACATCTATACCACCTGTACCCATGTGTTTGTGCATGAGTTCTTGAAAGAGAATTATCAAAATCCTTTTTTATGCTAACTTGTCTCTTGTTCCCTTTCGTTCAGTCACTACGAGTTACGTTGGTGAATGACAAATGGGGGTTTCGCTTAGAAGCCTATCATCTTTGAGTTTTAGACAAATGGGGGTTTCACTTAGAAGCCTGTCACCTTTGAGTTTTAGAAAATAAGCCAATGGCATGGAAAATGCCTTGGGTCCGCGGAATTTTCATGCCGCGACTCTGCCCCACCGCGTGGGTATAAAAGGAGGAGTGGTGGCAATCTCGCATTATGTTTTCACTTCGAAGCCAAGAGTAATCTTCACTCCTACAAGCAATTCTGAGATCTTCACTCTTCGAGACAAGCTACTCTCCAGGTGTTTGTGTGACGGCGAATTCCAGCGAGTTCACATTGCCTGCTGATCTGTGCAGTGATCTGCCAGTCGTGTGCTTCTCCTTGGTCACTTCAGCACTCTGCAGAGTTTTCCCTCTCACAAAAGAGCTTGCGCGTGGCACGTCTTTATAAAGATGTCTCGCCCGTGCACTTCTGGTTGCGGTCGGACTGTTTCTCAGTTTGATGTTCACAATCGCTGCCTTGTGTGTTTTGGCTTAGATCACGCTAAGGCAGCTTTTGTGGATGAATCATGTTCTCATTGCGGGAACATGACCATTGCGACACTGCGGTCGAGACTCAATGACCTCACTAGAGTGAGAGTCCCCTCATCCACACCCCGATCTACCCCCTCTTCGAGAGGTGGTACTTTGGGTGGTGGACAGGGTGACCTGAGGGTGACGGTGTGGAACAAAGTGCCGACGATACTTTCAACCCGAGTTGACAGCCATACTCTCCCGGGCAGCTGCGAGCGCTCAGGACAGGTTGGATGGTTCCACTCGAGCCCGATGCTCGCAGCTGCCCGGGAGAGCTGGATGATTGGGCGCCCGTCCCCAATACCTTTCTTCCTGGAGGTGCATGAGGAGGTCACGAGGTCCTGGAAGTCTCCACTGTCTTCCCGCGATCGCTCAGCGACCTTCTCCGCCTTTCCTTCCCTTGATGGGGCCGCGGCTAAAGGGTACACTGGGGTTCCCTCGGTTGAACGCTCTGTTGTGATGCAGCTGTGTCCTCAGAGCGCTTCTTCTCATGGTGACCCAAAGCACCCCTCCAAAGCCTGTAGGTTTTTACAGACTCTCGTTGCGAAATCCTATAGAGCTGCGTGGCAGGCTGCCGCCTCTTTGCATGCCATGGCCATCCTGCAGGTTTACCAGGCACGGATGTTAAGGGACATGCAGGAGGTGGGACGAAGGTGACCGCACGCTCCTTGGGCCAGGTTATGTCCACGAATGTGGTCCAGGAGAGACACCTTTGGCTCAATCTGGCTGATATGAGAGACTCAGAGTGAACCCGTTTCCTCGATTCTCCCATATCCCAGGCTGGCCTCTTCGGCGGCGCGGTCAAGGACTTCACCCCACAGTTCTCGACCGCCCAGGGGCAGACTGAGGCTATAAAGCATATTCTGCCCTGACGGCCTGCTGCTGCCTCCACCCAGCAGTCGGCACAGAATCCTCAGCCTGCTCCCCGCCCCACCCGGCCCCAGCAGCAGCCTTCATCTGGGCCATGCCGTGGAGGTAGCCTCAGGAAGGCGCCACAGCCCCCTCCAGCTCCGCAGCCCGCTAAACGCCAGGCTAAGTGGTGCCCCTGAGACGGGCTGCTCAGAGATGGCACGCAGTTCTTTCCAGGAGATGGTAGCAGGACCACTCCTTCCCCTGGTGGAGGGCTTGAGGAGAATCTTTTGTTCTTGTAAAGAAAGAACTGACACACCTATCTCTGAGCCATCAGATGTCTCGGATGACAGTGCGCACCGCACACGAGCCTCGCCACTCTCGTCCCCCTCTGTCGCCAGACCCCTGGCAGAGCAGGCCCCCTTGGAACGCTGGTCCTTCCCTGGCCTCTTCTGTCAGGACGCGCCAAATGACCGTGCCCCCACACCGGGACGCTACGCCTCCCACGTCCAGGCCGGTCATTCCGCCTCGCTGCCCCATCGAGGGTACGTCTGTGGTTCGCATGACCCCACTGGTACAGTTCCATTGTTCGTCCATTGCATTGGTTTGCAGTGATCGACCTGAAGGACGCCTACTTTCATGTCTCCATTCTTCCTCGACACAGACCGTTTCTATGGTTTGCTTTCGAGGGGCGGGTATATCAGTACGCGGTCCTCCCATTCGGGCTAGCCCTGTCTCCTCACGTCTTCACGAAAGTCATCAAGGCTGCCCTTGTGCCACTCCAGCAAAACGGGGTTCGCATCCTGAACTATCTCGACAACTGGCTGATCCTAGCTCACTCTCGGGACCATGTTTGCGAACACAGGGACCTGGTGCTCCGGCACCTCGCCTGTCTGGGCCTTCGGGTCAACTGGAAAAGAGCAAACTCTCCCCAGTGCAGAGGATCTCTTTTCTCGGTATGGAAATCTACTTGGTCGCCATGTGCGCACAGCTTACGAGCGAGCGCACGCGGTCACTGCTGACTTGCCTGAGACAATTCAAGGGCAAGAGTGCGGTTCCACTGAAGTTATTTCAGAGGCTCCTGGGGCATATGGCTTCCGCAGCTATGCCGATCGGGTTGCTTCATATGAGACCGCTTCAGCACTGGCTTTGCGATCAAGTCCCGAGGTGGGTTTGGCAACCTGGCATGCACCAGTACCAGTTACTCTGGTCTGCCATCAGACCTTCACCCCGTGGACGAACCTCAGGCTGGAGTGCCCTTAGAATGAGTTTCCAGGTATGTTGTTGTATCAACAGATGCCTCCACCACAGGCTGGGATGCCATGTGCAATGGACATGCTGCCGTGGGCTCCTGGACAGGACCCCAGCGCCTTTGGCATGTCAATTGCCTCGAGTTGCTGGCGGTACGTTTAGCTCTGCACCACTTCCGTGCGTTGCTCAAGAACCAACACGTACTAGTCCGCTCAGACAATTCTGCGACAGTAGCGTACATCAACTGATAAGGTGGTCTATGCTCCCGCCATATGTCGCAACTCGCCCGCCACCTCCTCATATGGAGTCATTTATATGGCTCGCTTTGAGCCATTTATATCCCGGGAGACCTGAACCGTGCAGCCGATGAGCTCTCATGGTTTCAGCCACTTCCTGGAGAATTGAGACTCCATCCCCAGATGGTTCAGCTGATTTGGGAACAGTTCGGCGACGCACAGGTAGATCTGTTTGCCTCCCAAGACTCTTCCCATTGCAGCCTGTTTTACTCCTGACCGAGGGCACACTCGGCGTGGATGAGGAGCAGGTCATATTGGGTGCTCATTGGCCCACCCGGACCTGGTTCTCCGAACTAGTACTCCTCGCGACAGCACCTCCCTGGCCAATTCCTCTGAGGAAGGACCTTCTTTCTCAGAGACAGGGCACCCTCTGGCGCCCTCGTCCCGTCCAGAAGCCACACATATAGGTTCCATAGGTTTGAGTACCCTACCACCTCCCGTGGTGGTTACCATCACTTCCGCTAGAGCATTTTCCACGAGACATGCCTATGCATTGAAGTGGAACCTCTTCACCACCTGGTGCTCTTCTCACCGAGAAGACCCCAGAAAATGCCCGATCAGTGTTGTGCTTTCCTTCCTGCAAGATGGGTTGGAGTGAAGGCTATCTCCCTCCACCCTCAAAGTGTATGTTGCCGCTATTGTCGCACATCACAACGCAGTTTAAGGTAAGTCTGTGGGGAAGCATGACCTGGTCATCAGGTTTCTGAGAGAAGCGAGGAGACTAAATCCTCCTTGCTCTTCTCTTGTACCCTCTTGGGACCTCGCAGTGGTTCTATCTGCCCTGCAGAGAGCTCACTTTGAGCCTTTCCAAATAAATTGAGCTTAAGTTCCTGTTTATGAAGACAGCGCTCCTGGTTGCATTGGCCTCCATCAAGAGGGTAGGGGACCTACAGGCATTTTCGGTTGACAAAGTGTGCCTGGAATTCGGGCCGACCTACTCTTACGTGATCCTGAGACCCCGGCCTGGATACGTGCCCAAGGTTCCCACCACTCCATTTAGAGATCAGGTGGTGAGCCTGCAAGCGCTGCCCTCGGAGGAGGCAGACCCAGCCTTGGAACTTCTCTGTCCAGTACGCGCCCTCCGTGCCTATGTAGACAGAACGCAGTGTTTCAGGACCTCAGACCAGCTCTTTGTCTGTTATGGTGGGAAGCTGGATACCTCTGAGCCTCCATATGCATCCTGTACTCGGGTCATATGTGTATTCTAAGTCCTCCCTACGGGTAGGCATTGTGTTACATGTTCCTCCTGGGATATACCCAGTGTACTTTGGTATTCTTGCGTTAAGCCTAGCCCTTCGTCCGTGCTAGTCTCACAACAGGGAGCTCAGTCTTGCGCAGGGCACTGGAAGACAGTCGATGTGGCGTGATTGAATTGGGACCCCCATTTGTCATTCACTGACGTAACTCGTAGTGACTGAACGAAAGGGAACATCTCGGTTACATATGTAACCCTCGTTCCCTGAGGAGGGAACAGAGATGTTATGTCCCTCTGCCACAACTGCTGTACCGCTGGAATTGCCTAAGTTCAGACTCGGCTCCTCAGCGAGGAAATATAATGTGAGATTGCCACCGCTCCTCCTTTCATACCCACGCGGTGCGGCGGAATCGCGGCATGCAAATTCCGCAGACCCAAGGCATTTTCCATGACATTGGCTCGTTTTCTAAAACTCAAAGGTGATAGGCTTCAAAGAGAAACCCCCATTCGTCATTCAATGACGTGACGTCTCCGTTCCCCCACGTCGTTTGTGTGAAATGGCTTTCTGTGATGAGTTTCACAGTGTTATTTCTAGAATAACACAAGTCAGCTCTGTTGCAACTTAAATATACAATATTTCTTATTATTATCAATCTTGAAAACAGTTCTGCTGCTTAATATTTTTGTGGAAAACATGATTAAAAAAAAATCCATGATTTTTGATGAACACACGCCAAGACCAAATCTCTGCTAAGTTATCATGCTTGAAGAAGGAGGTTAGTGTGTTTGCTGTCGCAATGATGACAGTAGTGCACACAAAAGTAGTAGATGTTCCTTGCTTCGGAGCGGTTAGCGATCACACTAAATGTGTACCATGCCCAAGCCCAACTGAACCATGCTCTGGCCCACCTCTTCCAAGTGGGCCAGGGACGGTTCAGCAAACCGCACTCAGGCACGGTACGGAGCGATCACACTAGTCAAACGAACCAGGCATTGAGGGTCAAAAGTCCTTGGGCGCGGTTCAGATCACCTAGTGTGAGTACACCCTTACTGACTTAAAACTATTGAATAGAAGTTTAATTGTCTTTCTCCTCTTTTCCCTTCTGTTTTACATGGGCCGATATATACAGGAGATTCGTTGCTAAAGCATAACGGAATGAAGTTCACAACGAAAGACAGAGACAACGATCATTCAGAGAACAACTGTGCTTCGTTCTACCACGGCGCCTGGTGGTACCGCAACTGCCACACCTCCAACCTGAATGGCCAATACCTGCGCGGACAGCACACCTCTTACGCCGACGGGATCGAGTGGTCGTCCTGGACTGGGTGGCAGTACTCGCTCAAATTCACAGAAATGAAGATTCGGCCAACACGCGAAGAGCGAGAGAGCAAGTAAATGTGCAAAAAGTAATATTTAAATGTGAGGAAGTGAAAAAAAATTAAATAAATGTTTAAAAGACTTAAATATGGAACGTACGATGTGGAAAACAAGAACAGTTGTTGTTGCTGATCTGAAAGAGAGCTTTCTGTTGTCCTGTTTATTAATTTGGCTGAAAAGTCACACTGTCGTGTGGCTGTGCTGTAAGTCCTGCCCTTCATGTGACAATCTCTTCATCATCAGACCTTGAAGTTTCTTCACACCCCAGCTGTCAGATCTCAGCTCACTCCTGCAATGACTCAACTACTCTTCAGTGTCATACTTCGGTTCTGATAAAAATGACACTGAATCAAGAGTACCATTATGTTGCCACTGGTTAGAGAAATAACAAGTACAACAATGAAATGTTGGAATGGTTCCCGTTTCCATTCCATTCCGAACACACGCCAAGACCAAATCTCTGCTAAGTGTTCATGCTTGAAGAAGGGGGTTAGTATA
Organism: Squalius cephalus; assembly: GCF_949319135.1. Lineage (NCBI taxonomy): Eukaryota > Metazoa > Chordata > Actinopteri > Cypriniformes > Leuciscidae > Squalius > Squalius cephalus. The sequence continues at coordinate 30,411,531 of NC_137126.1, forward strand.
AAAGAAGAAAGTGTGGAAGATGGGAGGGAAATGAGAGAGAGGAGGTCTGGGAGGAGAGGAGTGCAAAGAATTCGGTGGGAGTTCGTCTCTCATCTGTCTGACAGGCCATTAGCGAGCATATTGGCCACTTTGTCTGATCGCCATTGCCAAGTGATCATCAGCAAGGCTCTTCATCTCACACATAGGCAGATGGAGGCTGTTTATGTGAGTGTGAATGAGATAAAAAGGAAATGTGATATTGTCTCGTCTTCTTTCCGAGCGTGCGTTTCCGTCTCAGCATTCTCGGGGAATCTGTTTATCGGCCAGACGAGATCAGTCGAGTGTGTTTACTTAGCACTCACACACACATCATTTGTTCACGCATGCCTTCAGAACCCGTGTCAAAGTGCTAATTTAAACGAGCCACCCTGCCGTCTTTTATGTGTGAACACTAACATGTATATCAGCTCATTCACTGCCGTCTCTCTCTTCAACTCACTTTCCAAAGGTCAGACATCTTAAACGTGAATATTGTGCTCCCTTCACCTCATGTACCTCAAGCACCTCCCTTCATCTCTCGCCCTTTCTTTTTTCCCTCCCGGTGGTCTTCTCAATTGTTCTTTCTCTGCTCTTCCCTCGCTCCTTCAGTTTGTTTTCTTTGGTCCCCTGTGGAAGTGGAAAAGGTCAACATGTCATTTAGTACAATTACTCTGCTCATTGTTCTCTCTTCTTTGCTCTTTTCTGACTTTTTAATTTTCTCTCGCTTCTGTTTCGCAGTTCATCCCTTTCTCAACCTAATTATGTTTTTTTTTAAATAAAAAATCAACATTATCATGATAATGGCAGTTTATTTGTACTTTGTTTAAATTGTGTAATTTTGAATTCAGAAAAGAAAGATTTACATATTTAACATGATTAACGCACTAACAAAACTTTTGTTCCCTCCACTGTTTGATTGTTCTTGTGTTTTATGTATAAAGACAAAATAAGTTTTCAGGCTGATTTGTGAATGAACTTGTGCAAGTATGAACACTGATTCATTCATCTTGAATTTTGCGATTTAGATTTTTACTTTATAAATGTACCAAGAGCTTTAAGATGTGTAGATTTCATGTACAATGTGTATGTTTTAGAGACTTTTAACGCATGTGAAATGTTTTCTTACGGGAAAAGGACAAAAGCACACAAATGAAACAATGTACATTAGAAAAGATCCTCGAAATGGCCTGATAATGCCTGTAGTCATGTGACGAGGATTGAATGGTCTCTTGTGCGGGACTGAAGTCTCTTGAATGGACTTGTTTTAAATTTTGGTCTGACAAAAGTGCAGTTAAATTCCATTAAATATACACCAACGAATAATGAACTCATTACTCTGGAAAATATGTGGGAAGATGACTGTAAAAGCAACATTAGCAGGATGTTGTCAAAACTCTTCAATGGACATGAGTGAGTGCTCGTCCTTATCTCTGGAGACTCCTTGAAGTTTGTTTGAGACTCCTATTGGTTTGTTTCTCCGTTGTGTATTTTCAATTGCACAACTCCCTCCCACCCCCACTACCACCACCACCTCTCATTCTGTGGAATTACATTGCAATCAGCCCCTTTTTTCTGTCATCATTTGTTTCAAAGTTAACCATGCTGCCTGTTCAGCTGTCAATAACGTTTCTCCAGTGTGTTGCCATGGTAATGATCCCCTGAACAAAAGCTAACAGACTGATAAAAAGAATGAAGGAAATAGATGAATGATGTAACAATGTCATGAAACTAAGTCAACAAAGGACAAGAAGAGTGCACATTATAACTGGACAGATAAAAATGTGAAATAATTTGTAATTAAGGGTCTCTATGAGAGTGTGTGTGTGTGTGTGTGTGTGTGTGTGTGTGTGTGTGTGTGTGTGTGTGTGTGTGTGTGTGTGTGTGTGTGTGTGTGTGTGTGTGTGTGTGTGTGTGTGTGTGTGTGTGTGTGTGTGTGTGTGTGTGTGTGTGTGTGTGTGTGTGTGTGAGAATGAAACAGAAAATATACTTATAAAGAAGAAAAGTGAATTGTTACTTCTGTGTATGACATTGGCTCTTCATATTGTGTGCATATAAAAAAACAAAACAATAAATAACATATAAATAAGCTGATTTCTGCAATGGCACTGCATGGATTTTAAGATAGATATCCTGTGCGTCTTTTCTGTGTATCCGTACATTTCTTCATTTCCAGCAGGAAATCTTTCCATCGTCCTCTCCAGCTGTTTTTAATACTTACAGGGCATTTGCTCTTGACACATTACACTTTTCACACAGACTGTTCCCTATGGACACATTTCCTCAAACCTTTGTGATTGTTCCCTATGGACACATTTCCTCAAACCTTTGCACTATAAATAAGTAAAAAAAAAAATCTGGTTGAATCGTTATGTGTGGTTTAAAGCAATTGGCAACTGCCAAAGAACATCCTGTTCCCATTTCCCCATTTTTAAAATGATGTGTGATTCTGTGTGTGTGTGTGTGTGTGTGTGTGTGTGTGTGTGTGTGTGTGTGTGTGTGTGTGTGTGTGTGTGTGTGTGTGTGTGTGTGTGTGTGTGTGTGTGTGTGTGTGTGTGTGTGTGTGTGTGTGTGTTGAGTGAGCTACTGTACAGTGAGAGATGGAGAAAGATGACTGCATGGCATGTGCGAATGGGAAAGATGGAGAGCAGCACATGGGATTGCGTGTGGGTTCACTGCTGAATGTGTTTTGTGTTTTTTTTGTTTGTTTGTTTTTTTGCCGCAATAATGGCAACTCCCCAGGGAAGACACCAGCACAGACAAGCAATAAAACTGTAACCGCCTAATGGCCATCTTTCCTTAACAGCGCAAAGGAGGGTGACCTAGACCATCATTGCTGTATTAGCAAATTGGATGAAAGCAAAATATATCGAAATGCTGGTATTTTGCTTTTGTTTTCCTTCTATATTTTTTTTTATTAGTTTAGTTCAGGATATTTACAAAGACTTGAAGTTGAGCTTATGTGTCAACTCTGTTATACCATAATTTGAACAATACTATTTGAAAATGAACTATTCCATAAATCAAATAAACTTTGATATTCTTTTAAGTTATCTCTTCAAGAACAAGTTAAAATCCTCTTATCTCTTTATCTTATTTTTAATGTTGTTTATATGTCTATGTGGTCTTTTTAATATGCTTTAAAGGGATAGTTCACTCAAAAATGAAAATTACCCCATGATTTAATCATCCAAGCCTTCCCTAGGTGTATATGTTATTCTTCTATCAGACAAATACAATCGGGGTTATATTAAAAAAAAGTATTTTTTAAAGGTATTTTGAATCAAGATTACGAAGGCACATGAATTAAAAAGTAATAATAATAATGGTGTGCATAGATAAATCATTTATAATAAAAAACTGCAATATTGCATAAAAAACTGATAATCGAAAATGGATATTTGTTGAAATAACAGCATTTAATTATCTTTCTAAGAAGCACTTTTGCGACCTTGAGTAATGTCAATTTGCTTATCATCATCGACCCTGTTTTTGGACACAATACTTGTATCCCAGCATATATGTAGATTGATATAAAAAAATAGTTATCTCTCTATATATATATATCACTTAAATAAAGAATGGGTCTAAGAAAGTAGTGAGTTAAATTTGTGTGGGATGACAGCAATTTAGATGAGATGGGGTGTGTTAACTGCATGAGCCGCATGTCAAAAACACATGACAAGACAACAGAGTTCTTTGTTCTTGCAAGATATGCATGTTTTCTCCCTGACATACCACAGAATTTGTTGTGATCCAGCATTCATTAAGGAACAGATGCATCATTCAAACATGAAAATCCCTTAAATAGCGCAATGAGCGCACACACTCATGCACTTCTATCCCCATATAAACTAAAGATTATAAATCAAAGCTACGTGAATTAGCTATACGGTAGCAAAGACAACAAATCATTTTCCAGTGTCTCCTCGTTTCACTCTCATGACCTTTTCATGTTCACACTGAATCCAGTTTTATTGTAGTTTGACTTTAGTTTAGGGTGTGAAAGCTCCCATCTGATTGCTGCCACGCTCTGGCACATTAATCTGTGATTTTGCTGTTGGGATGATGAGAGGAAGGGAAATGTCAAAGGAAAATTAAAGCGATTTTATTGCCATGGCAGCTCCTTTTATGTTTTGCAGACATGTGCATGAGGGAACCTACATTAGCATAACAATCAATACCACCGTGTAGAGGGAGTGAGGAAGAGACAGATTTATTATTATTATTATTATTTTAGATTGAGTGTTGGCTTCATCCGCTTCGAATTTACCTGCTAGCTGTCTCTGTGGTAGAGGTAAATGAAGTCAATCATGGTGAGCACATTCGAAAAGGATTTTTGTTAGTGTACATTTTATGTATTAACCTCTCCCTCTACCTCTCATACTCACTTTCTCTCACTTTGACAAATTCTCATTTCCAGAGAAAAGAAAACAGAAAGATTAGTAATTAGGCATTGGTGAATCTAAATACTTTTAAAACAGTCACATTTATAAGCTTAAAGGATAATTCCGGTATTTAACACCTTGAGTCTATTGTGTAGTTTTTAGGATGAACTAGAGTGGTGGACACAGAAATTTTGACGATGGGTCCTGTCTCGACTTTTTGACTCTTTTAGAATTGCCTTTGACTGCTTCAGAGTGGCTGGCTATGGGCATGCACGAACATGTCCTTAAAGCAACCCTTAACGTTCGTTTTCAAAACTGTGCAACTCACCGAGTGGTTAGTGGTGTTCGTTGATGATTAAAAACAAATATATCGGCGCAATGTATGATTTCAATCCGTGTTATTTGCTATAGTGGAACTATTTTTTCAGATACCTCACAACCGCGTATAAACTTCCGCTCGATATTTGAGTCTGAAGCGTTAGCACACTCACGACCACTTGATGGCGACAACCACATTGCCGTACAAGGCCAATGATCTTGGATTGTTTGGTTTTTCAACGCTTCCTGGACTTGCTGTCATAGCAACAGGTGTGGAAGCTTAAACCTGTTCGGGAGCAGGCTTATTTCATGTTAACAGGATTAGACTGCGGCTTCATAAGCGGAGCTGATGCGGGAAGTCCAGCGCAGCGCGATAGTGCACTTTCTGAGATATATATTTTTTCTCATGACTCGTGAGATTGTCGTTTACATTATTAATTTGTTGGAAACTCACATTTATTTTCGACTTGTCGGAGTCGGGCTTTAACTACAGCACAAACTGTTTGCATTGCCCTAAGATTATTTGCGAGTAGCTCTTTCCTTTAGGCTACACTATTGGAGATGCGGAGAACTTGATGGAAAGTGCTGTCTGTCGTGTCATTCGGAGTTTACCTGGCGCTTTTAGGTTTGAAAAACAGTTTTAGTTTTTTTTGTGGCATTTCCAAGCCACTTAAGACCCAATGTTGTAAAGCAGTTTTTTTAAAGCAGTTTTTTTTTTTAGGCTATCAGAATTTTTTATGAAGATCATGCAATCATGACCATGCCGATTACAGTACAGACCCTTTCCAAAAAATTAGAATATCATGGAAAAGTTTATTTATTTCCATAATTCCATTCAAAACGTTAAACTTCCATAGATTATAGATTCAGGGCCCACAACTTAAACGATTTCAAGTATTTAGTTGTTTGTACATAATTTGGGCTTCCAGCTCATAAAACCCACGAAAACAGGATTTCAAAAAATTAGAATATTACATGAAATCACACAGTAATTACACAGTGATACCATGGTCATTGAACCAGGTTTTGGTTATTTTGGCAGTGTGGGCAGGTGCAAATCCTGCTGGAAAATGAAGTCAGCATCTCCATAAAGCTTGTCTGCTGAAGGAAGCATGAAGTGCTCTGAAAATGTCCTGGTAGACGGCTGCGTTGAGTGGACAGCACAGTGGGCCAACACCAGCCGATGACATGGCTCCCCAAACCAACACAGACTGTGGAAACTTCACACTGGACTTCAAGCATCTTGGATTGTGTGCCTCTCCATTCTTCCTCCAGACTCTGGGCCTTGGTTTCAAAATGAGATGCAAAATTTGCTCTCATCAGAAAAGAGGACTTTGGTCCACTGTGCTTTATTAAATCCAGAGTCAACGCAGCCGTCTACCAGGACATTTTCAGAGCACTTCATGCTTCCTTCATTTTCCAGCAGGATTTGCACCTGCCCGCACTGCCAAAATAACCAAAACCTGGTTCAATGACCATGGTATCACTGTGTAATTACTGTGTGATTTCATGTAATATTCTAATTTTTTGAAATCCTGTTTTCGTGGGTTTTATGAGCTGGAAGCCCAAATTATGTACAAATAAACAACTAAATACTTGAAATCGTTTAAGTTGTGGGCCCTGAATCTATAATCTATGGAAGTTTAATGTTTTGAATGGAATTATGGAAATAAATAAACTTTTCCATGATTTTCTAATTTTTTGGAAAGGGTCTGTATATGTCACTCAGGCTTCACTAACGTGATTGGTACCATAGACTATAGGCTAGACCATAGATTGCCATCAAGGCCTCAATGAAGGGGATTATGTGAACAGAAAGGGGGTTCACAATGTAAATGTGCAACCCAGTTACTATTGTGATTCTTAATATTCCAGATTAGTAATATTATATCAAATAAAAAAAAAGGCAGTTGACTAAAATCTTCCATATCACAAATGTGAAAGCAAAATGGCCAGGATCTGTGCATGACTTAAGAATTTTCAGAGATTCACATTTATGCACATTATTTGAAAGTGGTAAGGAAAGTTCCACAATTAAATATCAAGCTCACTGTATTACATACACTTATGCTGATCCTAACAGAACTGCTTTTTTTCATAGGTGATTATGACATGTTCCTGCCTGCAGACAGGTGTTTTATGACCCCATTCCCTGACCCAAACCAGTTACAATGCAGCTCTAGCCAGGACAAGGGCACACAATGAAATGAACTTTGGCTAACTAAAGGGAAGATTTCAGTGTCTGAAAAGTCTGAGGGGTTGCACACCTGACAGGGCCTGTGACGTTGTTGCATGTGCCATATTACACAACATTGCCCCAAAAAAAAAAAAAAAAAAAAAAAGGGTTTACTTTTCATTAAATGTTTAATAAAAGATAAATATGCTTAGTTCCTTGAGTTTTATTTAAATTGTTCTTTGTAAAGAAAAGCCAGTGGTCAAGTGCCTGCAACAAGAGATATTAGACACATGCCTCATGCAACAAATAAAAAGGAAAAGTTGGCTATACACTGCCCACCTGTAGGCCTATGTCTCCTCTGTCTGTGCAGACTCTTCTGTAGGCCTTTCTGTAGATGTGGAATCCTGCAACTTATATTGCAGCCATAAAGCATACAAGTATAAATTAAGTAAAGTTAGTTATGCACTTGCAGGTAGGCTAGTTCCTCCATACTGTATGACAGTTATCTGAGAGGGTTTATTCACTGTCCAGTGCAATGGAATCAAATGGACATGACAAAGTCTTGTACTTTCTTTCCTTTGGAAAGTTAGAAAATGTCCACTTACTGCACATATTTCAGCCACCACTTTCTTGGGAACAGATACAATTGTTGGTGTATTATGTAAAAGTGCACAAAAGAGGAAAACACAATGTCATTACAATGAACTACACTGGGGAAAAATGTGATCAATAACTCATGGCAAAATATTTTTACATTAACATAAGTTTATCAGTTTTCACTTTCACAAGTCAAAGCAATTCATCATTACTCAAGATTTAACAGTTGAAATGACTATACGGCCTTAATTTAATGCAGCAAAAAATTATTTTACAGTGTAGGCTACTAAGATCTTTTCTTTTTTTTCAGCCTTTTTCTTGGTTGCTTTTATAAACAGAACACCATTTATTTAACAGTGCCTTTTATAAAAGAGACAATATAACTAAAAATTACCATTATGTAGAATATTTTTGTACTTCACTTTTATTTGTTCCCATGTTCTAGTGTGGTGACTCTGACATTACAATGAACAAAGTAATTATGCAATTATTAAAATACAAATATATAGGCAATTAAGTGATAAAAACATCTAACATGGCCACTTTAAATTTAAATTGTCTGCTACTTTTTGCCAGCCCTCTCTCCTGGCTTTTGCAGACTTTGAGGTGTTCCCTGGCGTTTTGATTAAACATTAAAATTCCGAATAAATTTCGACTATTTGTTCTTGCTCTGCTGAGTAGAAAAACTGAGCCCGCTCTTTGGCCACGCTGAGCAGCCAATAGCAGCGTTGCTGATCAACGCGCAATTATCTCAGATAACTCAATCCAGCTATAGTAATCATGTCCGGCAAGTGTGTTTGAAGAACCTAATTAGCCAGATCATGATTAGCACGATGATATCATCTTGGATGTGTAATTTGATCTTGGATGTTTTAAGCAACGTACGAAGAACGGGCCCAACGTGTTAAATACCGGAATTATCCTTTAAGATGCATTTGCCACAATCTTGAGCACCCTCAGAAGAAAGCTCAAAAAGGATGCTTAATATTCATGAATGTGTTTAGTTATATTCATTCAATGGAAATTATCATTATAAATGTATAGTTATGTTTCTAACTTTCAAAAACAAAAACAAAATCTTACAAAAACAAAATCTTACCCAGCCCAGTCATTTTAATGTTCTGAGTTCTGATGTCTGTTAAATAATCAGTACTTATTACCTTTGGAAAAGTAAAAATTGTGGCCGGTAAGAGTGGAACCGACCAAGTGGAAGTGTGGTCAGACCTTTTGCAGTTTATACAAATGTCTGACTATGCGAGACTGGCATCTTATGCTCAGTGCTGTAACATTCCTGGAGGACTCTTGGGGCATGAACAGAGAATTCAGATTAGGTGCAATGAGTTTTAGGTGTTTGTTCCGTTGTTCGTCGATTCCTGGAGAATGATGTCATTAAAGGACAATTCCGGTATTTAACACTTTGAGTCTATTTTGTAGTTTGTTTTGGATGAACAAGAGTGGTGGACAAAGAAATTTTGACAGTGGTTCCTGTCGCGACTTTTTGACTATTTTAGAATTGCCCATGACCGCATTAGAATGGGAGTCAATGGCCATGCACAAACATGTCCTTAAAACAATCCTTAACGTTCGTTTTCAAAACTGTGCAACTCACCGAGTGGTTAGTGGTGTTCGTTGATGATTAAAAACAAGTAGCGTAGCGAAATACAGTTTCTGTCGTGTTTTATTTGGCATTTTGTAAAATCCATTGATTTCCGTTGGAGGACTCATTGCTCGTTGATATTACTGCACTACCGGAAACGGAAAGGGGTCTGTTTACATTTGATTGTAGTCTTTTAGGTCTTTTCGCTCGGTTCTCTGTCTCTCAGAAGGCTAGCGTGAGCAGAGCAACGGAAGTTGCGGAAGAGCGGAAGTTTATACGCGGTTGTGAGGTATCTGAAAAAATAGTTCCACTATAGAAAAATAAACGGATTGAAATCATACATTGCGCCGATATATTTGTTTTTAATTATCAACGAACACCACTAACCACTCGGTGAGTTGCACAGTTTTGAAAACGAACGTTAAGGGTTGTTTTAAGGACATGTTTGTGCATGGCCATTGACTCCCATTCTAATGCGGTCACAGGCAATTCTAAAATAGTCAAAAAGTCGCGACAGGAACCATTGTCAAAATTTCTTTGTCCACCACTCTTGTTCATCCAAAACAAACTACAAAATAGACTCAAAGTGTTAAATACCGGAATTGTCCTTTAAGGACAAAAAAAACTTAAAGCTACACTGTGTGATTTTTACCCCCATCTAGCGGTGAAATTGTATATGACTACCCAATGAATTTTAGTTTCTGTTCCTCTCAATTCCGAGGGTGTTTTAACTCCTACGGTGGCCGTATTATTCCAAGATTAACATGGCTTCCAGTTATCACTTCGTCCATGACAATAATAAACAATACGTCTAAAATGAATAAAACTACAGGACAGATGTCAGGAGGTAAACGTCACCCTTGGAATCGGCTATCCCAGCATAATCAGATTAGGCTAACGTTACAATGTGTACAAAGTAAAAGCAATTAAAAATAACTAAAATTTACAGTGTCCTTTTTATATATAGCTTAAAAAATTGCGCCTTTAAAACTATTCATCACCTGTGATCCGTCGCAGCACAGATTTATGTTACAAGGTAAACAATACTTTTTCACCATTGACGCAAGGATGAAGTTATACTAGAGGTCGTTCTGGCGTTATGCACAACCATGCTATGGTTAGACAAGCAACTATATAACTTCGAATTTACACAAATGAATTACAACAGGCTGAATTACCTGTCGAGAAGAAAGCAGGCAACCTCGGCGTCCGTTTTAAAATCTTTTCTCCTCATGAGCTCTTTCCATCTGGGAAAAGTTACTCCAATATTGACTATGGTCTTGCTGATTTGTCTGTCGCGTTGACGTTTTAATTCTCTCTTTCAAATGTGAGTACACACACACACACACCACACTATCTTTCAAATCTGCCGGCGCTCGCGAGTAATCTCCCCTCGCATTCGTCACGGTGTCACTGAGTGAAAAAGGCGAAGCTTGAATTTACAGGTATGTCCCTCTTTGGCTAATGTAGTTTCAAGATGGAGGGGCAACATGGCGACCGGCATTCGAACCCCTCACCCGTATGTACTTTCAATGGCAGATTATAAACTTAAGAGAATACTTTATTACTTGAAAGAAGTAAATATAAATTAATGAGCACATATATTTTTGAAAGAACTAAGTGATTTTTGCTAAGAATCAACTAAAAAAGTTACACAGTGTAGCTTTAACTGGTTTGAAAATGATTGAAGTGAGCTCTAGGGCAGGTTTTAGAAACTAAATGTCCTTAGCGTATGTGTGTGAGCGTATCTACTGTATATGTGCAGACAAGCACAGTAACTTTTTGACTCTTAGACTTAATCGTGCTCGATGTAGTTGTGAGACTGTTTATTCTCAGTGTCAGCGATTGCATGTGTTTTATGCTATTTAGAGCGTTGCCACCCACTGGCAGCTCTGATTCTGGTGCAGAGAACCAAAGCTGTCATTACCACTCCAGTGAGCAGTCTGGTCCATCTTTAACCCTTTTATGCTTCAGGGGACCAGAACCATTACAACAAGAGCCCTACAGGGAGAGAGTAATGTTATATATTTGTTTCTATGAATGACAAAACAGAATGCATGGTGTTGTGTTGTGTAATGGTTAAATGAATGTAACAAGAAGGCTGATGATTTGATCCACAGTGACTAGTCCATGAGCAATCACCATTGTGCCCTTGAGCAAGGCGCTTAACCTCAGGTTGCTTCCAATGGGACTGTCCCAGTAATAAGTGAACTGTAAGTCACTTTGGATAAAAGTGTATGCCATTGCTAAATGACTCGCTTTATAATAACTGCTGTAATAAACCACTGTACAAAGGCAAGAACCACAATAACACAAATACTCAAAATGTAATTTGTTACCAAAATCAAGTCTATAATTTGTTCAGTGACAACGTAATAGTATTGGTTTCTATTGACTTCCATTGTTTTTTTGTCCATACAATGGAAGTCAATGAGCACTGAAAGTGTTTGGGTACCAACATTCTTCAAAATATTCTTTCATGTTCCACAGAAGAAAGAAAGACATACATGTTTAGAATGGCATGAGGGTGAGTAAATTATGACAGAATGTTCATTCTGGGGTGGACTATCCCTTTAAATATACTCAGATTTTTTAGTTTAACATATTTGTTGTTAGTTTAATTTTGCACTTTATTTTCAAAGCAGATTTAACTTTGAGGTAAAATTTACAAAATAAATTCAGTTTGAGAAAAAAAAGCACACATAAAGATGTCTGAGACTTCACCTTCCTTGCACTTTTTAGAGGAAAAGAGAAGTGTATATACATTTGTGTGTGTGCATGTGACACGACTGCTATTTGAGCATCCGTCTCCAGCTGTCACGGCCGGGTTTGATGTTCCTGGGGTGACATACCCCCTTCATCTCCCCTGTCACAATCCCATCTCTCTTTCTTGCTTGCGCTCACTTAGTTTTCCTTTAACGAGAGGAATGTGTCCATCACGACTTTTTCCAATCCTCTCTCCTTTCTTTTCATCACCCCACTGATGCGCTTTTCTTGTCATTAGCTGAACATTCGCTGTGTGACTGTGAAAATATGCAGACCTGTTAATAAGCAGATGTGTGACACACAGACCAAGTGTAGGATTACATGCATTTGAACAGCATATTTCTGATAATAGCTCACACAACTATTATTATTATTATGGGGCTGTATTGTAGCCTAGTGAACTGGGGTGGTAATTGAAAGGTTGTTGGTTCATCAAGGCGTGAACAGGGCACTTAACCCAAAATGAATTCAGAAAGATGGCATGTAATAAGTAGTGGCGTCTCTATTTTTTGTGAAATATTTTTACAGTTTAAAATAACTGTTTTAAACTGCAATTTATTTCTGTGATGGCAAAGCTGATTTTCAGCATCATAACTCCAGTCTTCAGTGTCACATGATCCTTCAGAAATCATTCTAATATGCTGATTTGGTGCTCAAGAATCATTTCTTCATTATTATATGAATATAAATAATCATAAGAAGAAGGAAACATAAGGAACATTTCTGTCATTTATTACTGTACATTTCAATAGTTTCTTCTTTCTTCTTCTCATTCGTGTCCTTACCAATAGCAGATAAATGATCAATTGGGAAATGTCGGCCATTTATTTAAATGTATTTCAATTAACAGTATTGTGCATGTAAACATGGTAAAGTGCTTCATATGAAAGAAAAGGAATACAATTTTTAAATAAAATACCATGGGTAGAGAGAGGTTTAGATTTACATCAAATCAAAATGAATTCATGCATGATCTGCCAGATCTCAATAGGAATATCATTGCCAAGTTTGCACAAATAAACAATCAACTGCAGTTTCTAGTGAATTTCACTGGTGAGTCATTTAAATGCATTTACGTTGTGATTGTTGTTACTTTTTTATAGTTATGAGATAATATGAACCACTTTAGGCCAATGTGAATAATGTCAATGCTTAATCCAACTTAATTTTTTGTTTAATATGAATTAGCTATAGTGTTATTTGTGCAGGATATCATGATGAGTTAGTCAACTGATTGATTGTATCCTAGTAGAAATAAAAAGCCGGAGATGCCACTGGTTATAAGTGTTGCTTTGGTTAAAAGCACCAGCTAAACGACTAAATAGTAAGCTAAATACTCATACTCTGTTGGGTGCCTCTGTATTACACTCTTGAATGCTCTAAATCTCATTCATTCTGTTACACGTTTATGTGTGTCAGTTTCTGTTTCTGAGGTCCTGAAGGACGTGAGCTAAAACACTGGAACATTGTAGGCTTTTCACAGTTGGTAGAGGAAGAACTGAAGAGTGAAGTGAGTCTGCCTCGTGACCAGCACAGCGACGGCAGCTACAAATGGAAAGTGAATGAAAACAAAGGGGAAAGGTTAGTGCGCCTGTTCCTCCATCTTCGTGAGCTTGTGATGTGTAATGCCGGCATGGGTGCTTGACTGCATGATTGATTGCTGTCAGATTTTTATCGTATCATTATTATACTGTCATTCTTTTGTCTCTTCTTTCAATAAATAAGCATCACATAGTGGAAAATCTGCATGGAGGGTGTCTGCTTAATCTGCTTAAGTGTGAGCACTTAAGATGTTAAAGGGATAGTCCCCCCCTCCCCCCCCTCCCAAAAAAAAAAAATCATACTTGTGTTTGTGACTGTGGGGCACAAACGAAGATACTTTGAAAAATGTCCCAGTGTTTTAGTTTTTTTGGACCCCACTGACTTTCATTATACGAACAAAAATAACTGAAAACAAAAATATCTGGTTTTGTGTCCCATCATCCTTTTTAACTGAAAGAAGAGGATTCATTTAAAGTGGACATATCATGAAAATCTGACTTTTTCCATGTTTAATTGCTAATCGGGTCCCCGGTGCATCTACTAGCCCCCAAAAAAGGTGAAAAGTGATAACCCAGTAACTTTGCTTTGGTAAGCCTTTCTCTGCAAGCATGTCAAAAATTAAGCCGATCAGATTTCGCTCCCCCTTCTGACGTAGGAAGGGGATCTTATTATAATATTACCGCCCCTTAATCTGCACGTTTCCACCCACGGCACCGCCATTTGGCTTTTGCAAGCGACAACAGTGTAACCAGTTCTAACGCAATGACAGAAGTTTGAGCAAAGCATTGCAAACTGTTCTGTCGTTGGCTGCACAGAGTACAGAACGCTATTTGACCAAGGGCTCCCTGTAGGGCTCTTCTGAGCGGAGGCGGGGAGCAGCAGCTCATTTGCATTTAAAGGGACACACAAAAACTGAGCGTTTTTGCTCAAACCCAAAAAGGGGCAAATTTGACAAGCAATTAATAAATTATCTGGGCGGTATTTTGAGCTGAAATTTCACAGACACATTCTGGGGACACCATAGATTTATATTACATCTTGTGAAAAGGGGCATAATATGTCACCTTTAAAATGGCCGGCCTTAAGTGCATAGTGAGAGAGAGAGAGAGAGAGAGAGAGAGAGAGAGAGAGAGAGAGAGAGAGAGAGAGAGAGAGAGAGAGAGAGAGAGAGAGAGAGAGAGATGGAAGGAGAGAGAGGACATGTAAGAGGATAGTTGGAAGCGGGAGTTGGGGAGTTAATAAAGAAATTCAGCACCACAGGGACCATATCAACAAAGGTGCTTTTGTGTGTAAGAAAGACCAAAAGAAAGAGTCCAGGTGTTTGAGATTATAGGTCTTCAAAAACAGTCTCTATATCAACAATCATTTCATTATTTATTAAGAAAATGACTATTGATGTCACTTTGAGGCAAAATGAGTTACTTGTCTCCGTGGACCCAGAGCTATTGACTGAAGTGTGTGTTTCAAGGATGATATTTTTCTTATAGGTTTGCTTAGTGTTAATGGTGTTTGCAGAGCTTTAGGCCCTCAAAAGCACATGGGATTTAGGTTTATTGAGGTGCTGTGTTAAATCAACACAATTCCTTGAATGGAGACAATGTGTGGCGTTTATGTGTTTGTAAATTGCAAAATGTTGACTCAGTGAAGATGAAAATGGTTGCACTTTATAAAATCTACACAGATTAGACAGGTTGCACAGGTTGGTTTTCACTTCAAGCAAAATACCTAAAAATATCAAATTATGTAAATATATATAAACGTTTTTGAAAGAAGTCTCTTATGCTTAACAAGACTGTTATTCGATCAAAAATATAGTAAACACAGTAACATTGTGAAATATTATTACAATTTAAAATCTAATATATTTTTTTATGTATTCAAGATTCTTTGATGAATAGAAAGTTCAAAAGAACAGAATTTATTTGAAATCGAAATCCTTTGTAACATAAATTACTGTCACTTTTCATCAATTTAATGCATCCTTGCTCAACAAAAGTATTATTTTTTATTAATTTTCCCTTTATCAACTAAAATACATACATAGCAAATTTTAAGATTGCAGATTTTTTTTGCTGATTTGAAATATATTATTTAAACAACCAAATAGTTTTGGAGAAAAATTCTTAGACAGCAACGTTTTTGGTATTAACAAGATGGCTGCCAAATGAACTGACTTGCTTTAAAGGGATTTTGCTGTTTCTCACCCTTGGTCAGACTCTCAGCATATGCAATCAAACCTCTGCAGCTGAGCCGGACACCAGCTAACTGGCCGATATCCAACCTTCCTAAAAACAGGCAGCACCTGTGCTTCACTCCCTTCACTGGTTTCCCTCCCTGCTCAGCTCAAGTTCAAAACCACTGTCGTATTGGCATAAGACATTTAACAGGCAATCACCACTTTACGCACATCTAATGATAAAATCATTAATTTTTGGCCAAATATGTTTATGCCATCTACACTCCAAATCATGCCTACTGCATTTCATTACAAAATCCATTAATAATTTAGGGCTAATGCTATAATGATGAATTAGCTTTAAGCATAAGAAATACATTGTGTGGGTTTTATAAAATGTTACAGAAAAAGGAAAAAAAAAAAAACACACTTATACACACTTCCTTTAAACTTCTCATCCTAACACGCACACTTACAAACATCCCCCATGGAGAACCACACTCTCATTAACATCTACAAACACTCCAAGACAAGTGTACACACGATTTATGAGCTTAACACATTCCAAATTGTAGGTAATTCTAGAGAGAATTTACGTTTCTTTGTTTTTTTCTTTTTTTGATTCACAGTTAAATCAGTGAGGTTTAGGGTTAATCGAATACATAATAAAGCATAAAAATCTGGTCACATTGTGCAGATGAACAGACTGAGTGACAGTTCACATGTATCTTCTCCATATGGACAAACCACCTAAAATGGATAACACAGAGCAGAAATTCACAAGTTTAGCCCGCTCTTTCCCAACCTAGCAATTTGCAAATCATGTATGCATAATTTATGTCCAAGGCTACCAGAAATGAAAGCAACAGTTTTTTTTTTTTTTGTTTTTTTTTGCATTTATAACCAGATGCATTCAGTGCTAAAGTATTTCAACAGTTTTGTTGTAAAATAATTTAAACCAGACCAAACCAACAGCCAATTTCGAGAATGATAACATTTTTTGTGTTTTTTATTAGCAGTAACAACAATGTCTGGATGATTTACACACTATATGCAATATATATATATATATATATATATATATATATATATATGCACATGCACAATACTGCTGTTGTTGTTTAGAATATCTCAAGGCAATTTGGCTGAATAGGCACTATGTCACAGGCAGAGAGCCTCAAGTAATTTCATACACAGTTTAATAAACAAAAAATAATGTTTATTCACTTACATTTTAGACACAGCACCTCAAGTTATTCAGTCTTTTATTTGCTCCGTCAAAGAAATATATTCCAAACCAATTAAAAACATAATTTTACTGCTGTGCAACTCCGATTAACACACAGTAGCAGTGTTTCATTCCTGAATAAATCTGTTTTGTTGTAGTTAATGATTCAATGACTCACGTATAAAAACTCACTCGTTGCCACCTAATGGTGTAACTCTGTAACCTGCAGTAACACAGACAAGAGAAGTGATATAATCAGTGGAGAGTCCCAGCACTCCTCTTGGAATGTAGCCTGACGTCGTCATATACTCAAATTCTAGTCAGAATATGAGACTGATACTGCTCCATTGGGCTGTGATTATGGGGCATGTTTCAACCAAACCAGGAAGGAAAATGCCTCTGCACTCAATTGGATAGACCTACAACCAATCAGAGCAATGGATTAAGTGACGTATGTTCTTCATTCATCTTTCCGATCGACAAATGCCTTGATCGCGGTTCTCGGTTCCTCTTTTCAAATTAATGCACTGTCGATATCTTCTAAAACAGACGCGATGGCAGAACACATGATGTTTCATAAACAAAGTTCGGGAGGAGCACGTTCAAATAATCAATACAATCAACTTGTCATCAAACAATTACCATGTCTACCCTATCAGCATGAGAGGAAGCATATATATATTCACTCTGTCAACTCACCTAACATTCCTTGACAGTTTTCAGCATCCCTCCACTCACTCTTGGCTTGTTCTTCCACAGCCTGGAATATGGGGCGAGTACTTTGGGTTCGGGCCGAATACCGAGCCCGGAGCCCTCTCCTCGGGCAGCACGCCAAATATGCATTTATTCTATCTGACTTATTTGTAAGTGTGAAATCTCAATTCTCCAGCGGCAGTCATCTTTGTTGTAAACGAATTCAATCCAAGCGCTCTTTGGTGACGTGGATGATTACGTTACTGTTGATCATCTGTCCATCATCGTATAAAGCCCGCCCTGACAATTTGAATGGTCCGAACAGCTTTGGCATAATAGCTCCTCGACTGAACTTCCCGACCTAAAAATGTTGTGGGGCTAAGTTCGGCTGGCATCCAGGCTACTTGGAATGCTGTTCAGCCAATCAAATTAGAAGACCAGAACTAACTGTTATAGTAAAGGTCAGTCCTACACACGCATAATGTGATGATAAGAATGCTGTCCTGCTATGTGATTCTAACTTTGTTGCGAAGTTTGTTGGATGTCCGTAACTTCATTTAGCCTCTGTTACACCAGAGTTAGCTATTTATTCTCTCCCTCCCTCCCCCCTCTCGTTCTCTTGTGGGGTTTTGGCAGACAGCTCTCTCTCAGATATTAACATGAAAATTCACTTATTCCATAGCATTATGTATTTGTTCGCAACCTGTTCTATGCACATTTCCATATTTCTCACAATAATCTATGCTTGTCTTCACCAGAGCCTAAAGACAAACTGTGATTGTATGTGTTCGTGAACGACAAACCAAACTGTTAAGAGTGTCTGACACTGACACTGTCATTGGCTCGAAAATGATACATTGAGTTGCAAAATTCTGAGATTAAGATCACTCTAGAATTCAAAATATAAATTCAAAAAATAAAAACATAAGTTCTTAAATCATGATGGAGAACATTATCATCAGATTTTACACAAATTTGTAAAGTGCATGAAGCTTGTGTGCTGCTGTAATTAAAGATGAAGAACAACTAAATAACACATTCTAGAACTCATGTGAAAAAAATAATATAAAAAAAATAATAATTGTGCTTTTAATTACATTGCTATGCTGATGATAAAATGTGTATGAGGAAACAATGTATTACATTAGAAAGATTCAAAACATGAGGCATTTGCATTAGTGGTCTCAAACATTTGGACCCCACTGTATGTATACCGCTATAACATTTACATGGAAATAAAGCCGTTTCTACACTACAGGAATAATTAAAATGAAAAAAAAAAAAGACAGATGAACTGAGAAGGACACCTGGAGAGAAACAGGGTAATTATGGACACATTTTCATAAAGCTCTTTATTCATGCTGAGTCAGTCAGTGCAGGAAATCATGACTGTTGTTACCGAGCTCAATTTGATGCCAGCAAATCGCACTGGTCTTTGATACAAAAGAAAAGACAACAATAGCTTAGACCTTTAGTGTTGCAAAAAAAAAAATATGAGAGAGAGTGTGTGTGTGTGTGTGTGTGTGTGTGTGTGTGTGTGTGTGTGTGTGTGTGTGTGTGTGTGTGTGTGTGTGTGTGTGTGTGTGTGAGTCTATGCTCACTATGACTCCATTTATTTGATCAAAATACAATAAAAACTAATAATGTGAAATATTGTTACAATAATTTTTTTTTTAATTTAGATTATAAATATCATAACTGTTACTAATGATCAATTTAAAGTGCCCTATGCAAATGTGGCGAATAACAGAAAATATTAGTGATTATAGCGAACATTCTTTTGAATCTGAGTATGGAGGAACCCTGGCAAAAGATTTTGCAGTTGTTCATTTGTTTTGACCTTTTAGGTAGTGAATTGAAAGTAAACACTATTGTAGATTATTATTTTATTTTTCTTATTTATTTATGTATTTATTTATTTTTTGCAAGTGGTTCTACAGAGCTGACAGGGAAAAAAATATTGGCAATAGACAGCTCTTCACACACAAAAGCATCACAAAAGCATTTCATCAACACATGATTCTTCCTCCAAGAGCCTAACCCTCACCCAATTCTCTTGTAGCAAATATGTGACAAAAATACACAAGCCAGCACACCTTCCTGTCCGTTTCCTTCACAAATGTGCCTTGTACACAGTTTTTGCGTTCTTTCTGCATTACCCTTTTACCCAGTGTCACCTTTGCTGAAGGTTAAATAGCATTAGAGCTGAAGTGTGTACAAACTGATTGGGTTTGAAATAAGCAGGCACGACAAGGGTTAGAGAAAAGATATTTTAAAAATAGGGGGTTACAGGGGGGTTAATAAACTTGAGCCGAGTATGAGTGAATTTCAGCCAAAACAACTTCTCAGACTCAATTCAGAAGCACATAAGCACATGAGTTTTGATTGTTTTGGTAGTGCCTGTGTGTGATCATCTGCTGTATTTCTGCTAAAGTTTCTTTAATTTCATTCATTCAGTTCCAAAAGCATAGTAATTTAAAGCTCCATGAAATCATGTTTTATTGTATTAGTAAGCTACTGTCGTCAGAGTAAATTATGTTTTAATACTTCTTTTTTGTGTCAATCACTTTCTGCCTTCCACTTCCACAGAGCTTATGGATGTTCTTTGCTAATTACCTTTGTGTGTATAAGATAGTATATTATTCATTTACTAATATGTATCCTTGAGAATAGCCCATATTTATAAATCACATTAGGCTAGCATAAATGATTTTACTAAAGTACAACCAGAAAATCCTTCTTCTTGATGTTTTAAATACCAAGCTAATGTGATTATGCGGCACCTTCAATAATATTGAGAACAAATATGGACTATTATAATCAAATGGAGAGCTACAGGACCATATCTGAGACTGGATTTAATGCTGTTGCATACAGATTTTATGTAGCACTGCTAATCATGTTTAACAACCCGATAAAAGTGTTGAAGAGGACGTGATATAAAGGCTTTTAGATAGGGTATTATACTAATACCTATTTTTATGATATTAGAAGTAACACCAAGTAAAGTGTGTGTCTGTGCTTATCTAATCATTGAGTTGTTCAGTGCTTTTTAGAGGGTGACCGGTGGTCTGTGAAGTTAGGCTATTTACACAATTGATAGTCAAGTCACAGCACACACATTGTATTCCCCAAATAGACCGTTCTGAATGTCACCGGATGGAAAAGCATGACAAACATCATGGGATATTTTTGGTAGAATCAAACCATTTCTTCAACATTATGCACTTTTATGTCCCAGGGGTTGATTTTTATTACAATATATTTCAATAGTTTTCTTTTTCTCTTTTCCGTAAAATGAAGGTCATATAATTTTTGCCTTACTTTTCATGTCTTTTATGAGAATATTGTATTATTTGTGGCTTTCTCCCAGACCTAGACTTTCGATCTTTAACTATGAAAATCTATTATAAAGTTATGTATTGTTGCCAGTTTTAAACCATTATTTAAGATATTGTGGAAATGACACGGGATTGACTTTCAAAAAATGTATGCATGTACATTGTTAATAGACAACTAGTGAGTTGAGAGAGTTTATTTTATGATCCATACGGCCAAACCTAAACATAGGGCCTAACCGAGTTAATTGTTTGAGACACTGAGGATGCTTATTTTTTGGCTCAATCATAGTCATTCAAAGTTTGTTTTCCTGCAATATTTTGGAAGGATTTCTGCTTTCCTGACACACCAGTACTTTTTAAGGTATATTTTTGGGATTTTATACTTTTATTCTGGCAGGACAGTATGATACAGACAGGAAGCAGGGAACAGGATCATAAAAGAACCTTGAGCCGGGACTCAAACTCAGATTGTCTAAGGCACACCATATGTCAGAGCACTGCCCACAAGGCTATGGCTCTGACAGTTTAGCACTATTTTTAACAGGGAAACTTTGATAACAAAGAACAAAATGTTCTAATATTAAATGTGTCAGAAATTAGTCATCAATCCACCATCCATGAGTATAACAAAGGTGCAAATGTCATGCATGTGCGAACGTGCTCTACTTTGTAAGAACGAGCCTATGATTGAATCTGGAAATAAAGCAAAATAACTGAGAAAAATGAGAAAAAAATCGATCTCAACAGTTTAATTAAAATAAGTTATTACTCCACCACGTGCGTAACTTCATAAACCAACGTGGTGTAATGACCACTTTGCGACAGTATAGTTTCGGGAAACAGGCGTGACTAGCAAGGTGATTTCTTCAACGATGCATGATCTGGTAGTGAAGCAGCGAGTTACGTCGTTGAAACGCACCCCAGCGCAGTAGATCCTGATGTGGTGTCACACCATCAAGGTCCCACCTACACTCCCGCAGACTAAATCGCAAGCACAGCTGTCAATCATGATGTTACACCTCATTTTTATAGCATCAAATAACTAACCAAAGCCAAACTTATTGGAAAAATGAACAGTTGAACATATACGTCTGTGTGATAAGAACTACCTAAAATGACAGAAACCATCTTTGGAAAGAAAATTATTTGAAGTGTATTTGGATTTTTTTAGTTTGACTCGCGTCCAATTTTATTACACGGAGAGGGCGGGATTTAATACCTACAGTATACTGCATCCAACCACCAGGGGGGCAATCGATATGCTTTGACTTCACTTTTCGGGACGTGTGCAGCACACATGGTACACACACTATTAAACACAACAGCAATACCATTTCAAGGACTCACCCTTCAGCCAAGTGAGTGTACTGTAGATGAAATCAAATCAAACTTGAAGCATTTTTGAATAATTTCTCTAAACACAAAGGTCACCGTTAGGCACATGTAGTGCAATGTTCAGTGAAGTCCTGAATCTATCTGGCCCGTGTGAGTGGAGATAAGAGGACACACCAGCCCTCACCTTCATTTCAATGCTGCACTGGTTGCTAATTGATTCTCTCCACAATGTTTGTGCTCCAGTTAAAGATGCTGCTCACGCAAACACATATTCACACACACGTACATGTTGTTTATCTTTATCATCATTAGCATCATCTACCTTTTTTCGTTATTTGACCCCTGCGGTGACCAACAAGACAAAGCAAACACACCACACGCCAGTAAGAAATGAAAACATTACACCTTTTTCGCATGCAAACACACGCAGACAGTGCTCTTGTGTATAACAGAAGGCTCACTTTGGTTCGAGAGGAGAATGTGTGGTGATCGTGTGACTTAGCTGAGGGTTTTTAATAAAGCTTGTCAGGCGGCAATACGCCTCTGGAATTAAGAAAATGGGATTTTGGATATTCAGCTGTCTGATGCACCCTTGCGCACACACTTCTCTTCACTAAGAGTGGGAAGCATTTGCCGTTTCCATTGTTTGTAGTCCCCAAGCAGCATTTTGGAGGATAAAACTGGCATCCAATGAGATTATGTAAACACAGATATACATGTTCTCATTTTTATTTACACACAATGAGAAATAGGAAATAAAATATTGCACTGAGCTGTACAGAGAAAGAAAAACAACACCCGTCAAAAGACAGGAAAAATGAAATATGCAAAAATAAAAGGGGAGGGAGATAAGAGGACAAAAGTGTGTGTTTGGTGCGCCTGAACACTGCTTTAAACCTCCCACGTCTCTAAATGAATCCATCAGCAAAGTCATTAACAATCATTACCACAGTAATTAAATATACCAGTCGGAGATTTGATTGAGTCCCACATCTCATAATTACTTTTCAGCTTCAGAACTGTATTCGAGCAGGAGCAGCTGAGATGTATGGAGACACAGCTAATTGAACTAATTATGCAATTATGCAAGGAGACTGAACTTCCACTGGAACTCTACTGGACTGGAGTATTCAGAAGGAGAGGAGAAGAGAGGACACTTAATGAGACAGTGAACAAAGATTGACAGGAACAAGAGTGGGTGGAGCATGAGCTCATGACAATGATCATGGAAGAGCTTTTGTTTAAAGTCTCCCTTACAAAAAAAGTTTATTCAAGTGTGCTATTATTATACTTATTTTAAACAAAAAAATAAGAATATATACTTTCAGTCTACTTTTTATGTACTTCTAAGAAATATCTTTAAAATTACACTCAAGTATACTTGACTTATACTGACAGAAAAGTCTTTACTAAACAGGGCAAATTAGCATGAGAGCACAATTTCAAAACAGCACCGATGGGAGTGGAAAGTTCTGCGCATGATCTACTGACGTCGCGCAAATTAAAGAACACAGACCCAGTCAGATCATTTCCATAATGACCAAGGCAATCTACCCAATCCTTTGATCGAGATATACTTAAAAGTATAATTAAGTATTCTAAGTATACTTGGCTTGTACACATCTTCTGAAAGAGTACATAATCTCTGATCAAAACACAGGTGAAGAAGCAGAAACAATCGAGAAGCCTTACTTACACACATGTAGCTAAGGCGATCATCAAACAGCATATAAATCAAAACTGGCTAACGTTGCCGAATGAAATGTCGAACACACAAAGAGGTATAGAATTGTACAAGCTTTGGGGGTTTTGATGCAAGAAATCTACTCCATCTATGTTTTGATCACTGTTGTGAATATGATCCAGACGAAGTCTTTGACAAAAATGTGATTTTCTCAGCGTTTTGTTCAAAATGCTAAAATGAAACTTGCCCACATTCAAGTGTTGATAAACAAGACTCTGTTCTTTCTTTCATACAACAAAATATTCTCTGGGCCAAAATTTTGTGAAAATGACCAAAATGCTGGTGCTGGTGGTGAGAGATTTAAAGTACAGGTAAAGGTATATTTCAAGTATAAAAATGAATACCTAAATAGGAACATAGTACTTATATAAGTGCAAAGATAATACATATAAATAGTAAACTATAAGGACTGTATGATGTTAAGTTCACTTAAAGAAAACTTACAAGTATACTTAATATAAAGCTACTAAACTAGTAGTTTACTGAGAGTATACTTCAAAGTGTACTTTCATAAACAAACAAAAAAATATGCAACAAGTATTTAACTACAGAATACCTATTGGTTAACTTGTAGTATAGTTTCGGTACAATCAAAAAACTTTACTACTGTTACACTTAAAACTACACTTTTAATCCCAATCTAGTCCCAATTAGGGGAGCGTGGGGCACAACCTAATGCGGGGTTAAATGTAACACAGACCTTTTACATCGTTAGTCAGGGTCAAGCAGGTTGTGTTTCCGTTCTTTTTCTCTCGCTGCCAGAAGACGGTCTCCCGCGGATTTGTGGAAAGTTTTGATAAGATTTCGTGAAGATTCTGGACAAAGAGTGTTTTCCCAGCAAACATTTGGACGTTTAATGACCGTTGAAAAGACGTCCGACAGAGACGTCCCGTCATGGTTGAAAAATAGTTCCAAAATGGAAGTTGAACCGACGTCTTTGACGTCGTCTGGCCGTGAATTCCACGTCTTTTCTGGCCGTGAATTCCACGTCTCTTCTGCGCGTCCCTGGACGTGTAAAAGCGTCGTCATATGTGTTTTAATGTGTTGCTGCATAATTTAAGTGTATATATAAGCCTGCATATAAAATAATCACACACCTATTGTGTAACATCGTGAAAGGCAATCAAGGTTTACACATCTTGACAAATGTTCTAAAAAGGTCCAAAATTGGTCCAGTCAGACCTGAACGTCAATAAAACGTTTTAATCACGTGTACATCAAAAACAATAACACATTATTTGTGGACATAAGCAAAAAAGAAGCATGTTCTGATTAAGCACAACATTTTATTGATCTTGAACAGCCAAAATTTCTCTTTATTTTTTTCAATGTTTAACATTTCGTGAGCTTAGAATTATAAGGTTCTATCTCCACTTTTGGTCGAAATTGAGTTTTTGACAATCTGATCCATTAGGTGTTTATTAATGCCTGTGTGGTGTTATTTTTGTAAAAAAAAAAATATTTTGTTAGTAGTTATTAATAAAATAAAAAGGTTCCATCTCACAAAACATAAACCGAGTTTAAAAGCTTTGATCCTCAATAAACTACAATAAACGGAGATAGAACCTTATAATTCTAAGCTCTCGATTTGTTAACCAAACTAAATACCAATTGCAAAATACTGAATTATTATTTAAAGGGATAGTTCACCCAAAAATGAAAATTATGTAATTTACTCACCAAATTCCAAACCTGTTTGAGTTTCTTTCTTCTGCTGAACACAAAAGAAGATATTTTGAAGAATGTTTGTAACCAAGCAAATAGAGCATCCACTGACTACCATTATTGGAGAAAAAATGATTATTAATGGGAAGCGACATCTGCTTGGTTACAAACATTCTTCTAAATATCTTTGTGTTTAGCATAGAAAGGTATACAGGTTTGAAACATGAGGTTGAGTAAATGATGACAATTTTCATTTTTGGGTGAACTATCCCTTAAACACATTGTTTGGCTCATTTTTTGTATCCACCACCCCCAGCTCTTCCTGGAGAGTGTTTCAGGTGTTCTGCCATTGCTGCAACAATTTCAGTGTCTGTAGCATGTGGGCTCCACCTCTTCACAGCATCTAAGGGAAGAGAATATATTTATTTTTAAGGAACAGCATTTGTCCCCTGCCTCTTCAATTCCACTGTGGTGCCCTTGAGAAAGACCCTTAACTAGGTGTGTAACAGTGAGAAAGTGAACAGGACATTTCTGATAAAGACAGGTGGGCTGTGATGTCCCCTGAATAGACATGTTTAGCAATTCTAAAATTACAAAATATTTTTAAAGCAGTTACTGAAAACATACATGTTCAAATCCAGCTAATTTCATTCTACTTCAGATAATTTACTTTCTGAAAGAAACTCTCAAAAGGCTACATTAATAATTGACAGTAATAACTTTGAATGTATCATTAAACATACTTTATACTATGGTATACCGTTGTATAAGTTCAAATTAACTTTTAGCCTACTAGCTAATTTTAGCCAAACTCAGTTAGCCAATTTCAGTTGACAATGTGGGCATCATTTCTTTCGGTTCATTAATGTCAAACAAGTAAAACTCTAGCACGTTAATATAATAATACAAAATGTACGTACCCAACAGTAGATTTCTAATAATATGAGCCTCAATTCCTCCTCTCTTCGTGGTTGTTCAAACTTCAGTGTTCCGGAGTGAGTCTATGGGGAAAACGCGTTAACATCTCGTGAGATAATCTAACCTATCGCGGGATTTGGTAATGTCGGGAGATCTTTTGTTACATCTTGGCAGCACAGTTTTGGCAATTACATCCAACTCAGACATAAATGGTGACCAGATATATTTCTGTTTTACATGTATATGCATACATTCCATAAAAAAAAAAACAAAAAAAAACACAATGTATACATCAGGTAGGCTACAGGTTGAAATAATGACTAAAATGCAGAGGCTTTGCATTCACTTAACCACACTGGGAACTGTGTGATTATAATTTATTTAAACAAGATAAAGTAAATATATTTACTTTGTATACAATTCGTGTATTTCATAAAGATAATTCCTGTTTTTTTTTCTGTCTTGCTTGACTAGACGTGTAAAAGACATCAGTGGACGTCTTCACAACCTCTTAAAAACTACTTGGGCAATTAAATTAATTTTTGCAGTATTAACCATGCAAGGATTAAGCACAGCTTTTGCATATTTCACAAGGATTTCATGATGGAGGTGATGGACTATAAATGCACGTGTAAAAGACGTCGCCAGGTGACGTCCTCTCACCCGATACACTATATATTGAACTACACGTAGCTAAAAGTCAAAATAACAATTGTACATGCAACCCCAGAGAACTGTAGACGTACAAATGTATCTGAATGCATTTTTAGGAAATGTTCTGTGTTACATATTTTTACCGATTTATGCCGTCATACCGCGACTATTTTTGGCCAGGGACACGACGTTGCCGTCGGACCAATGTTTGCTGGGTTGACACCATGCAAGTACATTTTTTCATCATACGTTTTTTTTCGGTTTCTGAGTTGGGTGTATATGTCACCAAATCTAACTTTAGATTACCTTAATCACTGCCTTGTTGGCTAAAACATAGCACCATTTTGAAACATTTCAGCAACTCCTAGCAACTGTTAGCTAGGTTTAAGATATTTTTTACACAGCGGGGTTAGTTGTTGCACAGTGTTACAACTAAACCGCCAAGTGTATAATGATAATGAAATGAAAATAGGGAGCCACACAACTTTTCAGGTTTGAGTATTTATTTATTTATTTTGCCACATTTAACTTTAACTTTGGACTTTCACAAACAATGTTGAAATGTAAAGGTCAAAGTATTTTTTTTTTTTTCACATTTGTTTACTATGCATTGATCACATTTATTAAAAATATAGCCTGTTTTTCATGCAATAAACCCTTTAAAATGTGATTTTGAGCTCGTTTTTATTATTATTACTATTATTATTATTATTATTAATAATAATTTTGCATGCAGCTGCCACACACCAATATAATTGTATTGCAATTACAATATTTGATGATTATATTTATTTATTTATTGCAAAACTGTGCAGCCCTTTCCTATATCTCTATCCATGATATTGATCCATAAAAGAAGGATGATTGGATAAGGGATGGATGAATGGATATCTATCTATACAGATGTACAAACAATATCAAACTATACTGATAAAATAGTACTGAATTATGTGTGTTACACACAAGTGTTACAACTAACCCCTCTGTCTGTTACAATTAACCCTGCATATGGGGTAAGTTGTAACATTTGCACTTCTGTCACTTTCAGTGCAACTGTACGAAAATGGTAGGTCCTAGAAAAAAACTAAAGTGTTCATTTGTAGCAGAGATGTGTTGCTTGTGTAAAAAAAAAAAAAAAAAAGAAGATTAATCTAACTTAATAATTTTTTTAATAATTGAGCCAAAACCAAAATGTGTTTGGTTGTGCCCCGCTCTCCCCTAGAATTGAAATACTACACTTACAAGTACAGTACATTGATATTATTATTATACTTACTACTTAAAGTATACTTAAAAAATATACTTGAACTTTACTTACAGTATACTTAACAAAATGAACTTGAATTATACATATTTTTGTAAGGACTGTGTGGCGAGCAGGACGGGTCCAAGGGCTGTGGGAGTGATTGATAATGAGCGACACTTGCGCGATGCACCGGTCTCCGTTCCTTTGTTGCCCGACCTCCTCAGCACTGTGATTCCCCTCTCTTTGTCCCCCTCCCCCCTCCAGCGAGGGCTCTCCGACAGCGTGTCCCTCCTTCCTCCCGGGTTTCGGCACCAGTGCAGCAAGGTTAGATGTTGTGGGGAGAAAGAGGCAGGAACCGGCGAATATTTAAAGATTTTTAATAAAATAAATAAACACAAACCGAAAATAAAATAAAGTTGGCAGCCCCTCACAGACGACTGCAGCCACACATAATAAAACAAAACATCAAGTATAATAGTCCAGGGGCCCGTTTCAATAAGGAGGTTCAACCAACTCTGAGTTAAAACTTGAACTCTGAGTTGACTTACCCTGAGACGGGAAACTCGTGTGGGAAACGAGTTTTCGGTTTCAGAACAGCTGAAATGAGTTAGTTCAATCAACTCTGAGTTTACTGACTCTGAGTTAAGCACGTGCACCACAACTATAAAAAGCAATTATCAATGGAGCGCAGATATTATGAGTCACCATGGCAACAGCGCCAGATAAAAAGAGGTCTTGGGTCATATTTCTCACCATCAGAACTGGATGTGCTTATGCAAGCATATGGAGAGTACGAACATATATTTAAAAAGAAAAAAAAAGCAACACAGCGGCAGCGGCGAAGGACAGAGAGTTAGCTTGGGAGAAAATGGCTGCTCGAGTCAATGCGTAAGTTTACATTTGAATTACTGTTATACAGTGTTGTGTGTAATTAATTGCTAAGTAATCTAAATACTGTAATTTAATTAAAGGGATTACTCCGTAATTTAAAGTAAAATCTGATGTAATTGCATTAAATGCTGCATAGACTATAAAGCAATTCTGTATAAAACAGTGGATTTAACATCAAATTTTAAAAGGTATATTTTTTCAATAATTCATGCATTTGTATATTGTTTATTTGAAAGCATTAAAAGTGCCGTTTCTTGTCTCCTTGTATTGTTCAAGTCGTTGAGGTTGATATGGGATTTAGAAAGTAATTAGTAATAAGTAGACCAATACTTTCTAGAGATAGTAATTATTACATTAATCTAATTACACTGTTGAAGATGTCATTTGTAGCTAGTAATTAATAACTATTTTAGAGTAACTTACCCAACTGTTTTAATATCAGAGGTGAAACTGGAAGAACAGTAAGTTATTAAACCTAATTTTAATTTTCATGTAGGTGCTGTCAGGCTTCCTGGGTGGATGAAGTAGGAGACGAACACGAAGATGATAAATTCCAAGATATTAATTCTCAATATAAACAAATACAAACAAAAAGGGAGCGTGTGCTCAGAACATAGATTAACCTAACATAAACACTGACCGACAAGTGAAGAGTGAAAACCAGGAACTTAAATACACACACAGATGAACACAAGACAGGTGATGCAGATAATGATGATGAACCGGTGGGTAATGAAGGGAGTGAGTTCAGGTGTGGAAACAAGGAGGATTCTGGGAACTGTAGTGCAGACAGGACGATGACAGACAGTGAATGTGACAGGTGCAATCCTGCAGGTATTAAAAGAACATGGCAGCAGCTGAAAATGAAATATAAAAACATACTTCAATCAGGTAAGGCTTGAGCATACCATAGGTGTAGGCTACCTGACTTTACAAACATTTGACATATTAAATAACTAAATAGCATCCAGTGTCTAGCAGTGCAGCAGCATTTTTGACACAGGTCTAAATGTTCATTCTCATTTGACTACTCTTAGCCAACAGAAAGAAGGCAGAGGCTCACAAAACGGGGGGAGGACCTGCACCACCACCTCTGACAAATGCAGAGGAGATGGCCCTGAGCCTGAATGCTGGAAGGCCAATGGCTGAGGGAATTCCTGGAGGGACTTCATCAGAGCCAGTCACTCCAGAAGATTTAAGTGCCTTCATAAAATGTAAGATGTCTACCTATGTGTTATTTTTTATATAGGCTATTTGTGATATTTCCATTTATTTTACTTTGGGATGGGTTTTTCGTTGGTCCCAACAGATTCTGACAGTAAAATCTGTTTTTTGGAGCCTCCTGTCCCAACAAAACCACAGGCAGTTGTAAGTAGCCTACTCAATACACCAGAAATCATGACAAATAGTATTATAAAGTGTACTCAATCAAATGCTCATCTTCACAGGACGATGGGGATGAAGAAACAGTTTCTGCTGCCACAGAGAGGCCTACAGAGGTAATGTTAATAGTATGTGTCTATCAAACAATCTACACATTCACATTTCTGCACAGTTTTTATGTGGAGTAGCCTATAGAATCTAAGTTTATATCCAAGTATAAACGGACATTCTTATCTCTCCCTCTTCCAGAGTGTGGAAGAAAAGCAGGAGGAAGGTCCATCAACTTCTGGTGCACAGATGAACACAGTTCAGTGATTTTCAGTAAATGCCACAGTTTAATTCTGTAGAATTTTAGAACTACATGATGTAACTGTAATCTACTGTATTTTCAGTTGCCAGTTAAGGAGTTATATAGACTTCTTCTTATTAAAAAAACAGCAAATAACTTGACCGCAGTCAGATCCAAAAGGCAGATCTGGAACTAAAGCTAGAGGTGAGTGCATGGTCACAGGTGAATTTTAAGAAGTATTGAAAATATATTAAAAAAAATTTTTTTTTTTTTTGAATGTGTATGAAATAAAGAACACCATATAAATTGCTGTGATTTTGTGTTTATTCATTTTAATTTTGTGGTTGGTTGTGGTGGTGGATATCATGTGGATTAATCTGAGAAGACATTGCACATCATATCTCGGACTACCCTTCCATCCTGGAAATCTGCCGGGTTGATGGGGTCTTCCTCGGGGTCTTGTATTTGTAGGGCTGGGTGTTGCTCCCCTCTAATTATGGCAATATTATGGAGAACAACACATGCCACAATAATGTCGCAGGCCCTTTCAGGGGTTACCCTGAGGTGACGTAGACACTGGAAACATGCTTTCAACAGGCCTATGGTCATCTCCACCCGGGCTCTCGTCCTGCAGTGTGCCACATTGAAGCGGCGCTGGGGGCCTGGTTCAGGTTCTGGGTAAGGGGTAATTAGTGTTGGTCGGCATGGGTAACCCCTATCTCCCAGCAGAAAGCCATCAATCTCTCCTGTAAGAAAGTTCAAATTGCTTTAGAGCTGCGTAGAAGTTCCCCTGTAAGTGTGTAGTGCATACATTGAAATACGTGTATAGGACATACATTTACTTACCTCTTTCCAGTCTGTTGCTCAGGGTTGACTCCCGATACATTCGTGAGTCATGAACAGAGCCGGGCCACTTGGCCTCCACATTTGTAATGAGATGTGCAGCATCGCATA
This sequence comes from Squalius cephalus, assembly GCF_949319135.1. Classification (NCBI taxonomy): domain Eukaryota; kingdom Metazoa; phylum Chordata; class Actinopteri; order Cypriniformes; family Leuciscidae; genus Squalius; species Squalius cephalus. The sequence continues at coordinate 30,443,447 of NC_137126.1, forward strand.
TGATCTTGACAGTGCAAAGAATGAGACATGTTACAGTATTGTGTTGACCATTAGAAACAGTAGGCTGTCAGTATACCTGCACATTAATACTGTGGATGGACCTCCTGTTGACATAGCTTCATTTTTGGAAGGTGCAATGATGGGAATATGTGTGCCATCAATGCATCCAACCACAAAAGGAATTCTAATTATTAGGTTACTTCCAGGGGTCGCAGCAAGATGTTCTTAACTGAACGTCATTTATCAGGTTAGCCTCATTTAAACCGATTTATACTCCACTGACCTGCAATCCTGTGAAACTCCTCTTTGATGGCTCTCACAGGTTTGTGCCCAGGAAACAACACAAAAATTCTCAGAAAGCGCTTAAGAGCGAGGCACACTTTCCTTACTGCTTTGCAAACAGTAGCCTTACTAATATGTTCTGCATCCCCAATGTTATACAGAAAACTACCATTTGCAAAGAAACGTAATGCAACGCAAAGCATCTGTTCGGATGTAAGAGCACGGCCGCGATGGCTGATGTAACTGATGTAAGGATGGATGAGATTATGGATGTATTTTATTGAGTGTAAAGAAAAATGGTACCGCTCAAATAAAAATGCATATATGGATATGACAAAAAATCCACTCTGGGCCTCAAAATCCTCTCCTGACGTAAATGTAACTCCCTACGAATTAATGCAGCCTCTTCATCTACAGGATCGTCCATAAAAGGACATGCCATTTCATTCACTTTGATGCGCTCTGCGTGACTGAAATGTGTGCAATGAATGAATGTACAGAAAGAATGAATGAGGTGTTTAAACACCACTTCCTCTTTAAAAAAGGGGAGGAGACCGAAAGAAACTCTGGGTTTCCCAAAGAAAACCTGCTCCCGACCAGGTTAGGTTCACAGAGTAAGCCTCCTTTTATGCCCCCGCTCCTCCGTGAGAGACACGAGACTGGTGCGTTGCGCAGGTGTCCCTCATCATTAGTAATCACGCCACCGGCCTCGCGCCATTCTCCCTCGGCCTCGTCCTCATCCTGCTCGCCACAGACAGGCTTATGTCAAGTCCTGATCCTGTTCTTCTTCAGCTTGCATGTTGCGTTACACTCTTCTATAAACAAACACACATGCCTAGCCTATTTAAAAGTGGCTTTCAGTTTGGGAAATGATCTGATATCTGATAAGTAAATCTGATATTTCAGTTACAAAATCCTGAATCAATATGGCTCTGTACAATATTAAATATCTATAAAAAGGCAATTTTTTTCATGGTATATAGTGGAGTTCACAAGTCTGAGACCACACTGTTTTTTTTATATTTTTTTTATTTTAAAAAAGTTTAAAGATTGAAAAAAAAAAAAAGAAAGAAAGAAAGAAATTTTCTAGGCCACTAAAATAATAATTAAAATTACATGAATGCATACATTTAAAAAGTGTTGAATAAAGATTCAGGAATGCTAACAAAGGTATATCTATGGCCAGTAGCTAAAAGAAAATGAATGTTGTGTAGAGAAAGAAATAAAAGCACTAAAACAAATTAAACTAAAAATAAAGAAGCAGAAAATGGGGAAGAGAAAATCAATATGATCCTTCCTCACCAGAAACAGTTGTGGTCATGATCCAATTTGTCCAGCGTTGAGCTTTACCAGCTGATATGTTTGCTTTCGACCTCTTTCACAAACAAACACCTGTTTTAGCTCTGTGTCTGTTATTGATCAGTTTGCTTTTGATAAACAGTCTTGGTGAAAGAAGCTCCTTAACTTACATAGAGTGTTTTGGACATGTGACCTCTTGGTATGTGATTTCCCAGATAGCACACGACTATTTGATGTGAAACTTACATCTGGAAGACGTATTTTAAAGAGTGTTTGCTCATCTGCAATACGTCTATAGGACGTTTCCTGTCAGATGTCAAATAGACGTTTAGAAGATGTCTTTAAGATGTAATGATTTAGAATGATTTAGAATGTATGTTAAACTGACATCTTCTAAACGTCTATTTGACATCTGACAGGTGTTTAGTGCATGGCAGGATAATATGCTGTAAGATAATTATAATTAACATTATTTGGATTACATTTTTTTCAATTATTTTAAATCTTTTAAATTTGTACTGTAAGTATGTTTAAATGCATGTAGGCCTATTTTATTGATTCTCATTCAAGTCAAGAATAAGATTGGGCTATATTGTGACATTTTCACACTGACTCGATAACGATAGAGAATGTCACACCAGCTGAAATCTTGCCCTCCTCTGTCTGTGGGTCTGTCAACTCACCGATTAAGCATTGAGGAAGGGTGACAAATTAAACAACTGCCTCTGAAATTTCCCTGTCAAGTGTTGCACCACCCGATTTTGGCAGCAAATCAACTTGAAGCTCGCTGAAATAAGAGCAGGAGCACAGTGTAAACAAAAACAGTTGTCATAGACTGAATTAGGACACAGTTTGTGGAGTGCCTTTTCCCTGTGAATGTGTTTGATGTGTATTTGTCCCTTCAGGGCTTGCCATAGAAAGTACTGTATATGTATTTGTCAGCTTCTGTGAGAAAGATGTTCTATCAGTAAACGCAGACTGCTACTTTCTTATTTTATTAGACATTAAGCTTAGGCAAACACTTGGTTTCACAATCACCATGCATCACAATCTGTGTCTTGCCGCTGCGTTTTCGTGCCTTACGAAAATGGCTTGTCAGTTCTTCAGCGTAAATCAGAAGTGAGAAAGAGCTCGCACTGGTCACTGCTAAAAGAGTGTGAGAGCACGGACCACTGACTGCCACAAATAAATTCCAGCCTGCTGGATTTTCTAAGAAGCAGTAAAGAGAGTCAGTAGGCAACCATTAACAGGTATTAAGGCACTACTATTATTATATATTTATACAGAAAAGAGTTTGGGCTGAATTCAGATCTTTTGCGATTGAGATGACTGGGGAAAAAAATTCCAATTATCCTGAACTGACATTATAAGAAAATATAAGAAAATAATATATAATTCTAATAGCATTTTACACTTCTCAATAACTCTTTCTGCAAATTTACATAGTTAAACCAGTAGGTGACAGCCAGCAAATGCTGTGTTTTCATTAGTGATCCAGCTGAATCATTTATTCAACTGACTTTATTGGTGCTTTTCATTTCGATCACTATGTCCTAATCTCGGCTGTTACGTCATCCGCCGAAGGCTGTCTCCATTTGAAGGATCCTTAGAAGTAAGCCTTTGTTTCATGTGTTTTCCTTTGTTTTCCTTTATTTGGCTGATTTTAAAGGATGAATCAAGTGTAAGCTCGTCCAATTTCATTATGTAATGCAAGACAAAATAATGATTTGGTATTATGTTTTACTTTGTTTTGTTGTAAATTAATTAAATAATGTTCAACTCTCCATAATGTAAACCACTGGGAGACTGAAGGCAATTAACATTCACTTTATTGCTGTCATATCTGGGTTTGGGTTTTGGTTCAAATTTATGTTTCATGTCTTTCATTTTGTGATTTAAAAAGTCTTTGTTTATTTTGCGTCTGTTCAAGTTTAGGATTTACTTTAATAAAACTGCACATGCGTTCAGTACATCTTGCCTTCAATGGACTTTTGCACATAGAAAGTCAGTTAATATAAAGATCTTTGATACAAAGTATTTGGCCACATTAGGCTTTATGCAGAACATCACCAGACAGGAAAACTGCTTTCATCGCATCCAGAAAGTAATAAAGTGTTAACAGCAGTAAAAACTGACGCAGATAGTTATGGCCTTTTTTTTAACCATCAGGTAACCTAAATGGTTCTCTTTTTTTGTTGCCATTTTGTTTGATTTTAATAACCCAATGTTACAAGATGAAAAAAAAAAATTGTGTCAACCTACATATGTGACCTGTTTTACAGAATACAGAAGTTTGTTACTCATAACCTGCATTAATTTTAATTGTATTTTCGTCCTGTGACTGCTAGAGCGAGAACATTTACGAATTAGCCATATGCACTTACTAGACCATCTCATTCTAGCATTTAATGCTGAGCAGGGATCAAGAAGGAATCAGGCCTTAGAAGGACAGGACTAGGAAGGACAAGCCTCAGGATGCACTCTACGGTCTCATGGACTTAACGGACACGCACACTCACACGCGGCAGCCATTGTAAGTCCACAAGACCAAAAGTGCATGTGAAGTATGCCATTTGGGACAGGGCCTATGAGTGACACACCCTATGAGTCACTGAATTCATTCAAAAATACGGAATTGTTTTCGAATGAAATGTAGCTGAAACAGACAATGCAACTGGCAATATTGTGCCTAAAATGTAAGTTGCTCAATATTACCTTTTTGTTTATTGAACTGTTGACAAGCATTGACAAAATCGTACCTGTTATTCTTACTCCAATAACTTCTCTGAAACATCTTCTGGAAACATCTTCCGAACTACCAAAAGATGGTCCTGAATCTGTCCGTTCTGCCTTTCCATTGTCTTTCCCTTTCTTCTAGAAATTTTTAAATATTGGACATTTTGCTGACTGTACAATTAATTGAAAAACATCGTTATTCAACAGACACACAAACAGTACACCAACTTATTAACTCTCTGAATTGTGTAGAGTCACTACATTTATTAAAAGTCCATTTCTATGCAATGATATGAGCTTAGTAAATGAGAAGATAAAGTCCATCTACAGAGGTGAGTGGGTTGCAGTTGTTGTGTGTGTGTGTGAGTGAAATAATGATAGATTAATTACAACAGTTAATAGAGGCAGTAATTAAGAAAACAGCAGGATGTGTGTGCATTGATTTATGACCTATGCTTCAGGGGTTGTTCTCCAGCGACAGCATGAGTGTATGCATTTGTGTGTTTCTGTGTATTTGTGTGTCACTATATCAAATTTATGGCTCATACATCAGATCCTATCCTTCCCTTTGTTGGTGTCATAAAACAGCTTATATGGTCACAGTGTAGATGATCCATAACTCACTTCTTCCCCTCTGTGCAGTTCTGGGTCTATAGAGATGAGTGTACACTGTTGATGTTTTTAGTGTGCGAGTGTGTGTGTGTGTGTGTGTGTGTGTGTGTGTGTGTGTGTGTGTGTGTGTGTGTGTGTGTGTGTGTGTGTGTGTGTGTGTGTGTGTGCGTGTGTGTGTGTGTGCATCTGAGAAGCAGAAATAAAGTTGTCTTAAAGAAATTTACATTTATCACTAAATGGTAAAAATGTTGCTTGCATTGCTTCCAATGAGGATGTGATCTGACAGGTGTCTTTTACTCCAGCTTACAGTAGTTCTAGTGTGGCTATAGTCTGTGTGCCCACAAAAGAAGAAAATAATGGCTATAAAAAGCATCTGGTCTAACTACAGTGATGAATATTTTCAAATATTAGTTGATTTGCTTGTTTTTGTTCCTTCATAAGCTTCCTTCAGTTCTCAATGTGTATGTATCATGAATAATGTTTCACTCTTGCTTTCTCTCCCTCATTAGCTCAGCAACATCTGTGTGTTTTTAGAACACAGAGGATCTCTTGAGAAAAGCTCTGAGGAGGACACACCAGGCTAATCGGCCCACAGATGCCTTCTTATTTCTGCACATCACAAAGACCACAGCATGGCTCCAGACAACCAAAATATGCGACATAAATTTGTGACAAAAATAACAATGTGCACCAATATATTCAAATCGGAAGAGCTTTGAGTGCATCTGTGTGCGGTTTTGTCTGATATCTTATTATCTGGCAAACACTCTCTAGAGTGGAACAACGAACACAGAGCAATCCATGTCTGATCCCCCAAAAATATACTCTTAAACACTTTTCCTGTGGCATGCTGTGTTTTAATGTTTTAACTACACCGATGATTGCTTAGCGCATGATAATAGCAGAACTAATGGTCTGATATATTTTTTTTTTTGCACAAATAATGATCAATAATGCACAAAAAAAGTCTATCTGTTTCCATGAAAAATACAAAGCAATTAAAAATACTATTTGGCCTGTGGAAAAGACTGAGAAAACTTTCTCTGAAATGTATTTTATATTATTATGATTTATGTATTCAAAAACAAGTCACGGATAGGCTACTAAATGATTTTTAGCAATGTAATGTGACGGCACATTCGTATCTCATATTGTTTTAATGTCTTGTACCGTTAAACATGGTATCATATGGATGAATATGCATATGCAAATTATATTCAGATGAGGATATGCATAGTAAAACTAGGCGTTGCAAGCTCCATGTATGATTATGTCGGGGAGGAGGCTGTGTGGAGACGCATGTACACAAAATCTTCCGCTGACTGGGTTTTATAAAGGAAATTTTGTGCAGGTTCTGGCGTACGCATGGATTTATAGGTCTGAATATTTTTTGTTGTATGCCATTTTTGGCTTTCAGGCGGACATACACTTTTAGTAAAGATCCTACGCACAGTTTTATAAATGAGACCCCTGAACGTTAGCTCACTTTTGAACTTTAGCTTACATTCTGGCAATGGTCTTTCAAAGTTCTGAGCAAACATTCTTTCAGTAATTGATTAGAAGTTATCTTGTCTTAAATAATGTTCTAAAAATATTGCTATTAGCACAATAACAGTATTTATACATCTTTCATGGAACTTGTTTTAACATTTTAGTTGCACATTCATCTAATGTTTTTTAAATGTTTCAGAATGTTCAGAGAACATTCAAAAGTAACGTTCCCATAAAGTTTGAAAAATGTTAAAGTTTGAAATGGAATGTTCATATAACCCCCCCCCCCCCAAAAAAAAATTTATTCATTTTTTTTATTTTATTTTTTATGTTTTGATTGTTCAGAGAACTTTTGGAAATAACATTCTCATAACTTAATGGGAAGAACAATAATTCTGGAGTGCCGCATGGGTTGGGTGATCTGAGGATTACAGTGAGGGGTAATCCGCCCGGCAAAGCCCCGTGGATCCCTCACTCCTCCTTCACACCGCAAGCGGTGGAGCTCCCCGAGGAACGCGCTGGTCCCTCTGTAGTGGACCAACCAGCCGTTTCCAGATCCAGAGATGGCTGCTATGCTAAAAAGGGCCGCCGAGGCGGTAGGGCTCATCTGGAATCCTCCACCGTGTCCTAAACCGTCTCGGTTGGATGATTGGTTTCTCAGGGCGGGCCGGGCTAATTCTCAGCCCTCAGCCCTCCGCCCCAGTACCTTTCTTCCCTGAAGTGCATGAGGAGCTTACTAGGTCGTGGTCGGCACCTTTCTCTGCCAGAAACCACCTTAGTAGTTTCTCCCCCCTCACTACCCTTGATGGAGGAGTGGCGAAGGGTTACAAGGCTATCCCTCCAGTGGAGTGGTCTGTTGTGATGCAACTGTGTCCGGCGACCGCTACCTCATGGAAGGGGAATCCTCGTCTCCCCTCTAATGCCTGTAAGTTCTCGTCCGTCCTTACAGGTAAGGGTTACAAAGCCTGTGGGCAAGCTGCTTCTCTGCATGCCAGCCCGCTCCAGGTGCTACCAAGCCAGGTGGTAAGCGTAAGCGCATGCGCTCCTGAGCGGGCCACTCAGGGATGGAGGAGAGAGCTCTTGGAGATGGTCACCGATCCACTCCCTCCCCCCAGTGGAGGGCCGGGAGGAGTCTTTGTTTGTGTATGTGTCTTTTTCGCCGCTGGCTCCCATAAAAGCGGAGCCAGCGGTACCTACATTTTCAAAGAATTTCCTCTATTCCTGGGTCCCAAGAGGTCCAGACTGGCGGTGTGCGACCCTGTAAAGCCTTGCACCCCTCAGCTATACCTCTTGTATCGCCAGCTGGCAGTTGGGTGCGGTTCGAGGACCCATTAGTAGTTACACTACACACTCAGACCCCGCTTCGCGCTGCCTTCGGGCCTTCCGAGCTGGGTCCCTGTTCTCTACCTCGCTGCCTCACTCTGAGTATGCCTGTGGTACCCTTGGTCCCCCTGCGTCGGTCCGTTGAAGCATTGGATGATGCTTCCGACCAATCCAGTCGGTTCATCTGAGACAGCAGACTCGGCTAGACAATTCAGTTCGCCCGGCGCCCGCCCATGTTCAGCGCTGTTCGTTACACTTTTTGTTTCTGAATTGCGTCTGTCGTGCGCACGGTCATCGCATCCCTACTGGCGAAGGAAGCGATTGAGCTGTCCCTCCAGCCAATATGAAGGCCGGCTTCTGAAAGTTGCCCGTACTTCATTGTTCTCAAGTTAAGGTGCATTACAACCATCTTGGATCTGTGTCTCTTGATTCAGGACCTTTTTCAAGCTTCCGTTCAAGTTACAAACACAGAAACGCAATTCCAATGCTCCGTCCCCAAGACTGGTCTGCAGCGTTTGTCCTAAAGGACGAGTACTTCCGATCTTTACCCTTCCGCAACACAGGCCATGTGCTCTTGCGTTGAGGGGTCGAAATCTTAGTACAAGTCCCTCCCTTCGAGTGCTACATAGCCATTTGGGTCTTCAGATCAACCGGGGAAGAGTAAACTCGTCCACGGACTGAGGAACTCTTTTCCGGGTTTGGAGTCCATGGTCCAAGTCCACATCTACACGTTCCTCACCAAGAACATGTCTGGTCGGTGCTACATAGAAGTGAGAAAGGGTCCCACTGAAACTTTCAGAGGCTCCTGGGGGATATGGTAGATGAAGCCGCATATAACTGGCTTCCTCCATATGATGACCGCTTCAGCACTGGCTTGATGGCCTAGTCCCGAGGTGGCCGTGGCAGAGCAGCACGCTCCGTTTGTTAACACCCGGCCTGCTGCCAAACTGTCAGCCATGTTCAGACCTTTTGCTTCTCCGGGCCAAAACGCTCCTAGAACAAGTGTCTGCTAAACACCAGCCAAGGGGTAATGTATAACTGGCATGCAGTCGACTACGTCTCCGTTCCCTCCTTCAGGGAACAAGGGTTACATATGTAACCGAGATGTTCTCCTTCCAGTCTTGAGCTTGAATGGACAATTTCACACAAAAATTAGGTCAAAATACCCGTCTTGGCAAGTATAGCAAACATAATAGGTTATGTCTTAAGTGAACGTAAACAGTCGAGAAAGACAACACATGTGTACAGCATCAGTGTACTGGATGCATGCCTTGTGTTGATTTCTCACTGAGAAAGCTCTGCTCTCGACTGGCGCCCTTCATGAGTTAAGAGGGTCAAGCTGCTGAGCCTCGCAGCTCGAGCTCTACGTTTGCTTAGGTAGTGTGCAGCTTACAGTCGTGGGGATCTCAGATGGAGCTGCTTGAGGAATGTGAGCAAGTTCTCCTCACTTCTTTGCTCTGTGGTCCTCATGCCTGAAATGGAAGCCCACTCAGCGGCTTCTTCCATGGAACATGAGGACTCATTGTTCACTCATGAATTTGACGATTTAGAAAGTGTTGAGTCAGTAGAGACAGACATGTGTAAAAAATCTGTTTCCTGCTCCATGCAGCAGAATGTTGAATACGATGAGCAAGTGGAGCTTATGACTCACACTACAGTCAGACTGAGCTTGGAATGGTCTGGCTTAGACAAGCAATATATGCGCAGTCAAGTGCACTGCTCCGGTGAGCCTTCCATTTCTTCCAGACCTGCACACTGATGTGTCAGGTTCATGGGAACATCCATTCTCTGCTCGTGTGGCCCATTCTGCCTCAAGTTATTCTAATGTAGAGGGGCTGAGTGAGTGGTGTTATTGGAGGATGCCGCGGGTGGAGAGGAATTTAGCAAGTTATATCTCCCCGGAGACATCCTCATCGATGAAGGCTCCCGTTTTGCCCTCAAAGCCATGTCAGATGACATTGAGGTTGGTGAGCAAAGAGTATTCGGTGGCTGGTCAGACTGGTGGAACTTTGCATACTATGTTAATATTACAAGCCTACCAGGTAGAAACAAACAGTGAAACAAATGCTGAGAAGAACCAATACCCTCAGAGAGCTTCTGGCATACAGATCGACTCCACTGAGCCATGGAATCTTGCCTGCAGAACTCTTTATGGGGGGGAAGAATAAGGTCAACAGTCCCAGTTCCACCTAAATCTCTCACACCAAGATGGCCAGACCTAAAAGTGTTCACAAGCAAAGACAGGATTTTAAAAGAGAAACAACAAAAAACATTCAGATCTAGACACAGCGCAAAAGATCTTCCAGTCATCATACCTGGACTTCAAAGACCACTGGAACAGTCCAGGGAGAAGCATCAACACCCAGATCGTATCAGGTAGAAACTGAGATGGGAACACTGAGAAGGAACAGAGCTCATCTTACAGTTCTTCCAGAACCAACTCAGCAAGTTGTCAACGGAACAATGACTGGGTTGGGTAGGATTTGCCTTCCACCAGAAAGAGTTGAATATTAGCAAAGGAAAAGACCCGCTGTCAAGAAAAAGGCAGAATAATCCCTTCAGCAGAGTCAGGATTGTCCAGGCAGATTCACAGGTAATTGACCGAACAAAATGTATAATTATGCAGGAAATATTAAACTTGATCGTATATCTGGGATTATTAGTAGAAATTGATCCAAATACAATATACAGTACATATTAAAATACAAGTTTCTGTTACTATATTGCACTATATTGTATTAAAATTCAAGATTTTATACCATGCATAATCTTAATCGGAGTATGAGTGATTGGAAATAAAGCTCCATGTCTTTAAATCAGCATTCACATTTTTAATGAGCAAGAAAAGATCACAACTTTAAATAAATTACATATTTACATGTTTAGGGAAGCTGTGTTGTAAGAATGTACAGGGAAACTTCAGTTTATTAATTTAAATAAAATCCAATCCGTTGTTTATGGTGAAAGTTGTTGATATAATAACTTAAAAAGTTGTTGATTCTTTCCTGTAGGAGGATGGATCTCACGCGGTATCAGTCTGATGAATATTAGAATCTCCTTGTATAAGAAGCATGGATGGAACATAATCCATTAACAAGCATTCCAGTGGTTGGAATTTGCCACATGGTCAGATATGTTTAATTGCTTAAAAGTTGTTGATTCTATCCTATGGGAATGGATCGTAACCATTATCAGTTTGCTAAAAAATGAGAACCTCCTTTTATAAGAAACATGGGTAGAACAGAATCTAGTAGCAATCATCCAAGCACTGCTGGTCAGAAACTGCAGTCACATGTGGCTCTGCAGATAGATATATCTCAGTGTGTTTACACTGACATCAATTTTATCTCTAGATTGCCAGGTCACTGTGCTTTTCGGCATTAGTAGGCGTTCATGTTGCTGGATTACCTAATGTCATTGGTACAGTAGGCTGCAGAACTTGCCATAGCATTTCTGACGTTTTTTTCCGTGTATAATATTTTAAAATCGCTGTGTGTAGGCAGAGGTAAATCATAGAAATCAGTGAAATAACTCATTGTTACATTACCTTCTCTCCCATCTTCTCTGCCCACACTTTAATGTGTGTAGGCTCCTTAATGCACAAAGAGTCGATGAAAGGACACACACATCTGCAGAGTTCTTTCCCACATTTGATATTACCAAATGAGATGCTATAAACAGAAAATTAACTCTGCAGCCCACCTTTACTTACCACTGATTCAGCTATTGCAGTTTCCATTATCACCTCAGTTTCACTAAATGTTTAATATGAGCAGCATTTGTTCTTATCAGCATATCAGTATTTGTACAGACATTGTCAGGGAAGCGCAGGACACAGACAGGTAATGCACAATAGACTTTATTAAGAGCACGTAGTGGATAAGGCAGATGATAAACTGGAAGTAGTAGTGTAGGATTCGTGAAGTTCACTGATGGTCTTATCTGTATTGCGTGGTGGATGATGAACCAGAGAGCCAGGAACCAGACAGACAAGACGGGGAGCCAGATTGATGAGACAAGACACAGGATGAGACCTGGACCAGACAGGAACAGGAATGAGGATCGTAGATATCTTAGCAGGTACGTAGATCATGAGTCGTCGGGCATCTCGGTGAGGTATTGACGAGACCGGACAGTGAACTGAAGTGAGCGTGGGTCTTAAGAGTGCTGGAGATGATGGTGATGAGTGAGTACAGGTGATGAGGGCAGGTGATGACAATTAGAAATCCGGGGATAGTGAGCGAGTGGGTGGAGTGAATGTGTCTGGAACTGGTGCTGACGAGGGTGTGTCCGTGACAGGAACGTCGGAGGGCTACCCTGACCAAGGATACAGGGGTGGTTGGTAGCCAAGCCATGCACTGAAAGGGTGTGAGGCCCGTGGTGGATTGTCGGAGAGAATTCTGTGCATACTCGGCCCAGGGAAGGTAACGGTTCCAGCAGTCCTGCATATCATGACAGTATGACCGCAGGTACCTCCCGATTTCCTGGGTCTTCGGATTGGCCATTGGACTGAGGATGGTACCCCGACGTCAGGCTTATTGAAACTCCTAGAAGATTGAAGAAGGACTTCCATACTCGGGAGATGAACTGGGGACCACGGTCGGAGACGATATCTTCAGGAATGCCGAAGTGTCTGAAGATCTGTGAGAAGAGCATTTTGGCAGTCTCAAAGGCAGTGGGTAGTCCAGGCAGGGGAATTAATTTACAGGCCTTGGAAAAACGATCTACAACAACTAGGATGCATGTGTTAGAATCGGAGGATGGAAGGTCGGAAGACCTTCTGGAAGACGTCGGGGTACTTTGGCCATGGCGCAGAGTACCAGGGTCCTGGGTCATGTTGGGCCACCAGTAGCACTGTTGTAAGAGTGAGAGGGTTTGTTGACTGCATGGGTGTCCAGAGCCCGGAGATGTATGAACTGAGTCCATGAGGGACAGACGCAAACGTGATGGAACATATGTCCGTCCCAGTGGTGGAAAGTAACTAATTACAAATACTTTCGTTACAGTACTTGAGTAGATTTTTTGATTTTTTCTACTTTCTTGAGTATAATTAAATTGTGGTACTTTTACTTTTACTTGAGTAGAATTAAAATAAAGTATTCAACTTCGCTACATTTATTTTTCACCAAAAGTACAGAGTACTTTGACAAAGGTGCTGACGGAGCAACAGAGTAAGCTTACATTTCACAAACACTTTTCAAACGACTGTGTGCGGGTGGAGGCTGAGCCCTCAGCCCTGCGCTTCAGCCAATAACAGACAGTTCTGAAGCGCTTCAGCCAATAACAGACAGGTCTGACTCAGGTGCAATACCAATCAAAACTTCCAGTTCAGCTTGGGGGCGGGGCGTTCAAACCACGCTTTGACATTCAATCACTGGCGCTCGTGTTTAGAATCCGTATTGCTAACGTTTGAATTGTTAACGTATTGAATATAAGTGAGCTATGCTCATATTCTGATTTTAAAATGTAATTGTGGCAACTCCTGAAATGGGTCATCCCATTGATATTACCAGAGCATTGAGCAGTTGAAGTAAATAAAAAACTCGGCTCATAGCATGGACACCGTTATTGCTTGGACAGAGCAAGAACAATGTAAGTGTCTTGAAAACATTAACACAGTTCAACTGAAAGGTAAAGCTCGCCCTCTTTAACAATACAATTAAACTAAATGTACGAAACAAACTTTGTACAAAGCTGAAAAACCCTCAACAACAGTGAAATAAGATCGCATGATTTGTCTGTCAATCAGATGCATGTAATAGCAATAGTAGGCTCCCAGCACATTTTCGGTAGAACGAAAAAAAAAAGAGCATTTAATTTAACGTTAACCATACCCCACTTTATTTATTTATTTATTTATTTATTTTTACTGGCACTTTTTTATTCATACTACATCTCTCTTTTTTATCGTACCTTTCACTTAACCTTCTTTGCTTTCAAATATGAAATTATTCAAATAAAAACATTCAAATGATCTTACCTGTACTTACTTTTAAAGGTTAGTAATAAAAAAAATTCTCTTGACAACAGGGAAAGCTAGTATGTTTGCTTAGCATACCGTCAAAAACTACAATTTATGAGTTTAATATCATGTTTTGCTTCAAAATCAAAATGACTTGAAATTACTTCTGTAATGTTGATTAGCATTGCATTAATGGGTTAGTTCACCCAAAAATGAAAATTAGCCCATGATTTACTCACACATAATTAAATGTCCTGGCTCCTCCAAGTTTTATTATGGCAGTGAATGGCTGGAAAAAATTTAAAACCCAAAAAAGTGCATCCATTCGTGATAAAAAAAAAAAAAAAAAATACTCCACATTGCTCCAGTGGGTTAATAAAGGCCTTCGGAAGCGAAGCCATGGGTTTTTGAAAAATACCCATATTTATAACTTTAGAATCTAAAATAACTAGCTTCCGCCAGACGATCGTACACATACTAAGCAAATTGACTTGCGCCACAAGAGTAACCTGTGACACATGTATGATGTAGAATGTAGGAGTATCGTATAAGGTTAGACGCCTCTCGTGGTTTAAACAAATAGGGCTGTGCAACAAACTGAAGCTCCTCTTCTATAATATATATACGTTGTGCGTCGAGTCAGGGGTTAGTCTTCCACCGAAAAATCGATGCGTATGGTCGGTCGTCTGGCTGAAGCTAGTTATTTTAGATTATAAAGTTATAAATATGGGTATTTTCCTTACACAAACACATGGCTTCACTTCAGAAGGCCTTTATTAACCCTCTGGAGTAAAAGTGGAGCACTTTTATCATGGATGGGTGCACTTTTTTGGGCTTCAAATTTTCTCTAGCCATTCACTGCCATTATAAAGCTTGGAAGAGCCAGGACATTTTTTAATATAGCCTAACTCTGATTGTATTTATCTGAAAGAAGAATGTCATATACACCTAGGATGGCTTGAGGGTGAATAAATCAGGGGCTAATTTTCCTTTTTTGGTGAACTATCCCTTTAAAGACATACATCATTCTTATGAAAATACCTAAGATATCGCTATCATGTGTTTGTCTTCATGTTTCTTCAGTCAAATGTCTCTATTTGCATGTTATTATATCCATATTGGCATTTCCTGAAACGCCATAAGTGAATCATTCTATGAATCTCATTTGTGGACTTTCTGCGCGAGGTATGAATGAGTGTGTACTGGGCTTCCAGTATGAATTGACATGAGAATTGAATTGACATGAGAGTGTTAAGCGCTCCATATCGCTATCATCTCCCCATTTTGGGTAAAAATAGAAAAATAATACTAAAGTACTTTGTAACGTAGTTACTTGAGTAGTTTTTAAGCAAACTACTTATTTACTCTTACTTGAGTCATATTATTTTTCAGTACTTCTACTTGTACTCAAGTAAATTATTACTTAAATAGCAATACTTTTACTTAAGTACAATTATTTAGTACTCTTTCCACCACTGGTCCATCCCTCAGGACCTCCCGGCAGAGCAGGTTCGGCAAGTGTGGCTTCTGCAATGTGATCATCTAGACTCCACTGGATGGGACTGACGATTACGGCTGGAGGGAGTATAGTTTCAGGTGGTGCAGGAATGGAATCTGGTTGATATAGCCGGGATTAGTAGTCTGCTTTGATGTTTTTGGATCCAGGACGATATGAGACGGTGAAGTTGAATCGAGTGAAGAACAGAGACCAACGGGCTTGACGAGTATTGAGGCGTTTGGCATCACGAAGGTATTCCAGGTTTCGGTGATCAGTGAAAAACTTCAAAAGGATGAGTATCTCCCTCCAGCCAATGTCTCCATTCCTCCAGGGCCAATTTGATGGCTAAAAGTTCACAGTTGCCGACATCATAGTTTTGCTCCGCCGGTGACAGTTTCTTGGAGAAAAAGGCGCATGGGTGGAGTGAGGAAGGGTTCCCCTGCCGCTGGGAGAGTACAGCTCCCACTCCAGTGGTGGTGGCATCAACTTCTATGAGAAACGGCAAATCTGGATTAGGATAACACAGAGTGGGAGCTGAACAGAAGGCATTTTTAAGATTCTCGAAGGCATTGGTGGCTTCAGTGATCCAGGACAGAGACTTGGCCCCTTTTCTCAACATAGACGTGATGAGTGCACTGATCTTGCTGAAGCCCCAGATGAATCTCCGATAGAAATTGGCAAACTCCAGGAAGCGTTGAAGTTCCTTGATGTTCTGGGGTTGTGTCCAGTTGGTTACCGCCTCTACATTTTTCTGATCCATGGAGATTCCTTGCGGTTGAATGATGTACCCCAGGAAATGGATAGATTCACAATGAAACTCACACTTTTCTAACTTGAGGTATAACTGGTGATCTCAAAGACACTGAAGGACCAACTTGACATGACGAATGTGTTCAGATAGACTGGTGGAGTAGATGAGGATGTTGTTGATGTAGATGATGACGAAACGCTGGAGATAGTCACAGAAGATTTCGTTCATGAAACCCTGGAACACAGATGGAGAGTTGGAAAGCCCGAAGGGCATGACCCGGTATTCGTAGTGCCCAGCAGGAGTTATGAAAGCTGTCTTCCATTCGTCTCCCTCTCAGATTCGGATTAGATTGTAGGCGCTACAGAGATCGAGCTTGGAAAATATACGAGCATTGCGGAGTTGCTCCAGGGCAGCTGGGACCAGAGGTAGAGGATAGCGGTACTCGATAGTGGAGGCGTTGAGAGTGCGGTAGTCGATGCAGGGGCGCAACCCTCCATCCTTCTTGTCCACGAAGAAAAAACTGGAAGCGGCAGGGGACGTAGATGGTTGGATGTAGCTTTGCTGAAGGGCTTCTTCCACATACTCCTCCATGGCCTTTTGTTCCGGGATGGACAGCGGATAGATCTTACCGCGCGGTAGTGTGGCCCCAGGCAGTAGGTCGATCGCACAGTCCCAAGGCCGGTGTGGAGGTAGTTTAGTGGCCAGTTGTTTGCTGAAGACATCCTGGCACGCCTGGTAGTAGTGAGGGATTTTGGGTAAGTGATCAGTGGCTGGACTCTCAATGGTGGTTGAACCGAGGGTTAACTCGGAATTCAAAGCAGGAAATGAAAACGGTACCTTCTTGACGGTGTGTAGACACTTGGAAAAACATTTTTCACTCCATCGACGAATCTCTCCTGTAGACCAGCAGATATCTGGAGAGTGAAGGTCCAGCCACGGGCGTCCCAGGATGACATCCGCCATAGAGCCCTCCAGTACCAGAAAAGAGCATTTTTCCACATGAAGACAGCCGATAGTAAGGGTGAGAACTGGACTGCAGTAACGAACGTTGCCACGACCAAGCAGTTTTCCCAGAATGGATTGTACACTTAGAGGTTGATTTATACATCTTCGGTGAGTTTGAAGTCGTTGAAAGGTAGATGCAGATATGAAGTTTCCAGCAGAACCAGAATCGATCAGAGCTTTCACTGAAAAAGATTGTTGCAGATATGAAATCAACACTGATGTGTACTTCAGAGGGGAAATGGGAAATGGAAGATCAACCATACTCACCGCAGGTCATGGGGGACGAACAGGACAGTTGATACGAATATGACCAGAGGCACCACAATAGAGACATAGATGGTTGTGAATACGTCGTTGACGTTCGGCGGAAGATAAATGTGTGGAATCGATTTCCATGGGTTCTGGTACTGGAGGACTGGTAGAAGGCATAGAATGAGGAGGAGGCAGTGCAGGGTTGGTGGTGAGACATGCAGTGCAGCGCTGAGCTACGAGAATGGAGCGTTGAATGAGATTTTCAACTCCAATGGAATCATCATACTGTATATAGCCAACTGTAGACAAATGCCGCAGTTCAGCCCGTGGCGATTAGCAGTGATTAGTGCAGTCTCATTCCATCCACTGTTAGTGGCCAGAGTGCGGAACTTCAGGGCGTACTCTATAAGAGAAGAATCTCCTTGCCGAAGGCGAAATAATTGATCGTGGACAGAGAGAGTGTTAGGTGCTTGAGCAAACACTACACGAAAATGACCAAGGAAATTGCTGAGTGTTTGTGTTACAGTACCATTAGCGTCCCAGAGCAGGGCGCGTCCGGTGAGCAGAGAAATGATGAAAGCAATTTTCGCCCTTTCAGTAGAGAACCGTGATGCATTCATCTCCATATAAAGCTCGCACTGAAGTAAAAAACCACTGCACTCCCCCTCCTCGCCGGAGAAGGTCACTGGCTTGGCCATGGGACTTACAGAGGCAGACGAGGAAGCAGAGTGTCCAGGTGGGTGAAGTGCTTGGCGTATCTCGTGTAACACATCGTGGATGGGAACTGGTTGAGTCAAATCCATTTGACAAAAAAGTTAGGCAAAGCATGTGAGGTACAGTATTGTGAAAACCTATTCAACCTCATATTTACTATTCTACATGTTTATTTATCTTTCATATGTTATGACACTATGGAGACTTGTGTGTTTTGAGTGTTAAGAACACTGAGGTTATCCATTCTCCCAGGTATTAGTCTCAGGTAAAAGTTTTAATCCACTAGTTAAAACAACCTAATTGAAAGGACAATTAAAGCCATTTGACTGAACACTGTCAAATCTGATTAGAGCTAGTCATGCTAAATATAGACCTCAGTCACCAATATGTCTGTCATTCCAATTAACCTTTTTCTTTTTTTTTTTTTCTTTTTTTTTTGCTAATGATTAAGGACATGAAAAAGCAAGCTTTATGACTGGCTAATTGGCAATACAAGACTTCTGAGGTCAAGATTTAGATCCCAGATGTTTTGATGTACCAACATAAAATGTGTTTAGTATCTATCTCCAATGTCTAATACATGCAGAGCTGAAAAAAATACTTAAAAAAAGACTTGTAACTTAGCAGTTGCAGCCCTTTACAGTTTGCACATTCTCCTTTGCTATATAAACAAAAGTCACATTTATTTAATCTGAAATGTTGATTAAACTTGGCTTTTCACATAGAAAATGTAGTTTGATGCAGTGAAAACAGACTGCTTTCTAGTGAAAGCAGAAATGAGCAATGTAGATGCCATCCATGACAGTTGCCTTAGGAAAATCCGCAACATCTATACTGGCCCAAAACCATCTCTAATGTCAACCTGTACAAAAAGACAAGATCCAAGAACATATCTCAGGAGATCAAGATACGCCAATAAAGATGGCTTGGTCATGTACTCAGGATGTCTCAGGAAAGGATACCCAAAGTGGCTTTGTGTTGGACACCACCTGGCAAGCGCAAATAAGGCATGCCAAGAACAACATGGTGATGGACAGCAGCGACCGAGCTGGAAGAAATGGAGTTATCATGGGGAAAAGCACAGTTCACAGCTCAGGCTAGACCTAGATGGAAAGAGCTAGTAGCGGCCTTATGTCTCACACGGGACGAAGAGGATTAAGTTAAGTTTCACTTAGAAAATCCTAGGAATAGGCCACTAGTTGGCAAACATGGGCATATTTAGATCACCAACTAATCCAAGAGAGGATTTTGTCAGATTTCACAGCTAATCCAATTGTAATGAAAGGTGCACATTTATCAGGCTTTTGAAGGCAATAATGAATGACATGAATGATATATAACCTTTGGTGTGAAATTATATCTTGGGGCTCTTAATATACTCTGAAAAGCAGCTAAATTTGCCATTTTATATTTCCACTTTATCACTAGTTCTAATAGCATTATTTTATCTCACATATTAATTTAATTAGGGCCTATTCAAATTAAGCTTTGACTATACTGAAGAACAACTTGGGGACAACTGTGTCGCATTTGAGGACATATCCTCCAAGAATCCAGTCACGCAGGTTTATCACAAGCACAGGCCCAGTTACAGCTGCTCCATCTTTAATGATACACAGAATCAGGCAGTAATAGTCAATCTCATACTTGAATGTGTAAAAATTACTTTCAAATGTGTTTCTTTTAGTTTCAGAAATCTCAGCAGATTTACTTTGATATGAATATTATATGTAAGATACTTTGGCTAATGACCAGGATGATGCATTTTTCATCAATGTGATGAAATAACACATTTTCAGACAAAAACAAGCCATTACTCTACAGTCAGAAATAATCCGTATTCTTGCATCATATTGCACTCAATTACATTAACTTCTTTATTACATTTTCAATCTGTACAGAAGAAAAAACCTTGCAAGTTATTTCTTCCTTTTTCAGTCACTAAGTTGTGAATGGTACAAAACAATTTCTAAATTGTATTTGTGGGTCCAGATTTCTTGGACTGTGGTCAGAAAGGGTTTGTTTACTGTCTGACTATTATTTGTGAAATGTGTTATAGAAATACAGCCTAATCATTTTGGTCACATAGCAGCCCTTTTGTCATTTTAGAAGACTGTGTGAATATGTGTGCAGCATATGTGCAGAAATGTGTTTAGAACAGTTTGACAGATGTGTGAAGTCATGTAATTGCTCACTTTAGATGTAGAGACCTTGTAAATGGCATAATAAAGCCTTTTGCACACATACATAGCCACATTCAGAGAATTTTGGGTGACATACAGTTTTTTTTTTTTTATGAAAAGTAAAAATAATACAAGGTCTCCAGAGGCTAATTGTGAATCTACCTTTCTTTCTCTCACCTTCTTGTAAGCTTAAAGTGGAGACTTGTATGTGTGTAAGGGATAGAGAAAAGAGAGAAAATTAGTGTTTGATAGCATGAAAGCAGTCCTACAGATGGAGCCTAAATAAAGCCCTATTAATCTAAATTAGTCCATCACACATCTGTACTCCGGGGAGACTGAATTTTTTACATAGCTGGGCTCCTTTCAGTGTCAAGCGGATCTTGACAGTACATTTATTAGATGATAACCTTTATCTAACCAGGAGGTATGTTAGCCTAAGTTGAAAACCACATTTTTAAAAGATGGCTGGATATGACAGACGGATCAAATGACTGATCGAATTTTACACTGCTATCATTGAGACCATTCTCACCTAATCAATCACTGTCTGGTTTGGGGCCACGTCTGCCCACACCAAGGACAAGCCACGGCACATTATTAAATCTGTAGAGCGCATTATGAGTTTCACCTGCCTATACTCTCAACAACCTCAGGGCAAGGAAGAGTGTAAGGAGGTCCAAAGTCCACCTGTCCTCCCCCACACCAACCATCTCCTTTTTCAAGCTCTTCCCTCAGGTCAGTCAGAAAAAAAGACTAGCAAAACTGATGCTTTTACACCAACAACTGAACAGTGACTCAGATATTCACCTTTAATATCAAGGAAGCCATGGTTACATGCAGGAATTAGTTGTGATGGTGGGGAGACAACCACACAATGGCCTTAGAACAGTACAAAACATGATAAATAGAGCTCATCAGTATGCAGAATATTTATTTTCACATATTAGCTGGGCATTGTAGGTAATGTCAACATTAAGATTACTGTGAGGTAGAATGATGGATGGACACAGGTCAGAGAGTCCTCCAAACAGTCAGACATCTGAGATGATCAAAGAGATGAAAAGACCAAAGAGTTTATGGGACATTACAGCACAGGGAAGGTGCATTACTTTTACTAGTGCTGCAGCAGTACAGCTGCTTCAGCTTTTATGTGGCCTTTGTAGTACTTTGATCGTATATTAGCGTGTTATTTACCTGTTTTTCAGCTCCATCTAGAGGTGGCCTCCATTCATTCGTATTATTAAGGAGATCTATAATATCTAAAGACAGCTATCCTTTAGCCGTTAGCTGTAAATGTGACGTCATAACAGCACTGATTGGCTGACAAGTGCACAGTCCCAAACCCTTCACTTGTGACTATCCCGAGTGTGAGTGATGTCAAAGTCAATGGACAGGCAAAAAATGTAAGCCCAAATGACCGTTCGCAAAGACCCACCCCCTTTAGTTACTGTTCAGGCGTGTTCCGGCGCAAACGTTCCCTGGTGCTATTTTGCTGTTCCAGAAAACAATTCTGCCACAGACCAGGAAAAACCTAGTCTAAAGTCAGTGGCGCGCTATTCAGATGCTATTTTAAGGATGCATGCTTGGCCATAATGTAGCTTGTGCACAACGCGCATACACCTTGCTTCTCTCATCTACACAGATGCAGAAGTTCCCATTTTTGCAAACCATACATAATTACAAGGAAAAATATTACAACACGAGGGAAATCATTGTGGTGTCCATGAAGATGTGAAAAGATCTAGAAATCTAGCTTACACATTTACCCAAATGATTATACGCCTGTTTAACCGAAGCTAATTTGGGTGGGTTTCTCCCATCCCCATACAATGTCACTTCTCTGTCTTTTACGGCCCTGACGAGAACGTCGGTCTCCTCGGCTGTGAACCGCTCCTGGCGTGTGCCTGGCAAATCCGCCGTTATAATAGCAATCCACCATGGAACAAGCGCGCCTGCTTTTAAAGGGAATGTGAGATGACGCTCTGATTGGTTTATTTCAAGTTACGCCCAAACCACACCTATGAGTAATGAAGCTACTTCAGACCAACCCATTTTAGATTTGCGTCGGAATCCGCCCACAAAGTTACTTGCGTTTCGCATTTGATACTTGCGTTTCAAATAGGGCCCAAAGTCTCAACATTCAAATTTTGTCATTTTTTAAAGAAATTGAAACAATAAATACCGTTTTGTGGCTTTTTAATTTGTCGTGACAGATCGCTGTAGTGCCTCAGTCAAAGCTGCTCGTGAACCGATCATCTCTTCCTTCTAGTTAATTTATAGCATCAAATAAACATGAATGAACATCAGAAGGAATGTTCTTTCAACCGCAGAAAGACGTCAGTACACACCGTTTTTCAAGTTCAAGTCCACCAACGTTAATCTACTAGCTGTCCTGGCTGCTTTGTTGCCACATGCTTATCCTGTTTTCAGAAAAAGCTCATTACCCAGCTGTAGTGCAATACAATTTTCAAGGAAATTAGATCACATAGGAAATCTTATACAATATAGAATGTAACTTGAGAGAGAATAGTGTGTTTGTGTTTGTTCTACAAACTAGTAATAAATTAATATTAATAAATAATAATTATCTGTGTTTAGGTTGAGTTGTGCATTTAATGCCTTGTTGCGTTACAATGTATTAGGAAAATAGCAATGTTGAAAACATTGTTTTCAAATTGAATTTATTGAATTAAATGTATAACCTACTTGCTACTTTGGTTATGAATATTTTGGTTATGAATATATATGTGTGTATATATATTTTCATTCAGTTTCATTTGTTCTAATTAAGTATCACTGATGCTAGAAATCTCCACACGAGAGGACATTGGTGAAATAGGCTGGACTTCTATTTTGTGCATTCTCTCATTGTTGACACGAAGTGAATAAATATTTACTTAGCATATATGACGATATTTGCTTATTTTACAAAGCTTAATGTACAGCAGAGTTTCACAATTTACTGTACAATAACAATAACTGATTAGTGTTCATTGTTTTACTGTGTTTGTTGCCCTTTTGGTTGAGTTATAATGTTGAATGTCATTGTCAGTTGTTTGTGTTTTGGATAGACTTTGCTAAGAGACTTTGCAAAGATACTTTTTGCATCAAGTATAGTATAGTAACAGCACATAGGGACATCAAAACAGCAAGTAGTGCACATGGGGATAGTTTCTATTCACATAAAGTGTAAATGGAAGTAATATGCTGTTTGTGCAGTAAAGGTAGAATATCTGAGCAACAGTGGACGGAGTTAATGAAAAGAGCCTTTGCAATAACCTTTGATATTTGCACAGTGTAAATAGACACTGCCATTTTTATTGGTGGGGTCTACATTTATAATGATTACTTTTTACAAGGTCCAGGAAAACTATTTATATGTATGCATAATGACACCTGAAATATTTAAACACTAAGGTTCTACTTGATTTGTAGATCAGTGAGGGTTCAAGAAAGACTGTTAAACTGTAAAATGCCTTTGTTAAGCTTCTCTAGACTTGCGTCTGCGTTGGTAGGTCTAAATGAAAGTGAACCGAAAGGACATGCTCAATCAGTGGCCACATAAATCACACTTACACCTACATGTGCTGTGTTCACATACTAGTCTCTTTCAATTCTTCTTTAAGACTCCCAATCCATCGGATTTGCCATCACTGTAATTTTTACTTTAACTTGTACTAAAAAGATCAAAGAAGATGACAACAGATCCATCATTATAATATAATTCATACTGTCTAATGTCTACCATCACATTTATATACTTTTTACTTCAGGAGAACAAACATTACTGGGACGTACACGTAAGTAGAGCGTTCTGTCAATGTTATCTGGCCTGGTCAACATTTTCAAAAAGATAATACTGTTTGAAACTTTTTGTATATAAATAAAGGAAAGCATTGTAAATGTCCATAAAATGTAAAAGCACTTTTGTTCTCTCTCTATTATCTCTACACACCAGAGGTCACGTTACCCGGAAATTTTCAATCGTTGACTGGAATTCTTTAGCAGTGACAGAGAAATCAGAGGAAGAACCTCCAGCCTCCAGAACAAAATTAAAACTGCCACGAGAAGTCATCTGTTCGAGGCAAAGATGCAAAATCTAATGACATTTGCCTCTGCATCACTCTCCCTTAAATTATAAACATTTAAATGGTAGCTGTCGTAAAAACTTAAGAGATTTATTGAAACATACATTAAATATTGACAAACAGGTCACGCCACACGCCACATTAAAGAGTGCCAAAACAATATTTGTTGTTTGAATTTCATAATAAAATGGAAAGAATTTGAACTCTAAGAATTTGTACTATCAAAAGTAACAAAGCACAAAGCTTATTGCGATGTACTGGGTGGGAGCTGTGCTACAATGCTATTTTCATATTTCAACTGAAAACAGCATAGACCATAAGATCGATTCTTTGGATTTAAGAATCGATATCAGATCAGTTCATATTGTTCATATTTGCCTGTTCATGCAGGTCGTGGCCAATAAGCCTCCACTGTCTCTGCTTCCTGTGATGTGTAAAAGTGACACACAGTCTCTGTTCATCTGTTCTCTTCATAAATAAATGTATAATCTAGCCTATATGCTCGTCCTGTAAGTTCATGATTAAAAAAAATTGAACAAAAACGAAAGCTATTACATATGTCATTAAAATATGAAAAAATGAAAATGACTGGAAATAATAGATTATGACAGAACTTTTACGACCCTTTCCAATAAAATGACGGACAATGCGAAAGTCTAACGCAACCTCTGCTACACGTAAGTAAACTATATATTCCTTCTCTGTCAGAATCTACTTTTTGAACAACAATTTGCATGTCAATTTACTTACAGGTGGATTTAATGGCTGAACTTGACTCATCTTTTTGTTCTTAAATACCTAGAAATGTATTCAAGCTCTGCACATAACAAGCAAGCAGGGGATGTGGTTAGTGTCATACAGCCGGATGATTAGACAATAAACATTCGCGCCCTCTCCTGCTGTGTTCACAGTGCATTCTGGGTAACTCCTACAATGCATCTATGAGAGGGCAGCTGCTTCTAGTAGTTTGGAGCAAACAGATGGTTTCGATTGACTCTGTCAGTTATACTCAGGTGGAAAAGGTAAAGTAGGCGCTTATCAAGCGAACAGCGATCATGTGTTGAACTTTTGTTGGAATACACACTGTACGCCTACACATATTTACTTCCTACTGTTCACTAGACTCACGCAGAGGCATATCTATGCACAGTATTCCTTCTTCTCTGTAGTTGATCACATCACAAGGACCTGATGGTCCTCTCAGAGTGATGCCACACATGCTGTTACATTACCATATTTGCAATCTACAACATTCTTCATTGTGCTAATGGAGTTTGAATGTGATACACAGAATATATAAGGTCTGGACCCACATCAAAGGAACTATGTAGATTTGTTCTCATTTATTCTAGTTGCATTTTATACAACATTATTCTTGAATTTGGGTGGCATTCCAAGAATGCTGGAATGAATTGTATCTCTGACATTTATATTATTAAAATGTATATGTACTTGGAACCCGAATGTATAATCCACTTTCACACATGAGAGCTGTTAAATCAAAATGGTCAGATTACCTTTCCCAGTGAATTATATAAAGTGACAGTGTGTATGTCTGCTGTTCACACATGCAACTGCCTTTCCTCTCTGTTGCATACAGAGAAGCTCTTTCAATTCTAATATCTGTCCAATTTGAAAACATTTCTTTACACAATGCCGAAAATCATGATTTTTGACTCCCGCGTCACAGGCTTACAACTAAATGGCATGGAGTAATTGCTGCAGCTCTTCAGAGCTTGATTGACTCAATCTCTTTGACAGTAGACCTCTTATGTCAAATCATCCCGACCTTGTACGTGCTCAAACTGTAAATCTTAGAGCACACATTTAGCAAAAATACAGAACAATACAACAAATGTTAATTTACTTAAACTATTGGACCTGACACAACACAAGTCCTGACCTCTAAACTGAACAATGCTGTTAAATTTAAAGCGATTGTTTGTCAAAAATTAAGTTTTATTAACAAAGTTCGGGAGGAGCACGTTCAAATGATCTACCCAATCAGCATGAGAGGAGGTCTATATATATAAAGCCGACTCACCTATGTTCCTCAACAGTATTTTTCTGCATCCCTTCTCCACTCCGATTCCTCACTTTTGGCTAATTCCTATCCCATCCAGGGATATGGGGGAGTACTCTGGGATCGGGCCACATTCCAAGCTCAGAGCCCTCCCCAGGACAGCACGCCAAATACTCTACTATCTGCATACTCTACTATCTGATTATTTTAATTGTGAACTTGTGAAATTATAATTCTTTCATAATTTACTTGCCCTGAATTTCCTGCAATAGAAGATATTTGTAAAAAATGCAAAAAAGTCTTAGGGTTTTTTGTCCATACATTGAATATTGTTTTGGACCTTATTGACTTAAATTGTATGGACAGAAAAACAATCTTCATCCTTTTTTGAAATGTTTTTACAGTCAGACATGCGGGTGAGTAAATGATGATTCAAAGGATTAATTTTTGAGTGAACTATCCCTTAAGGAAAAGGCTGTATGTGTTATATTGTTTGTCAAGGTTAACTCCAAAACTTGCCTCTGGTGCTACCCGTTATAGCTGTTTGTACTTTGTTAGACTTAGTTATTTTGATCATTTAGTTGTTTTTGCCTTTCATTTGGAGCCCAGAGGCTAACGTCTGGTTGGTGTAATGGAATTTGTCCCTGAGGCATTTTAACCCCACAAAAAGATTGTTCTGGAAGTCCATCAGGGGAGAAATGCACACTAGAGACACACAGCTCCATTGCCCCAATTTTGCCCATCAGCAGAGCAAAAATGCCCTCCTGAGAGAAAATGTGGAAAATAAATGCTTTGATGTAGAAGGTGTATTTGTGCCTGAGAGAGTGGGGTTGTTTTAAGAGAACTAAAAAGAGGAGTGTACATATGTGATGCCAAATAGGAAATAATATGTACACATTATGTGAACATGTCCAGGTCTGCTGGTAAACTAAATGATTTATGGCGAATACATTAGTGTGCAACCACACATACATTTAAAATTACAAATCGATGAGCATTTGATATAAACACAATACATATTTTTCACACATATATTGCCCATAAGAATATAAAGATCACACACTTAGATGTCACAAAAACTACTCTTTTTCCTAAAGCTCTCACATTTGTCAAAAAAACAAACAAAAAAAAAACCCTACACTACCTTCCAATATCTAGCTGAACTCATCACAGCTGTCTGGATGATTGTGTGTGTGTTGGAGGTTTTAGTACTGAATAAATATTTAACATGGGGAAAGAAGGTAAAGCGAGTGAGAATGTGTGATAGAGACAACGAGTAATGGAATCAGAGGATAGAGGTAATGTTGGGCTGCAGAGTCTCAGAGGGGAAAAGAAACTTGCGATACAGCAGCAGTGAGCACACACTTGTTTGATCTCCTCCTCTCCTTTTATTTCATTCTCTTTTCTTTGTTTCATTCTGTTTGTCTTTTTTTCAAAAGTGAGAGAGGAAACTCAAAGTAAGACTTAAGGAAACGAGCAAGGGAACATTCTCAAAAAAAGATGGAACTGCACACAAATATTAGCATAAGCAAACAGACAATCTCAAACATGATTTGAGACCAGGCACCAGACAAACAGTGCTATCAATGTCTAAAGAGACATTCTATCCGACTATTAAACACTTCTATACTCTACCATGTGGGGATTTATCAATTTTAAACTATACTTTCTCTCAATTTATTTGAAAAAATAACTCTAAAGGAATGCTCAATGATTTTTTACCTGACTTCTGTCATGTCAATTGGCTTCGGGACAGCCAACTATACCTCGTGGTTCAGGACACGCTGCAACTGAGGCGAGTAGGAGACTGAAATCGTGTTGCTCGCAGATAGAGCTTGCCGACAAGTTTGAGAAAGGTATGAATATCTCTCATTCATCGGCGGCTGGCGAGAGCGAGCTGCCGGATGAAGATGTGCTCCTCAAGCAAAGATGAGAAGGATGAGACTGTTGAGATAGAGGATGTCTCTGAGCACTCACAGGTGGAAGTGCGAGAAGCGTGAGCTCCCTCGCAGCCACCTCGATGAATACTTCCCGTCGGGACAGAACCGCCCGAGTCTTCACACTGAGGTGCGGAGATCTTGGGGACAGCCATATTCTACTCACATCCATCGTTCACAGGTGAACTATGCTGATGTGGAGGGGATGCAGGAATATGGTTATGTGTCGATGCGTCCGATTGAAGAGACGCTGGTCAGCTATCTCTCGTTAGGTAAGGCATCCGCATTGAAGACCATACTTGCCAACCTTGAGACCTCAGAATTAGGGAGATATTCAAAATCTTGGGGGGGGCGGAGACTCGAACTCATATATATCACACACACAAACGCAAAGAAAAATGTAATTCATTTATTTGACTAATTCAATTCCTTAAGGCCTCTCCTCAGGAGGTTAGACCCTAATTTGTACAATAACAACAACACTCCTCTACTAGGGGTTGCACGACTACTACTAGTCGATTTCTTATCAAAACAATACTCGAGTTACTCGACTACTCGTGGTTCATGCTACTGTAAATGAAAAGACATGAAATAGCTAGGCTAGATCTTATCAATAAACATTTATTACTTCATAGCCTAATGCAACAATTACACTTAAACAATTAAACTCTCAAAACATTATAATTATGACATTTCATTTTTAAATTTTCATGTAACAGTCTAAAGCTAAATAAATAGCTGTTCTTGCCTTTCATTTCAGACATCTGCTTCTAGGGGCCGTTCACATATCGCGTCTTTTTCGCGCTCAAGGTCGTTATTTCAACCGTAGGCGCGCGGCCGCGGTGAGCACGCTCATAATGGAAGCAACGTGGTGCGCTAGTTTTTCCAGGCGGGTTTTTCCTTCTCATCTCCAGAAATATATCTAGTAGTAAAGCTAATGCGAGGGCTAGAAATCAATTAATCCTTTGCTGATACTTCTTCGTCGTCATCATGGAGAGCGCAGTTTGGTTGCATAGCAACGACAGACGCCATGGGAGCGCAAGCGTTTGGTCAGAGCCCGTCTACATTCTCTGGTTTGGTCTGAAACGGCCTGTCTATGGAAACGGCGCCCAGTGACGGATGGTGTAGCAATATTGTTGTCCGGGTGGAAATCGGGAGAAATTCGGGAGAAAGGTCGGTCCGGGAGATTTTCGGGAGGGGCTTTGAAATTCGGGAGTCTCCTGGACAAATCGGGAGGGTTGGCATGTATGTTGAAGACGCCGTCTCTGCCAAATAAGCCACTGCATGTTACATCACGGCAGGGCATATGTGGCAGCAGGTCAGGCTGGGCCAGCTTTGCAAACAATGGCCGTGCTGCAAGCCTACCAGGCTCACCTGCTGAAGGACCTGGACCAGGGGCTCCCCACTGAGGAGATGGAGGAGCTGCGCCATACCACAAATTTGTCTCTCCGTGCCACCAAAAAGACTACCGTCGCAATCGGTCGATCCATGGTGGCTATGGTGAGACATCTCTGAGTAAACCTGTCCGACATCGGGGAGAGGGAGAAAAACTTTCTCCTCGATACACCGGTTTCGCCATCCGAGCTTCCAAGCTCTTTGGCATATCCGTTGAGATGGTGGTCGGGAAGTTTCGGCAGGCGAAGGCTCGCTCCACAGCTTTATACCGCGCCAGTCCAGGTCTACACCTCAAGCCACGAAGGGGCTTCAAGGGGTAGAGCGCGGAGGAGGTGTGAAGCCAGAGAGAGAAGAAAAGATCTGAGACTCCTTGGATGTTGCTTAGGTTTGGAGCATTGCTAGGCTTCTTCTCGTCATGAGAATCTTCCTGGGAGGCCCCTACTTTTTAGTTGGCAGTGTTGTCATGTTGTTAGGCTCCCTTTGACTCTGCCTCCTTGACTTCTGCCTTTATAGAAACTGCTCATCAGAGCTCCGCCTGGGACAGTATTGCGTTGTCAGGCACACTACGTGCCTCCTTGATGGGAGCTTCATGGGCTATCAATGCTTAGTTGTTAGGCTCTCTTGAGCCTCCTCCGTTGCTTTTGTGATGAGCATTGCTGGGCCCTCTCTTTTCTAGAGAACTGTGTGTTTAGGCCCCCACTCCCTCAGGGCTCCACCACCTTTTATGCAATTCGGAGTCGTAGGCTCTCTTTGAGCCTCCTTGGAGCTGCCCTGAGTATAGAATGTAGTTAGACCTCCTCTAATCTTAAAGAGTCAGCATATTGAGGCCTCCTTTCTCTGAGCAGGACTTGAGCAGTAGCGCTGAGTTGTATGCTCCTTTCTGAGCCTCCTTTGGTGCATCTGGGTTGGGAGTACTTTTAACCATTGTTTATTTGCTCCCCTGAGCTCTATCTGCTATATTAAGTTGTTAGGCCTTCTTTGGGCCTGCCTGACAGACATTGGACGTAGCTAGGCCTCCTCTCTTTAGAGAGTTGTTATTTTAAGGGCTCCGTCTTCTGAGCTGTTCCAAGTTGTTAGGCTATCTCCTTTCAAAAGGGAACGCCTCAGGTTATGCATGCAACCATGGTTCCCTGAGAATAGGGAACGAGACGCTGCATCCCTTTGCCATGCTTCCGGTATTCCTGAACAAGTTTCCTTCTGACAAGAAGTAGATGACGTATTTGACAGGTGCCCTTTTATACTCATGGTCGCACCAGTGGTGACGTCATATACTGCCACCTGCTAATGTCAAGTTCATTGTCGTGTTTAGACTTATGCCTCAGACACCGGTCACGCCGAAGGCATTCTGCATAGCACCCTCTACTAGATGTCAGTATATGTCCCCCATTTATAAGTCTACTACTAATGTGGAAAAAAAAAAAAAAAGACAAAAAAAAGTCAAATAAGTAATTTGTCCAAACAGTGTGCACCAACCCAATTTTTTATAGCAACACAAAATCTATTTTTTCTGTTTGGATAAGCAATATTAATAAAACAGCACTCAAATAAAGATTTTGGTAATAGTCATTATTTTTGCTGTTTTGTTTAGTGGCTCAGAAATTACACAGTTCATCTTTAAATATGTATTAATTAACAAGATACTTTGTTTACTGTTCTGAAAAGATAGGCATTAACAGTAACTTTCTCAAAATCAGGCATGTGATTGACAAAAAAAGAAGGGAAAACTGAACCAACCCCTGTACTGTGAAAAAATGTCTCTATTGCATTGCTCCTGGGTGTAAAAAGGAGATTGACAGTGTTAAAGCAAAAGAAAAAAGGGCCAGTTTTCATAAACTGCTGCTGAAACAGAGAACAGTACTGCTTCGCCTCCTGATACACATTCAGACAGCCCCACTGCCTCAAGATTTCCACAGTTATACTTGGCTATACAATGATGCCAACATGACTGTCAGAAGTTAAAATGAACCACAACTATTATAAACACCCATTTTTCATTTTATATCCTCAACATACAGAGATCAAAGCTGATGCAAAATAATTATTTTTCTTAATATGACTCCACATTTACCAGTCAGGACTCCTCATTATCCCCAATTTCCGGCATATTTATTGCCATCATTGTTTTTCATATAATGAAAATTCATATAATATTTCATTCATTGCATTCATATAATATTTTTAATCTTACAGTTAAATCCGGTCTCTAGTTCATAAACGCCAGAGGAGAACTGGCCCCCGACTGAGCCTGGGTTCTCCCAAGGTTTTTTTTTCTCCATTAGGTCACCTGATGGAGTTTTTCGGTTCCTTGCCACTGTTGCCTTTGGCTTGCTCAGTTGGGGATACTTAATTTAATTAATCAATCAACAATACTATTGATGAGCATTACCAAACGTGGACGTTTTACACTAGAAACAAACACTGATGTACTATCTTATTTAATACTGTGAAGCTGCTTTGATACAATCTATATTGTGAAAAGCGCTATATAAATAAAGTTGACTTGACTTGACTTGACTTGTTTTTATCCTTTTGCATTCCATGCAATAAAACTTTTCCTGACTTATTTTTTTTTCTTTTGGTTAACTTGGTGACAGATATTATGACTTTATCCAAAGTCCCTTTCAAGGATCTATATAGTCTTTGGTTTATCTCACTGATCTGTATAATGGATCTGTGGTTTATCTCTATTAGCCAACAATTACAGCCACTATAGTAATGCTGCCTTCATGTGCAGTCGGAATTATCGTAAAGTATGAGTTTCCTAGACATGAATGCCCTCTCAAGTCATATTTAACACTGGGAAGCTTGGGGATAATTTTGATACCCAATTAAGTTACCAAGTTGGACGTACCATAAACTTTAAACATGGCGGACGGGAGAATGATATCAGGTTGGAAAATACAGAATTATGTGTAATTACGGAAAAATCACATGCCTGCAAAAATTTATTGATTCACTCTTTATATTAATGAATTCATGTCTCTATTTCTCCTGAAGTATTCTGTTCTTGCCACATGCCATTCTCTTATTTAGTCATTTAAAACAAAGAAAGCTGCAGATTATCTGAATTCCCACTGAATTTTCCATCATATTTTATATGAAGATAGCATTTGGGATGTAGTGGAAAACTGGCTTGCCATTTATAATGTTACTGTCATTTGATGACAGAATCTGCTTTAATCTGCAGAATCTTCCAGCTATATGAATATTAACAGTCATTTCCACATAATCATGTTGTATATCTTAAAATCGGCATGAAACGGAAGTTGCAATAGTCTTTTCTTTCCTATTGTGACATATATACGAGTGAAATGGCTTCTTGTACAAAAAATAAATAAAATGTAGACTTGATTTTGCTCAAGGGGAATTGATTGGATCGTTGGGGTTTGCCATTGCTGTGATCTCATGTGAGTGACAGGTTGTCCCACTCTTGCGCTAGTAAACGTGTCAACAAAGAAGAGAAGAGATGTCACTGCAAGAGGGAGCGGAAGTTGCTTTTACTCAAGATTACAATGGTACATGAATTAGCACATGAAATGCATGGGTAAATCACCATAATAATAAATACTGGCATATTCCATAAAAAAAAAAAAAAATGATTTCATGGTGACTTTAATTTGTCCTCTGAATTTCCAGAATACCTGTGTTGCCCTCTGCATTTGTGTATAAGTGCATTCATGAAACATCTCTGGAAGCCATGCAATACTTCACTTTCTCATTATTGATGTTCTTGAATCCAATTTTCCAGTGTTCCTTTGCACCCCCTTTTTTTTATCAAACTCCTCTTCAAGAGTGTGGTTACCTGGGCTTGTCATTACTCTGCGATTATTCTATTAACCGTTAACCATTCTCTTGTTATCAGCTTCCACTGCCATGCTAGTCTTCCTCATTAACATTGATTTTTCTCCCAAACACGGAAGGAGCGTGGTCCGGCTCACAACACCGCTCATCCATCTCTTTCTCGCAAACACAGACTCATTTGTCATTTATCTCTAGCTCTTTTTTTTGTACACTTGTCTCTCAGGCAAATGTATGCCTTGATGCAAACCTGGGCATCTTTTACCTTTAATTTCCTCATTCTCGCACATGTTGGATTCAAACACACACACATGCACACACACTCACATGTTTGTTTCACTATATTACTGAGGACACAGCATAGACTTCCATTGATTTTATATCAGATTACAGTTTTTCAAATTGCTTTATTCTGACAAAACAAAAAACACTTTTAGTGTCTAAGCAATTTGAAAAAACTGTAATGCTATTTTCTGTCTCCAAACCCTACCGATGACAAATACAAAAAACTGTGGATAAGGGTAAAATGTGCTTTACCTTTTCCTCCCAAGCATAACTGACAGAGACAATCACAACCATCTGGTGTTTCCAAACTACTAGAAGTAGATTGAAGTAGGTTTTGGGAGTTACCCAGAATGCACTGTGGACAGAGTAGGAGAAGTGCTTAGAGAAGAACAGAGAGAAAGACAAATGAGGGTGCTGGAGCAGAGAGGAGGATGGCACGATGGAAACGTAGTAGGAATATAATCAAGACTGATGCAATCATTACTGTTGGCATTGTTGCAAATCACAGTGCACAAATACTCCAGTAAACATGCTGAAAGGCGGCATGATTCACATGGACGGTGAGTTCAGGGGAATGTAGGTGTCTGTGCTCAAAGCAGACTCAGGGCTAACAAACAAACTAAATCCTCTGCTCAAGTGCCAGCCTTCTCTTCTTCGCCCAGCACTGGCCTCATCAATCCCTCCCTCTTTTTGTTTCTGCATGCTAAACAGCCTCAGGTTTAATTGTCCCTGGAGTGGGTTTTCAGCTGTTCATTTATAATGCAGAGAGGCTTTGCCAGGAACTGATAACCTTTACAACAGTACAGAGAGCGGGAAGAAAGAGAGAGAGAGAAAGAGCCAGAGCAGGAGGAGGAATAAACGAATACAGAGGGAGAAGAAAACAACAGAAGAGGCAAATCCAAAAATGAGGAAGCCAAAAGAATTGTGTGAGGGTTGAAATGAACAAAGAGACAGTATTAGTATGTGGAAAGTGTGTGGATCTTAACATGAACAGGACATCATAATGAGTCTAGGTGATTAAACGAAGCTGTGTGTGTGTGTGTGTGTGTGTGTGTGTGTGTGTGTGTGTGTGTGTGTGTGTGTGTGTGTGTGCGTGTGCGTGTGTGTGTGTGTGTGTGTGTGTGTGTGTGTGTGTGTGTGTGTGTGTGTGTGTGTGTGGTTCAGGTATATGGGGACAAAATATCTCCACAAAGATGGCAATATCTGAAATTCTTGCCCTTGTAGGGACATTTTTTGGTCACCATGAGGAAATCAGCTTATAAATCATTCTAAGTGATGTTTTTTGGGAAATGTAAAAATGCAGAAAGTTTTCTGTGATGGTTTAAGTATGGGTATAATAGGGTTTAACGAGTTTGCTTGCCCATAAAATCTTTCAGATATTAGGTTAAACTTATTTGGCTTGCTGTCCACTGAAGAGGGGCTCGATGAAGCAGCTTCAACTCGAGCTCTGATATACCCCCCAGTGGCTAAATGTAGGATATGATAATTGAAGGGCAAGGTACCGGAGATGAAGGTGGAGTTTGGGGAGGTGGAGGGATACTGGAACAGCTTGATGCTAGAGAGAGGTAAGCGGCTGCTTATATACTCAGGCTGTTGATTGAAAGATTAGATGGGCTCACTCCTCCCTAACTTGCGTTTAGGAACTTCATATATTTTGGGCTCTCAGAGGTGATGATGGAAGCCACTGTATTATTATTATTATTATTATTACAACTTTTTTGTGTTGTTTTGTTATGATCATGACTTAATGTGCATCAAGCACTTTTTTTCTTCATAAGACTTCGAGACATGATAGTTTAGTAGTGTCATTGTTTTTATTTAGTATACAACGGGACAAGATAGACCGATAAAGTTAATTAATCGCCTCAACTGTAATTATAATTGTAAATATGTTATCTTGGTCATAGCACTGCTTTTACATTACAATTTTGAATCAGAGTGCATTTTTGAAAGTATGAATGTTTTTCATGTAAAAATTAATAAGTGGTCCTCAGGGAATATTCTTAAATTAAAAAGAAAAAGCGCATGTGAGATGCAAAGTCCTTGAGTGTGCGCTACAACTAAAGACACGATTGACTGAATAAAAGGCATTTTCACACAAGGTCAATTCAATTTCAGTGATCTAGTGGCGACATCATTCTTTGGTAAATGCGAACATACTGTATTACATATTTTCTTGTTGTAATTTTTTTAAAAGTTCAAAATAATTTGAGATTACAAGAGAAAATATCGCATGTCAAAATCATGATAAAATTAAGTGGATCATGCCACAGCAAGCCAGAAAAATCAATAATGATGCCCATAGCTCCACTTAATTCTATTGAATAAGCTCATTTGGCTAGACACAGATTTGTGTTGTGAGTGGAATCAACAAGAAGAACCAAGAGAAGCTGAGCTGTGTAATGCTGCCAGGTGGAGAGTGTGTGGATTGTAGACTACTTGAAAGCTCAGGAGTGAGCTGGGATTGCTTAGGTTAAGAAAAGACAGAAATGAGAAGATCTGCCCAGCTTCTGTCTCTTCTTTCTTTATTTCACAGATGCAGCCTACACATGTCCCTGCATAGGTTATGCCGCATTTGAAAGAGAAATCTGTAACCACGTAAATGGCCAACGCAGTCGATTTTAGAGAAACGATTAATGATCGACTGTGTTTACATTTTTTTTTGTGAGATCTTTACATTCAGTAGGCTAGTATATCTGACCGGCCTACACTGTCATATTATTTTTTTTTTCCCCAACTCTCTGTGGCCTGTCCTCCTGTAGTCAACTATCCTGTAAATCTGTAAAGCTATGTGGGCATTTTGAAAAGCTATGTTCTGGCATTTCCAGTATGGATTCCCACTGAACCGCAGGGCTGTCTGCACCAGGGAACAGTGCGCTTAACTGGGGCTGGAGATGATGGATGTGGCCCTCGCACCACTGGAGGAAGCCTCCATGTGTTTCAAGCTCCATAATACACCTACTCATTCATCTCTCTCCCTCCCATCCAGCACAACATTCCCATATGCTCTCGGTAATTACGGCCTGTATTTTCTCTCTGACGCCCAGTGGAGGGAGGAACACTCTGTGGATGCATCTGTGAAGGTGCGTATAAACGGTCTCCTCAAGCTCCTCTTCCTCTTGAGTGAGTAGCAGCAGCAGTCTTTCCCTCATTTCTTTTCTTTATTTAGTCTAATGTTAGACCTGCAATCCCATTACAAGGCTCTTGGTGATTTTAAAAGGCTCGATTGGACAAGTTTAAAAAGGAATGAGTAAATCTGAAAGTCAAACCATTTTTCCTCTTCCTCTTCCACCCCGAAAACACGCCGCAGGAGTGGCTGCCGAGCCCGGTTAAGTCTCTTAGCATCTCACCCTCATGCTGAGAGACAAGACAGATCAAAAACCCTTCTCTCTGCGCTGTCTCTCTATCTCATCCCCTCCCTTCATCCATGTCTCTTTCTTTTTTTTTTTCACCCTCTGTTATTTCTTTTCCACTTATTCCAATTCTCTCTTTTAATATTTTTTTTGCATCCCTCTCATTCAATCTTTTCCTATTTTGGTCATTTGCTTTCATGTCGCAGTTTGAGAGACTGACTCGAAGATTCTTTCTGGAGTGTGCTGAGGGAGGGGAGGTGTAAACAAAAAAGGATGATGGATTGCTTTGTTTTGTGAACCCAAGCATGCCTCATCCCTCCACCCCTGATTTGCAGTGCTCCTTTTTGCAGTTTCTTGAGTGGACTAATTATTTAAAAAATATGCAAAACCAATTTTGCAAATTTAGAGAAAGCGTTTGTGTAATTAATTTAACCCTTTCTTCTGTGATTTTTCCTTTTTCAGTTCGGTGTAATTCCATTTACTGACATCAGGTTTATTTTCCTGAATAAGAGTTGTTTAAGGAAGATGCTACTTTTTTGTGGACACGTGGTGCCATCTAGTGTTTGAGGGATGGAACTAACCTGCAGCAATGAATTAATGATTTATGTTTTTTGTCACAATCCAATTAAATCCTGTATTTTAGACCTTTTGTTAAATAATTAATGTTAAGAACAAGGTACCGCATAACTTAATTATTTTGACATTTTTATTAGGCTACTGAAAAAAAAAAAAAAAAAAAAAACGAACTTTGCAAAAAATATTATTTACTCACTTAAAACAGCTGGGTTAAAAATGACCCAACAAATAACACAATGCTAGGTTGATATACCGACCTATTGTTAGGTTATTTTATCCCAATGTATTAGATAGCTTAATAACAAATTTGTTGGCTTGTTTGGACAAAATGTTGCTTTAAGCATTCTAATATTATTATTATTAATTTTATTTTGTATTATTTATAAATTAATTTACTATATTTTAATAATTTACAGCTTACGATTATATTGAAAATGCTTTATTTCCAATTACATCTAAAATTTCAAACACTTCTGTTAAATTAAGTTATTGGTTGCAAATGTGTTATTAATTACCTCCTTGTCAACATTAGGTTACTTGCAATTGTTTCAAATCACAAATAAATAAACAGAACAAAAACTAGTATGGACAATGTAATTATAAAATGTCTAAATAGGTAATAGTGCGTTGACAGAACAGAATACATGTTATGATGGTGCAAGGAGATGAACTCAAATGCAGACAGTATGCAAGTGAACTACGTTTATTACAGAAAAACAAAACCCACGAGGGGGCAAAACAAGACAGGATCAACTATATAAGACTAACAAGACTAGACTAAGACTAAGACAGAAAACTGAACAATAAACTAACAGCTAAGACAGGAACAAACTCTTCACAAGACTTTCAACTGGTTACTCACGAATGAATCTTCACATAAAGAATGGCAATGAACCGGCACAGTACAGCAAACACAAGGGGATTAAATAGGGAGAAACTAATGATAACAACAGGTGACACAGATTAATTAGTAATGACTAAACAAGGGTAACAAGGGGGCGGGGTTACGTGACTAGACAAGCAAGCACACAGCCCAAACAAATGGCCATGTGCTTACACATAAAACATGGGTCTGTCATGATCCTGCCTCAAGACCAGGGAAAATTAAAGACTAGATGGCAGGATCATGACAATATACAGTATTGTGTGCTGTATAGCCTGCCAAACAGCAGCAGCAGGCTTGGGATAACAATGGCTTAAACTTCTTTTGACTCTATGTCAGCAGGCTGTGGTTACCTGTGGCCTCATGATATAAAGTTTGATAGAGTCTAATGACAAATTCATACAACAAAGATGTTACAGAAACACATCTTAAAGTGGCATGTGTGTATATTTACACTGTTTAATGCTGCTCAGAGCTGCATAGATGTATTTACAGAGTAATTACAAATGCACACTCAGATTCTGAGATGGGTCTTAGCTGGAATCTTTTAGTCTGAGTTTAATGCTGCATTGCATCTATAATTTGAGCAGGCACAAAGCAGCCTTAAAATAACAGTTCACCCAAAAATGAAATTTATCCCATAGTTGACTCACCCACAAGCCATCCTGGGTGTATTTTTCTTTCTTCTTTCAGCCAAACACAATCAGTGTTATATTAAATAATATCCTGGCTCTTCCAAGCTTTATAATGGGTGTGAATTGTGCCTGATTTTTTGAAGCTCCAAAAAGTGCATCCATCCATTATAAAAGTAATCCATACAACTCCAGTGGGTTAATTCTAAAGTGAAGCGATGGGTTTTTGTAAGAAAAATATCTATATTTAAATCTTTATCCCCCAGTTTCACAGACAAGGCTTAAGCCTAGTCCCAGACTAAAATGCAGGTCTGAGCTGTTTTAACTGAAAGCAACTTGCACTGACGTATATGTTAAGTTATTGTTTTGTTTTGGTTCAGTTTTGGCTTTAAATAAACTGCACATGGGTTCTGTCAACTCGCCTTCAGTGGACTGATTGTTACAGAAAGCTAGACTCTTACCATGAACCCAGCAGCTGCTATCCACCTTCATCAAGGCAACCGGGCCATTGAGGACTTAGAAAAAAATAAAAAAAATTTGGGAGAAGCAAATGAGGAACTCTGCAATCCTGCAGTACCCACCATGCCAGAGTCCTCCCACATTGTGTCCGCTACACCAGAGTCTCGTCATGTTATGCCGACCACACCAGAGACTCCCAGTGATTTTTATTGGGGGGGGGGGGGGTATAATACTCCCACAATGCTTCCAAGTCCGGTGTCCGTGCCGGTGTCCGGTGACCATCCTGTGTCCGTGCCAATGCCGGTGTCCCCGCCGATTCCGGCGTCTCTGCCGGTACCTGGTGTCCGTGCCGATGCTGATGCCCCTGGTGCCCGTGTCAGTGTCAATGTACCGGTGTCCGTGCCGGTTTATATGCCAATGTCCGTGCCAATGTCATGTCCATGGCGGTGTCCGTGCTGGTGCCGGTGTCCGTGCCAGTGTCCATGACGGTGTCCGTGACGGTGTATGTGCCAGTGTCCGTGCCGGTGTCTGTGCCGGTGTCCGGTGACCAATGTCGTGTCCATGGCGGCGAAAAAAATTACATATTGTAGCTTTAAAACTTATTTGGAGTTCTTCTGCACAATGCATATTTCTTAATATGAAGCCTATGGGCCCTATCATACACCTGGCGCGCCAAGTGCGACGCAAGTGTTTTTTGCTAGTTTCAACCCGAGGCAGTAATTTTTACGTCCTGCACCACGTTGTTTAAATAGCAAATGCATTTGCGCCCATTTGTGCACTCATGGGCGTGCTGGTCTGAAAAAGAGGTGTGTTCAGGCGCATTGTTGGCGCGTTGCTATTTTGAGGTAGCTGAAATAGACTGCGCCATTGACCAACTGACAACTGGTCTAAAGTCG
This sequence comes from Squalius cephalus, assembly GCF_949319135.1. Taxonomy (NCBI): domain Eukaryota; kingdom Metazoa; phylum Chordata; class Actinopteri; order Cypriniformes; family Leuciscidae; genus Squalius; species Squalius cephalus. The sequence continues at coordinate 30,483,880 of NC_137126.1, forward strand.
ATGGCGCAGCGGCAGTATTATTATTATTTGTTGTTATTTAAAGAGCGCGTTAGTATAATGTGTGCCTATAGGTGGGTCTACAACACGCATACACTCTGCTTATTACACACAGAGGGACGCGCAGAAGCACATAAACATGCCAAATAAAAATAAAAGGATTACAATGTAAAAGATTAATATTGTGTACATAAAGATATGGTGGAATCCATCGTGTCCTGTAGATGGTCTCCTTGCGCGCTTTAACCTCACACACAAGCTGATCCGTTTGCGCTCTGGAGACGCATTCAGTCTTTTACGCTTGCAAATTGCGCCATCTAAATTGGTAATCCGCCATGGCGTGAGCGCAACTGGGTTTTAAAGGGAATGGAAGATGAGACTATGATTGTTTTTTAGTACGTCTTAGTAGGTCTTAAATGTGAGCGTGTCGCCCCAAATATATGAAATAGCTATAAGTATAACTTCCTCCCAAAAAACTGTTGATACGGACATTGAAAGTGAGGAAATACTTTATATTTTGTATTGTTTACGTTCGAAATTGATCGGCTACAAAGCGTTCATGTCAAGAGTGCAGATAAAACTGATTTAAAAATCACTCCACAGTGGGAGAAGTACAGTAAACATTGTAATATTATTACATTACATGTAATATATACATTATATAACACAGCAATATTATTGTGTTAGAGCTTGAAGACACCTTGTAATCCATAACAACATTACGCACACATATTTTAATGTGTGGACTTGTTTATAACCCATATAACCCAACTATTTGTGTTTGTTATATAATAACTCAATAAACATTAGGAACCCAACAAAGTGACCCAATATGTTTAACCCAGATATGGGTTAAAGAAAACAACCCAAACAGGGTACAAGAAACAACCCAAACATGTTTAGAATGAATGCATTTGTGAGCAATAAGGACAAAAAAGATAAATAGAAAACAATTCTAGTTTATTTCACATGTTTGAGATTCAGCTCATACAGAGGATCTTTATTTGTTCACTACATTTACATGTATCATCTTACTAAAGTGATTAATACAAACAAGTAGCAGTAACATGTAATGGACATGAATGGGTTTTTTACTGTGTGAAATGATCCAGACTTCATGTTCTGAATGTTATGGGATGTGGAGTCAATGCTATTTCTACCTTTTGAATCATTACAGACGATACAACTTTCTATAACTGACTTTTACATTCATTCTTCATAAAGATTGTTTATGAAGTTTTTTTTGTCAGTTTTGTTGATTGTGTATGTATGTGGCTATTCTTTCAGATTATATTTTTGAATGTAAATTGAAATACATTTACCTTCAAGATATGTAAAACTCTCAAATTAATTCTTAGCAGTAAAAAAAATATAAATATTATCTTGTTTGTTTGTTTTTGAATGTTAGATGATGTGCTTTATACAAACATCTCCTTGCAAAGCATATCAGTTTTGTCACACAATTTATTCTACATTCATTGACCCCCAAAGCATTGTGATGGAAACATTTGAAGCTGTAAATCTGATTAGAAGAAAGAAGTACGCAGCTGAAATGGGGTCAGTGAAATGGGGTCTGAATGTTGCATGCATCTGAAGTTCGGCTACTTGCAAAAACAAAGATGTCAAATATTTTCCGCTTTATTTTCCGTGTAAAGAAAACTGCTTTGTAAGCAGGGGTTGGTTTTTTTTTCTTCCTTTTTGTTTCTTCCTTTTTTTTTCTTTTTTTTTTTGCTGATTAGTGCTGGTTTGGTGGAGATGTTGCTTAAATGAACGCTGTCAGTGCCTATATGGTTGTTAGGTATAGTCATCATTTAAACTGCTCTTATGAAAATTATTATATTAGTTTAACCAGCGCTCATATTTAATCATGTATTATGGATAAACTACATTTATATTTATACAGTATATAAACATTGCTGTCTTAATTTTACCCCAGTTTATGTTCTACAAAATTTGTAGCTCCATTGTTTATTTACATTTTTTTTTTGTTACATTTAGTCATTTAGCAGACACCTTTGTCCAAAGCGATTTACAAATGAGGAATACAGCAAGCGAGTCATCATGAAGAGGCAAAAACAACGATACTATATATAAGAATATTATATATGTTATATATTTCTTATTTTATGTAATATATATATAATTTTATCAACATCAATATTTTATCAAAACCAATATTTCAAATATTTATTTGTTAGATAACCATAAAGTTGTGGATAATTTATAGGTCTTGTTTTTTCAATTAAATTTTGGGTTTATGTTGCTATATGTCCAGCTGACTGTACATTATCCTTCACCTAAGTGTGCATTTTTATATCATTGTACACACTGAAGTCCTCGTTTGGTAATCGGTTGCTCTTTGTCCTTTGGTTTCCTCGTTTGGGGATGTTCAGTGATGCATAACAAACGTCTCTATGGACATCCTGTGGAAACATTTATTTAAAAACATTTTTTTTTTTTTTTAGTGGTATTGTTTTTAGTAGTATAATAATTTTGTGATTGTAAAACAACTCTCTTGTGGGTTCAAAATAATGTTTCATTAGTATTAGAACTGGTAGAAGAAAGGAAGAATGATGCCACAATTTTTAATTTTCAAAATTCAATATTCAACAATTGCAAACTGTTCAAACTGTTTCAGACTCATATCTTAGTACTTTTCTGCATATGAGCTACTGTTTAAACTTAAAAACTTACCTCTTCTTGGCTCAACTGTCTTTGCATCTCAGATCTGCTTTGATGACCTTCAGACTCCTTCAGCACTGTAAATTACACAGTCAAAGGTCTTATCTCTTATATTTATTTTTTTATTTTTTTAAATGTGATTCTGTTAAACATAGAACTACTTGATGGTACAGCTATTAAGTCTAAAGCATAAAACACTGTTCTGATCTCACCTGTCTTGTGGCAGCAGCTGTAGCCACAGACAAAAGCCAAAATCGCAGAGAGAAGAGAACATGCGGGACACACTGTTTGAAGTATCATCCAGCACTGCCAGCAGTCAAAGACAGGCTCAGAGGGGCTTTCTGAGGAGAAGATTGATGAATAACTGATGAATGAAGAAGATTGATGAATTCATTAATGACCATAACCTTTAAGGTTAATGAATTAGCTTAATATTACAGTTTTTCTCGATTCTTGAAACTATGCCTTGTATTCTCAGAATAGTAAACACAAATCAATAACGTCTCGCACAATTCCCCAAACATCCTATTTTCAGGTCAAAATGAAGCTCTACACTCAAAACCATTCACTCTTGCTGAAAAACCAAACTTTGCCCTCAGACAGGACACACAAGCCCTCAAAATCACACACACTACAACATAGTCTAACACACTGGTGCAATAAATTCAAAACAACATTTCCAAAACTGGTAAGTTACTGTATGTTGCTTGTGGTTCCCCCCTCACAACATGATGAACACAAAAGACACAACCAATGGATACATTGGCACATTTGTATTAATTCATGTACTACACAGTACAACACACACACACAAAAACAAAATGTTTTTTCCTGTTTTACTCCTGTTTACTTTTTTTTACTCTCTCCTCTAAATTTTTTTTAATAATATTTACTTACAGTTTTTCTTGATTGCTTAAACACATTTCTTGAAACTATGCCTCGTATTCTCAAAACTGTAAACACAAATCCACAACGTCTCACCCAATTCCCCAAACATCCTATTTTCAGGTCAAAATGAAGCTCTACACTCAAAACCATTCACTCTTGCTGAAAAACCAAACTTTGCCCTCAGACAGGACACACAAGCCCTCAAAGTTACACACACCACAACATAGTCTAAGACACTGGTGCAATAAATTCAAAACAACATTTCCAAAACTGGTAAGTTATGTTGCTTGTGGTCCCGACAGGTCAAGACTATAAAGGAGAAAGAATGCCCTCCCTTCACTGTCACACTCTGCAGCCACTCTGTGTGACTGTACGACTGCTGGCCTTTTCTTGCAAGAAAGTAAACCTCATAAAAGACAATTGGAAATATTTGTCTCTTATTCAGTGATAGATTTTTGTTTGCCACCACACCTCCCTGAAGGTTCTCGAGGCGACTGTAAAGCGACTCAAATTTGGCCTTACTCGTAGCCCAGCCTCCCTCATAGTCATACCATTGACAAAGACATGGGCAACTAGAGTGGCTTGACTCTCATCTGAGACTGCTTGTCTTCTTGCCCTTCCTCCTCCTCATTCTTATCCCTCCTCGATCTCTTACTTCATGTCTTTCTGGATCCATTGTTCCAAAACTCAATAAACTGATTTGGGCCCTTTTATATATCTTTTGAAGGTTCTGATTGATGTGTGTTCAATTTTGACTCTTAGTGTTTCCACCTGGGTAATTGTGTGCTCACTGAGCTGAAGATGTGCTGACTTGAGTGAACAATTTTGAATGCTAGTGCTTTCTAAATGACAACATGGTCTAAGCAATGAGAAATGAAGGGATTTGTGTGTAGAGTTTTGCAGTGACAGTTAAACCAATCTGACTCATGTGTCAAAACAGGAAATAGTGTTTATAGTTTAGGGAAATGGGTGTGCTTTTTGATAAATGGCATTATGGTTTTGAAATTTTAGTTCAAAAGCCTGGTTATAGTGTTTAAGCAATCGAGAAAAACTGTAAGATGTGTGTGACCATCATATGACAGTAAAAGAGCACACAAAACCCTTATTATAATATGGAATTGTATTGGAATGGTAAAGAATGTTGGTACGTGACAGGAGGGCCTCCACTCAAGGATAAAATATGAATAAAGTCTAAGAATGTTCCACATATGGTTGAAATACCATCATTGGCCTTGAAAGATAACATTCTGGGAGTCAAGACTATAAAGGAGAAAGGATGCCTTCACTGTCACACTCTGCAGCCACTGCAGTCATGACTGTATGACGGCTGGCCTTTTCTTGCAAGAAAATAAACCTCATCAAAGACTATTGGAAATGTTTGTGTCTTATTCAGTGATAGATTTTTGTTTGCCACCACACCTCCCTGAAGGTTCTCGAGGCGACGGTAAAGCGACTCAAATTTGGCCTTACTCGTAGCCCAGCCTCCCTCATAGTCATACCATTGACAAAGACATGGGCAAAAGAGTGGCTTGAATCTCATCTGAGACTGCTTGTCTTCTTGCCCTTGCCCTTCCTGCTCCTCCTTCTTATCCCTCCTCGATCTCTTCCTTCATGTCTTTCTGGATCCATTGTTCCAAAATTCAATAAACTGACTTGGGCCCTTTTATCTATCTGTTGAAGGACCTGATGGATGTGTGTTAAATTTTGACTCATAGGGCCCTATTTTAACAATCTGAAACGCAAGCATCAAGCGCGAAACGCAAGTAACTTTGTGGGCGGGTCTTGGGCACTGTTGCTATTATACCGGCGGGATAAATGACTCTTGCGCCCGACGCAAATCTAAAATGGGTTGGTCTGAAGTAGCTTCATTATTCATAGGTGTGGTTTGGGCGTAACGTGAAATAAACCAATCAGAGCGTCATCTCACATTCCCTTTAAGAGCAGGCGCGCTTGTTTCAAAGCGGATTGCTATTATAACGGCGAATTTGCCAGGCGGGTGCCAGGAGCAGTTCACAGCCGAGGAGACCGACGTTCTCGTCAGGGCCGTAAAGCATAGAGAAGTGACGTTGGGGATGGATCTATCTATCGTAATAATGTATGATTTGCAAAAATGAAAACTGCTGCACCTGTGTAGATGAGAGAATCGAAGAGTATGCGCGTTGTGCACTCACTACATTGATTATGGCCAAGCATGCGCCCTTAAAATAGCATATAATAACATGCGCAACGCGTCACTGACTTTAAACTAGTTTTTTTTCGGTCAGTGGCGGAATTGTTTTCTAAACCTGCAAAATAGCATGAGGGAACGTTTGCGCCGGAACACGCCTCCTCTTTGCGCTGAACCGCCCCGGGGAGTGCAAGTGTATTTCTTAATTAACCGATGTGCGTCTGTGGAGGGAAAAGTCCACTGTGCGCGGGTGCAAAATAGGAATGATACATGCGTCGGTGTACAAAGTCAATTGCGCTGGGTGCAAGATAGGGCCCTTAGTGTGGGTAATTGTGTGCTAACTGAGCTGAAGCTGTGCTGACTTGAGTGAACAATATTGAATGCTTGGTCTAGGCAATGAGAAATGAAGGGTTTTTCGTATAAATTGTCCTCTGTTCAGTTCAATCTTTATGTTGGTTGTGCTATTCAGGTTGTGCTATACATATATGTATGTTTCGTTGCATTTTTCTCTAAATTAAAATCTTTCTTTTTTTTGGTTAGTTTATTACAGTTTTTCTCAATTACTAAAAAACTAAAACCCATTGGCTGAACAAAGTTCTCAGTTGCCCGAACTCGTTTAGCTAATTGTGCAGTCTGTTGTCAATACCTTAAACCATTTCACATGGTAAAACACAATTTGCAGATCTCACTTAGACTTTTCAGCAAAACTCTAAACACATTCTCATTCTCAAAACACATTCTGCACTCTAATGCACATGTCATCCATACTGGTAAACACAAGTGGCAACAATCAAATACAAATAGTGAACACACGTCATTGATTGAACACAACCATTCAAAACTTATTTAACCTGTTTCAAATGATGCCCAAAGACAAGAAGCACACTGATCATGTTTATTCCTTTGATTTTTGTCCCTTTTAGTATTGTATACTGTAGTACAGTGCATTGTAGGCTGTATACTGTACAATGAACAAATTGAATGGCCCTGAACATTGTGCTTTCCATTTGTTAACAATACTGACTGCTCAATAGATTTTGACTGGTTGCAGGTTCATATCAACAAAGAACAAGAATTACAGTATCACAGAGACAAAGGACAAGTTTGTGAGATGCAGGGTACAGTTCTGTAAAAATAGGGGTACAAGGAGGAGGAAGAACAAAAAAATTGCAAAGAGCAAAGCAAAGTAATTTCTGATCAATGTTGAGCTACTATGATAGAACATGTTTTCGTTCATCAAAAGACAATGACGGAAAAATATGAAATTTGTTTTGAGAGTAAAAATTAATTTTTCGCTGAGAACTATATGGGTTTTTTTTATTTATTTTTTTTACTTTTTTTACTTTTATCAAGTGCAGTCATACAGTATGTCACAAATGAACTTTTTGATGGTACAGTAAGGTGTCACAGGTAAGTCTACAAACAGAATAGCAGTCCGTAGATATATTTTGAAAACTGCTGTATATGTTTTGAACAATGTGTTTTCTATTTTTTGGTGGTTTTGCAAGAGGAGTCAGAGGTTTTGTAAATAGTGCTTGAAGATGAGTTTTTGTGTTTAATGTTTTCAGAAAAAGGAGCAAGGTTTCAGAAATTGTGTTTTAGCAATTGAGAAAAACTGTAAAGTACTTCTGCTATTTGATCCATCAAGCTTTCCTTCATCTTCTTTGTGAACGTGAACAATACACTATACAGTTACATTTATATGTGACCCTGGATCACAAACCCAGTCACAAGTCACACGGGTATATTAGTGGCAATAGCCAACAATACATTGTATGGGTCAAAATTATTGATTTTTCTTTTATGCCAAAAATCATTAGGATATTAAGTAAAGATCATGTTCCATGAAGATATTTTGTAAATTTCCTACCGTAAATATATAAAACATTTATTTTTGTGAGTGAATGCAGCACAATCGCAAACATAAATGGACAAATTTAAAGGCGATTTTCTCAATGTTTCGATTTTTTGCACCCTCAGATTCTAGATTTTCAAATAGTTGTATCTCAGCCAAATATTGTCCTAATAAGCCATACATCAATGGAATGTAAAAATCTCAATTTTAAAAAGAAATTGACCCTTGTGACTGGTTTTGTGGTCCAGAGTCACATATATAGTGTATACACACTCAGTGGCGAGGGGTTGCTGTCACACAGTCACAAAGCTCTACTTGCCGTATAGCTTTTCTTATTTTTTTGCCATTTCAGAACAGCACTTTGTTTTCTGTCAAAACTACATTTGAAGCAGGATATGACCATTTATTTGAAAGCAATCTATTTACATTCCCCATTATAATGAATATTTTTTTGACCGACTAAAATAATTTAAGAGAACATAAACCAAGTGGCTCTTTGTAGATGTATACACCTGCTTGGTATGAATACGTGTATAATTTTGTATAAAAGTTCTGATATGATTTATCTTTGTTTTATTTATCACATCACAAGAAACAGCTGTTTTATCAGGGTTGTGTATAGGTTTTATATCACTGTAGATAGATTCACATTAGATATATATAATTAATTATATTCAGTTTTATTCTGATCTGTTCTATTCTATTCCTCATTAAAAGAGCTTCAATGTAAACGTTAGCTTCCATCTGCTCTAAACACATTATCAAAATGTCACATAATTTTTTAGGTCTTGTTAACACACATACATTTTTTAACAAATATTATTTTAAAGTTAGTTCGAGTTAGTTGCTTGAATAAAAGATTCAACTTGTATATCACTATTTCTTTTTCAATGTATGTGGAACATGCATGGAAGAAGAAAAAATCACTTGGTACTGCTGAACATTAAGTGTCTTTTATGCACTAACATTTAAATGAATCAACTGATACAAAGAACTTATTGTGTACATATCTACATGTTTTGTGCCTGCATGTAATTACATCTGTAATTAATATCTGTAATTACATCTATAATTACACTGTTGACCCTTCCTTTACACATAACACCAATCCATATCACCAAATCTGTCCCACCTTGAGATTACCCATATCCCACCTCAATAGGAGAAAACGTGTTTTGTACATTATACAAGTACATTACAGTTATTATTATTTTATATTATTTTGATGCAGTAGTAGTAAAAGACTTACAATTATTATTATTTTATATTATTTTTGATGCAGTAGTAGTAAAAGACCTAATATAAAGTGAGAAAAAAGTGCCAAAATTAAAAAAATCTTTGGAAGATATCACTGAACATTTATTTAACCATAGTTAATTTTTCATCTCTATTTTTTGTATTTATTTAAAATTAGACAAATCTGATATTATATTAATCTCCAATCTGTTATTTAACAGTTGTTCTGTAATGCTGATCTAACCAGTAGAAGACCCAGTTTCGCAAGCGGGGAAGATTGTAACACTGCGTTGCAATGTGCCCTTTTTATTCTATTCTATACTTTTATGAATTCTATTGAGAAACCATGAGAAAAGGTGAATAAAGACTGAGAGTCAATGTTCAGAAATTATTCATTATTATTATGTTTTGAACTATGCTGTGTTTTGCAGTCTGTTTGTTGACATCCACATTTTACAGTTCATGCATTCTCTGGAAATCGACTCATGACCCTAGCGTTGCTTGCGCCATGCTCTACTGTTTGAGCTAGAGGAATGTTGAGCTATACATATCTCAGAAGTCATTTTAAGGCATTTTAGAAGGCATTTTAAACTTCTCTAATTTTCACCTCAAGTTTTTTTTAGGACTATACTTCTTCTTTTAGTAGACATATATATATATATATATATATATATATATATATATATATATTTTTTTTTTTTATTAACACTTTATTCAGTGTTCCTTTTTTTTTTTTTTTTACAGAATGTTTGCAGTCGGAAACAAGCTTACCAGTAGAAATGTAAGTGAGATTTATGACACTATCTGGAGCGTGGTACCAATCTTTCTCTGCCACTTTTCCTTCCTCTTCAATCATCTTGGTCTCTACGTTTGAGCAATAGTAGAGACCAAGGTCTGCTTCAGTGATGTTCTCGATCACTAAGTCATAGGATTTTGAAATATTGTTCCAGGACAGAGAGAATCGAGGAATGGGTTCTAAAATGCTCTTGTATGCAGAGATGGTCAGAGGTTGTTGGATTTGTGGAGACCAGATCTTGACCCATTGAATTTCCTGTCCGGTGATGAACTCACAGTCACAGTGTAGAGTTGCATTATCTCCAGGCCTGACCGCCACCTCCACCAGCTTTCCAGAGACCTTCCAATAAATGCAACTCAGTGCAACTACAGTATACATCCGAAAAGAAACGATGGGTTACATAAATAATGCACAGTCCTTAAATTGAGTGATTAAGAAATGCACATCCACATCCAAATTTATGCTAAACATTATATGTATATTATACATTACAAACATGAAATTTAAGGAGAAATCACTTACTAAGTGCAGCGATAGAGAGCTTCATGTTGGCCACATCTGAATGTTTGGTGGTGCTTGAGGGTGAGAAGTATGTAACTGCCAGTGTGATTTCCGCCCCCATTGATTTCTGCACAGATAAGTCCTTTACTATAACTGTACATTTATTCTTAATTACATGAAGGCTTTTTGCTTGTTTAATGTACCTATTTTAAATTGCATTTGTTTATTCCTAATATTCTGTCACCCACAAACATATACATACAATATGAGGAATGTTTCAATGAAAAACAATGCTATTTTTAGATAACCATTAAATTGTTCTCAACACCCACCAGATTTTGCTTTTATTTTCTGCCATAAGGGCTTATAAAGAGTCATCATACATTTCTGATTGTACTTAAAATTTAGACCAGTGAAGACTGCATAAAGTTGTTTCTTTTTTTCCACCTTTTGCCTTAGTTTATGTTGTACAAAATAAATGTTGTGAAAAGAATTACAGTCATAAGACAAAACTAAGACAACATTCTACCCCCATGTGTTTTCATTTATAAATATGAGGCTGTAGACTTGTTGGTTTGAAGATGGAGGAAGTTCGAGGGTGGAATTGGGTCAGTGGTTTGTCAGATACACAGATACATTTTCCATGTTTCTGTCTGACGCACACAAAAAAACCTGATTGCTGATTTTTTTAATGGAATTTTTTTTTTCTTTACTTTCAAAGTAAAGCATTTTATTTTATTCCATGAGGTCTACTTAAAGTTTCAATGAGTGTATTTTGCTCTGCTAAATATGCTGATTAAACTACTTTTTTGCTATTAAGTTAACAGTTGAACAATTCATTGGCATTGTTTGTGAGTAAGTAATGTAACTACATCGGTGCTCTCTGCCAATGAAAACCCATATTTTCAAAACCATACACTGTTCAAAACACAACATATTGCGACATCTAGAGGTTGTTGAAGACTCTGTATGACTTGTAATCACCCGCTGTTATGGTGTTGAAATACAAAACAAGCAGACATAACAATCATTAACGCTTAGCGTAGGAAGTTTCCTGTGTCTGTCAGGTCCACGGGGTTAGCATTGCCTTCTCATTTGCCCTTTTCAACAACGTCAGGGGAAAATAAATAATACACAAAAAGTTAATTAACAAACCACTAAAATGAATTACATATCTGTAAATGAAATTTTGTAAACATACAATTGACTATTTTAATTCGAATAAACAATCGAACAAGCCATAGTGACATTAATTGTAGTACAAAACAAACTACAAACAGTCAGAAGCAGCACTTAAGTTTATTAGGTTTTCAATCCTCTTATGATGAGACACGTGCATCGCTCTTCATTGGAGGCCGGTATCCGGATACGAGCGTCGCGCAGCCGCTTTGGGAAATGCCCTGACTGAAACTGTCCGACGCACTTCGGTGTTATTGGGGTGAACCTGCTGAACACCATGAGAACTGTTTTGCGCACAGAAGCCTACACTTGACGGGTGATGTAACTTCTACTCTTGTTAAATAAATATGCAAGAGACCAAACCGGATTGCTTCTACCAGCGAAATCCAAAGGGCATTATGTCTTCGGCTGTCCCTCGATCGGGATTTGTGGTCTTTTGCGTGGTAAATCCAGTTTTATTTCTCTTGACACGTGACATTTATATAGAGAGACTTGAGAACGTGCTTGGCAAGTTGAACACCGCAGACTGTTGACATGCTTAAATTTGAATGTTGTTACTTTGCCTTTCAAAACAGCGTTGCCTAAACTTGTTGAACGGTAGGCTATAGCCCTGTGAGTAAATAATTATAAATATCAGGAGCTCACGTGAAATTCTTAAAAGAAAAGAGCCTGATGTGAACTGTTTCAAAATGTGTTTCTGCTCCAATATCTCCATCATTTGCTACTACTTTGTGTGAGAAATTGTGTTAAGCTTTAGCGAAATGTATAGGCTACAATTTAAATGTAATACCAACTTCTGAATAGCAAGCATTGTTTCTCAAAGAGCTGAACAAGCATGCTACATTGTTGTGGCAAATTATATAATCTGTTGTCAGGTCATCGCAGGATAATCCCTCACTGTTCTTTTCACATCGAACACAATATTGCATGTTTAAAGGCTCTCTTTTTGGCATTGAAAGATGCGGTTGTGCATTCAGCTGTAATTCTTCAAGATCAGCTGATGAGTGCCTTCCTTGCGATCCTCAAATTAATGGTTGAAGTTGAGGATTGTTTCCTCGCTTGCAAAGTTGTGTATTGTGTCTGTTTGTGTCGTTTTATTTCGTTTTAGTTTCATTAAGGTCTTTATTCAGAATCCACATGAATATTCATATAAACAAAGAAATACATTTTTTTTACCTTCTGGTTTTTTATTTTATTTATTTTATTGTATGGAAGTACTGGAGATGAATGATAACTCTTGCCAGTTATTATGCTGCATTTTTAATACTGCAATTAGTAATTTAATTTATAGGCTACATTATTTATCATTTATGTTCATTTAAAAAAAAAAAAAACCTAACTCATTTCACAACATTTCTGAATTTCTGCCAGAACACAGTGAGATGCAATACATTTCTGATCTCTTTGTGAGATCTGGAGAATAATGAAAATTTATTTATTTACTTTTATTTAGAATAAATTATTAATTTATTTTGCCCATAATAAAAATTGAATGGTGGCCAATGTTGTATTCTTCCGAATATCATCTTTTTTGTTCCGCAGAGGAAATTCATACAGGTCTGAAATAACATTAAATTGAGTAAATGATGATGTGATTTTCATTTTTTGGGTGAACCATCCATTTCTTTGATCACTTGACTTTTCACATGTATCTAATATAACCCAGAATTACCTGTGTTTACACAAGCACAGATAAAGATTAATAAAACGGCAAAAGCATCTGCAGTTTTTCCAAAAGAAAACAGTAGTTTGTTCCAATTATACTCAGTCATTACATATATTCATATCAGGAAAAATGTTTAAATTTAATATAAACATTTCTGTGTACCCCTTTCTCAAAGCAGCTCTTCGATGCATTTTCTTTTGCATTTTCACTTGGACAATAACACGAAAATATACATTTACATACATTCTAGAAAATCCATGGGGATTTATGATATTAGATGATTTTAGTACTATACACCATGCTTAACTGTATTACTGCTATTTGTTCTCTCTAAATGGTCCTTCTTTTTTGTGTGCATATGTGTAGATTTTAGTCCTGACCCTTGCCCTATACCCTGTGCTGAAGACTCTGGGTGTTCAGATTCATTCTGCCATCACAGGAAGCTTTGTGGCCGGATATCATTCTGTGCTGCTTGTCAACTGCCCAACTGAACAAATTGCTAGAGATATTGGCAGGTACAGTACATGCATGCGCAAACACAAACAAGGAAAGAAATATACTGCCCTACAAAACAAAAAGGCAGTAACTGCATTTTTGGTCAAAAATGAGTTGTTATCATTTTCATGACATTCAAGGTTGATTGTTATGTGACAAAACATCTTATCTCAAATGTGTGTCGTTTTGGAGAAAAATGGTAATAGTTTTTGGAGAATCTGTAGTTACTGCCTTTTTCCTTGGTATGGTGCCACGGTTTTGGTAAGTAATACAAAGCAAGTTTACAAAGCAAGAATACACTAACTGCAAAATATGGGTAAAATATCAAATTAAATATGAGGATTGATATGTACAAAGAATAAGCTAATATAAAGTAACAAAACAGCCACATGTCCAATAATTTACCTACAACTACTTAGGCTGGATGACAGGATAACTTTAAAGTCATTTTTCTCAGTTCTGCACTCTGCGTAGTTACTGCCTTTTTGCTTTGTAGGGCAGAATAGAGCATTACGCCCGTTTCACACATACTCCGCTTTGCAGTGCGTAGGCTATGCGGTGCGTATTTTTTTCCGCACCCATGTTAACTGGTCAGAGCTTTCACACTGCACGCGGATGCGGTCCGGCGATCCCTTCCAGGAGCGGTGCGTATACAGCAGTGCAGCGATCGTTTCCGCACCGAGTCTATTTTTGCTGCGCTGTACGCGCTGAATTACAGTGACAACGCATGGTTCGCATTTTATGCATTTTACCACTTGCTTGAGCAACTTAATACAATAGTGAGTATGTTTTTGTGGTACAGCCGTGGATCGCTTCATATGTGAAAGCACACGGAGTATGTGTGAAACGGGCGTTAGAAACGGTTGTTCCGACGATAACGTGTATCGATGATAGTCAGACATATCGCAGATGGCTGATGCCTTTGACAATATCAAGACGATAAATGACTCGGTTTCCCATTAATTTATTAAATTAATTTTATTATTATTATAAGGATAGTTTTATTATTAAATTAATATTAGGACTTACAATTAATTTGCCTTCCCTACGATACCACCACATAACCACACTTGTGACAGCGACATGTGCGTATGAGGATTGAGGACCAAAGAAAATGTGTTCTCTTTCCAGGTAGGTTCTCTCAACATTGCGTCATTGATGACGCTATGGGGAAACTCCCCTTCTCCTAGAATACTGAAGCCCTATTGAATGGTGCCTTATGCATCGTGCCTGCCAATGACGTACAAGTGCGCAAAAAAGGGCGGGCGCTCCCACTATACAAGACACCGCTAACGTCATTGCATTAGAATCTTTCTCCTTCGTTACATGACACCTGTTTACCTGAGCCTGTATTCGCCGTTGATCAATGCCTTATCAAGTGGATTATTTCCCTTTTGCGTTACAGCGAACTTTAAGACGACTTTGTAAGAGATGTCTTTGAAGCAGTGCCATTCTAGCTCAGGAACTATTGAGCTTCCGGATCGACACAACTCATGTGTACTTTACCTGGGTCATGCCCATGCGGGAACTGCAATGATTGCCCCCACTATGAGGAGATGAGCGTTAGGTTCCTTTGCCTTCGTATCGCCATCGTCGTTTGTGATAAAATGCCTGTGAATGTGCTTCCCCCTCTCCACCACTGTGGAGCTGCGGAGAAAGAAGCAGCACCAGCCTGAGGCTGCTTTCTCAGGAGACGAGCTCACGTCGGCACAGTCCCCGCATACTTTGCACTCACCTGAGACCCCTGTTACTTATGCCGAAGACTCCCTCTGAAGGAGCCCACAGTGTCTTTTGGCATGTAGGAGGACAACGATGACGCCATGTTGACTACAGCCTCGGAGAGAGGATTGGTCATGGAGTCCTGTCCCAGAATCAATGGTGTCACATAGCTTGCTTGGTGAGCGATTCCTGACATTTCAGAATGGTTAATGAGAAGTGTGTTAAGTGGCTACACTTTACACTGTTCAGCCACAAGATGCTCCGATCTTGCGCACAGAGAAACATGCACTATTAGAGAAGCATGTGATAGAGGTGGTACCTTCCGAGGATCGAGAGAGCGACTTTTACAGCCGTTATTTTCTGGTTCCGGAAAAAGATTGGTGCCCTCCGACCTATTTTGGATTTGAGACCATTGAACTGTGTTCATGCTGCTCTTTCTAAATGATCACCGTAAAACAAATCCTCGCACACATTCAACCTGGGAATTGGTTAATTTCGGTAGATATGAGAGGCACCTACTTCCACATTCAGATGGCTTTCTGAGATTCTCCTTCGAGGGCATGGCCTATCAGTTCCTGGTTCCGAACTATGTACACAAAATGCATGGATGCTGCACTGTCCCCTCTGAAATCAAATAGAATGTGTATCCTGAACTATATGGATGACTGTTTAATTCTGGCTAGTCTCAAGAGCGCTCTAATCCTATAATCAGTTCTCTTGCCATGTTCAAGCCGGGGAGATCGCCATCCCTGAAGTGTTTTCAAAAAACACTGGGGTTAATGGCAGCTGCGCCAACGGTATGCCATTTCGGGCTATTGCACATACTCTGGATGAAAGCTTGTGTTTCGCGCCAGGTGTGGCGGAGCGGCAAGATGAGCATCAAAGTGCCCCACGGCTGCAGGGATGTGCTAAAACCTGTGCGATGGCAGACTCTCTTGACTCAAGAAATAATAAAAATGTGTTCTCATCTCGTTCTGAAGTTAAAGGTTCTTCTAAATGCTGCATTAGTAACAATATGAGAGGATGTGTCTGTAATTTTCCCACTGACATGTTGGAATACTCTGGTTTTTAATGCTTTATTTAACATCACAACAGACAACTAGATTAAAAAAAAGTTAGTCAAGACTAACTTTTAAGCTGGCTTGAAAAAGCCTGGCCACAAATTTGGAAGAAGTTTTAAAAGCTTTGATTCTCTTTGCTCGCAAAATAAAAAAAATATTCTCAGTTTCCATGATTATAAAATATTAGTAATTATTAGATTAGTAAATCATCAAATAAATGAGTAAAGAAAAAGGCTGATGATATGGAGCATATCTCCCAACCAACACCAGTTAGAAATAAAGATACGTTTTATAGTAGCTAGTACTAAGTGACCTACTTTGCATTAGCCATCAGGTGATAATGGTGTTTTATGTTTACAGCCTGCATGTGACAAGACATTTATTGTACTGTATGTCACTGACTGTTACATGTATAGTTTGTTTTTAAGCTGAATTGTCAAAAGAACCTATACGTTTAGCTAAGGCAAACAATCTGTGAAACAACCAGACACACTACTTAGTATTGATACTTCTATATGGTTGCCACTCACAGTGTTGTGATATCCTTTAAATTATTTTATGATCACATGCACTTCTATGTTTAATTTTTTAATAATTATAAAATATGCATCAATGCAACAGTGGTTAAGGAAGTTTAGTTAAAAGACATCTCCTCTTTTATTGAATGCCTGGATGACAAAGCTGGTTCCAACCTAAGGACAAAGTCCCTCTTATCTATACTGTGATGAAGTTAGAGATTAGAAGAATCATATTTTTTTTGCAACAATAGGGACAATATATATATATATATATATATATATATATATATATATATATATATATATATATATATATATATATATATATATATATATAAAATTTTTACGCTACATCTGCAATCGCATACTCTCTTTTTTTGCTTTGCGACCGTTAAAACATTTGCTCTAAAATCTAAATAGTATGAATTTTGAACCACTGCCATTCACAAATCCTTTCCTGTGGCCTCATATCATGGGATAGTGAAATGTCTATTGGGTGTGCACTTCAGAATCTTGCTGGAAGTAATAGGTTACTGTATCAGGGAACTTTTTACCTGCTGTTTAAGAAAACACTATGAATTCGGACATTCTACTCTTTTTCACATATTGTTTTTCACCTACTTTATAGTAGGAAAGTATGCATATTTGGAAGCAGCCTTAGAAATACATAGTGATAATTAGCTCTGTCCACATTGACATAAGGAAGACTGGACCTACTGCAGTTCTGTGGACAACTGGATTTACTTATAAAACTGTCAGAACCAACAATTTTGTGAGATGTTGTGCGTCTTAGCACGTTTGGTGAAAAAAATGCATATTGTTATTGTATGTTACTGGAATTGAGTTACAGCCTACACCCGTTTCATACTTCGTTTGCAGTGCGTATGCGGTGCAGGAGCTTTCACATATGCTGCGTTTGCAGTGCGTAACTGATCCGCGGCTGTACCACAGACACATTTACTCACTATTTGTATTTCAAATCCAGAAGTTATCATGCAACTTTGATTTAAAAAAAAGTTTTGTCAGCATTGCGATTCTCTTTGTACACATATACTCTTTAATAGACGTTCACATTTAAACACAATTTAAACAATGTATTATTCAATGCTACAACGTATTATTCAATGCTACTCAATGCTACTATACATGAAACATGAACCAAAAACCAAAACTAGTATCATGAAACGTGAACATGAAGTAAAACTCAAAACTAGTCATGACAGACCCCCCTTTTTCTTAATAATTTTCTTAATAATAATTTTGTATGATATAGATATTATGTAATTATTAAGAATAAGAAGAATCTTTATTGTCATTGCACATCACTTATACAATGAAATTGCAGTGCATCTGCGACCAGTGCATAATAAATATAATAAATATATAAACATTAAAAAGAAAGAGAAAAAAAAGAGAAGCAAGCAAGTGCTTACCTTTTACACATTGTAAGAAAAAATGATGTGGACGTCGAAGATCTCAAAAATGAAGTTTATTACAGCATAGCAGAGGCAAGGTACACAAAGCACCTTGGGTTCACCGGCGTCAGATTGAACCCAGAACATCCAAATCTTTTAAACCTTTTATCCTGTTCTTAATGTAAATTAAGTTGCTCTTGTTGCAACAGCTGTGGTCTGTATGTTAATGAAGTTGTGACACCCCATTGTCTGAGAAAGTTCTCTGTGTCCCACACCCAGTCCCATTCTACAATTGACAACCATTTGTTCAGGATGTGATCAACCCAAATGGTGAAGAAACAATATAACTTGACTTTCTTTCATCTCTATGATAATTAAGCCATTTTGGGGATGAGCTCATTCTAAAATATATTTTGGAGTGGAATCTGGGTCGAGGGAGATGTAACGAGTTAGCTCAAAGGGGAAATATTAATAATAACTCATAATTATTAATTATGATTCATTATTAATATTTGGGTCAATTAACTTGATGTAGCTAAATTAATATTACAATCAATTAATCAGTTCGTCCAACAAACTCTTTTGATTATTCATTTATTCTAAGAAAAGCGTATCTTTCATGGCCACCAAAAAATAATTATTTCTTAGCATGTACAGTGCTTAGAGCATGTAACAAGATCAAGATCATAAAATAGACTTTGTTGCAAGCAGAGAATCAGAACCAAATATGTATTGTGCACAAGTTTAATTAACTAAATCACAAACATAACTAAACTAAACAAACATACATACATACATACATACATACATACATGCATAGGTAAAATGGTGAGTGATATGGAACCGGAAGCAGGAAATGGAACTATGGAAAAGATCCATTTAACTATGAAAAAACCATCAGCTTATCATTTTCAGAGCACCTCATTAAATTGATACTTTCATGGTCTGTGCAGTGGACACAATTCTTGAAGTGGTTGAAAATTGAAGTTGTTGAAGTTGCAATCGTTTTGCAATCGCTGGATGAAGAAGATATGATGAACTTGCATGGTTAGTTCGACTCTGTTCTCATGGCTGGAGTGCAGATTGTGGCCTGCCGGCCCTGGGCCGGAGAGGACACGCAGAGCAAATGGTGGGAGTAGCGATGGACTTCTTGTGCATTGAATGAAGACGTTGAACTCCTGAGGTTGTCCTTGATTCTGTTGTGGTTGAGAGAGAGTCCTCTCTCTCCTGGATGAGCACATGGCTGGTTGTGAGTCAAGGCCTGCTTCCCTGGGGCCTGCTGAGGCCACGCTGGACAGCACGGCACCCTGAACGTACCGAGAAGGCCAAGAGTTGATCGTTGCCCATTCAGTGATGGAAAGGTTGCAGTTTTCTTCTGAGTTGGATTGAAAGGATAGCAGATGGTGGTCATGGCCTGCCTGGGCCCTTGGGCCCCAGTGGGGGGTCCCCATAGACATCAACCCGAAGAAACAGCAGTAGAGAGCCAGAAGAAGAGAGAGAGGGTCACTGTGAATTTGTCTCTAATAAAGCCTGAGAAAGGCCCCACCTCTCCGGGTTTGCTTGACCAATGAGAAGGGTGGAATTTCCAAGCGGGAAAATAGAGAATAGAGACCAAACATGGTATAGGTGAGGTTACATTGACCGTTGGTTCTATCATAAAATACACAGTATCAAGAAAATAATAGAATTAAAAACACTACACAAGACAGTAAATCATTCACACAATTTCCTGGGATGCATGTTCATTTATAGATCAGATTAATGCAGCAAAGTCTGTTTTAAAGTCTGTTTCTGTCTTCCCCATTGTCTCTGTCTCGACCACGTGACCACATTTTTTTCTTAACAGCCATAAAACCAACTTATCTGATCGTGGTCATGGTAACTAAGACCTTCTTGCCCTTGTTGGGGGGATGGGACCACAGATCCCAGAGTGAGTTTTAAATAGTATTTGTTAAACTACAACAAATACTTGTGTCTGATTTGTCTCAGTCGTTACACAGACTACAATTTCTTACAACATCATAGCACACACATACTTTATGAATTCAGTGACCTAATGGACCAAGGGAAAAAACTGTTTTTGAGTCTATTTGTCCTACTCTTAAGGCACCTATACCTCAGCCAGAGGGCAGGAGGTTGAACAGGTGCTGTCCTGGGTGTGAGAGGTTGGCAGTGATTGCCCTAGCTCTCCTGAGACACTGCGTGCTGGCGATGTCTTCTAGCGAGGGTAGAGGTGAATGCGTTGTGCTGTCTTTATGACCCTCTGCAGGTTCTTTCTGTCCGCCATTTTACAGTTGGCATACCAGGCCGTAATGCCGTATGTCAGGGCACTCTAAATGGTGCTGCGGTGTGTTAGCAGTCCAGGAGAGGTCGTTGGCTATATATGTCCTAGGAGGACACCCGCTGAACAAAGTCCCCGTTGATACTCAGTGGAGATGGTTCCCCCTTGTGTATCCTGAATTCTATGACCATCTCCTTAGTTTTGCTGGTGTTAAGCAGCAGGTTATGTTCGGAGCACCAACCTGCCAACCTGTTAATCTCGTCCCTGTATGCAGTCTCATTCCCTCTGCTGATGAGGCCGATGACTGTAGTGTCATCTGCAAATTTAATGATGGTATTGGAGGGGTGGATGGGTGTACAGTCATGCGTATACAGGGAATACAGGAGAGGGCTCAGCACACAGCCCTGGGGGGAGCCTGTGCTGAGGGTCAGGGTGGAGGAGCAGGTGGTGCCTACCTTAACCATTTGAGGGCGGTCAGTCAGGAAGTTCTTGATCCAGGCACAGACGGAGGGGGAGAGAGCGATGTTGATGAGCTTGTCCACCAAGATATCAGGAACAATGGTGTTGAATGCCAAGCTGTAGTCTATGAACAGCATCCTGACGTAACTCCCTGGCTGCTCCAGGTGGCTAAGTGCTGTATGAAGAGCTGTAGCGATGGCGTCTTCCATGGATCTGTTAGCTCTGTAGGTGAACTGATGTGTCCAGGTTTGAGGGGAGCCAGGCCTTGATGTGGTGCAAGATGAGCCTCTCAAAGCATTTCATGACTACTGATGTTAAGGCAATAGGTCTGTAGTCGTTGGGGCACTTTTGGGCAGGAGACTTTGGGACAGGAATGATGGTAGCTGACTTCAGGCACT
Source organism: Squalius cephalus (assembly GCF_949319135.1). Taxonomy (NCBI): domain Eukaryota; kingdom Metazoa; phylum Chordata; class Actinopteri; order Cypriniformes; family Leuciscidae; genus Squalius; species Squalius cephalus. The sequence goes on from NC_137126.1 coordinate 30,505,193, forward strand.
GAGGGATGGTAGCCTGTGACAGTGAGAGGTTGAACAACCTAGTCAGAACTCCCACTAGCTGGTCAGCACAGGCACAAAGTACTTTTCCGAGTACACCATCCGGACTGGCTGCTTTTCTGGTGTTCACAGTCTTCAGCACCTGCCTCACCTGATGTTCCTGGAGTGTGAGTGTGCTGTGACTGGAGGTCTGTGGTGGCCGTGCTGCTGTGTGTGGAGCCTCTATCTCGAAACTGGAAAAGAAAATGTTCAATTCCTCAGACAGCGATGTGTCAGCGATGGTAGTGACGGGTGTGGGGCCTTTGTAGTTAGTGATGCTCTGTAGCCCCTGCCACACCAGCCGCGTGTTGTTGTTGGCGAGGTGGTCTTCCACTTTCCTCTCATGAGCCGCCTTAGCAGCTTTGATGCCTCTCCGCTGCTCTGCCCTCGCCACGCTGTACTGTTCTTTGTCACCTGACTTGAAGGCATAGTTCCGGGTTCTCAGGAGTGACCGGACGCCCAAGGTCATCCATGGTTTTTGGTTGGGATATTATCTGGATGCGCTTCTCCACTGTAACACTGTCAGTGCAGTTCTTTATGTAGAACAGAACAGTCTCTGTGTGCTCCTGTAGATCGAGATGATCAAATATGCTCCACTCAGTGCGCTCAAAGCAATCCTGAAGCTGAGAGAGTGCTCCTTCAGGCCAAATTTGAATGTTCTTTGTGGCAGGTTTGGATTTCTTCCTGAGGGGGGTATATGCAGGGGCCAGGAGCAGTGAGAGATGGTCCGACATGCCCAGGTGTGGGAGGGGTACTGCCCTGTAGGCTTGCTTCAAGTTGGAATAGACATAGTCTAATGTGTTCTTCCCTCTGGTTGAGCACTGTACATATTGTACAAAGTTAGGGAGCACAGTCTTAAGGCAAGCTTGGTTGAAGTCCCCAGCCAAAATAAAAGCTCCCTCTGGATGGGCCTGCATTTGTTTGTTTATGATGGTATACAGTTGAGAGAGCGCTGTGCTAACATTAGCATCTAAAAGGGTCTACACTGCACAGTCATGTGTGTATGACCCTACTGCTTGTACACCAGTCCAAATGAACATGAATACAAAGCCCCCCTCCTCTGCTCTTACCGGAACGTTTATTCCTGTCAAAGCGGTGCAAGGAGCGGCCAGTTAGCTGAACGGCCGAGTCCGAGATGAGCAGATGTAGCCAGGTTTCCCTGATAATCATCAAACTGCAGTCGCGGATGTTTTGGTTGTTTGCCATCAGTAACTCCAGTTTGTCAATTTTGTGGACGATGGACCTGGCATTTGTTAGGAAGATGCTTGATAGCGGGGGTTTATAGGGCTGTTTCCTTAGTTAAGTCAACAAAATAAAGTCAATACACTGACATAGTGTACAAGGGTGTTCTACGGGCATTAGTTCAGCAAGATCATGGTCCAATCCATAATGAAAACACGTTTTTATTTGCATTTCGTCCCAGGGTAGATAATCCATCGAAGTTGAAGCAAACAAGCTGCTTGGTTTATGGTTGGTCAGGTATTCTGTAACGAATCCACTGGAGGCGAGTTGCAGAACCAAAGTGCAGTTTATTTACATCCAAACATGATCAAAATACAAAACAAAGACTTGACACCGACACGACACGGTGGTTAAACAAACAATACTTGACAAAGACACAAGGCAAACACAAGGACTAATCACTAAACAAGACACACCTGTGAACATGATTAGACAATAAAGATTCACATGAGGACAAGGGCATGAAACATGAACCAAAAACCAAAACTAGTAACATAACATGAACATAAAATAAAACTCAAAACTAGACATGACACGCAAATACAAGACTTATTTAAAAAAATCAGGTTATTCCCTGGTAGTGACGTAAAAAAACTTAATCATTCGTGTATCTAACTTTTTTTTTCTTGCAATTGCGAGTTTAAATTTCACAATTCTGAGAAAAATGTCATCAAATCTGAGTTTGTATCTCAGATGTCAATGAATGACATGTTCTGAACAAATGTCATAATTACCTTTTTTATTTTTTATTCCGTGGCTGAAACAAGGTTCCATACTTTCCTGTTACATATCACACATGCACACTTCAATAAGCACACAGAGCTGGGTTTATGTGTTTACATGCTGGACGAAATTGACCATAAAGGAAAACGGGTTAACGTGTTTACATGACCACATGTACTGTCGACTTAAGTATAATCGTATTAAGAATGCGCATGTAAATATGCTTATTAAATATAGTCCAGCCTATGGGCTCAGAAATTATTACAAAAAGCTATCTGTTGTCTTCCATACCACAAAGTTCTCCACGACTGTTTACAGAACTTGCAAAACCTGACCGTGATTGATATTATAGAGCAGGGATGGGCAACTTCGGTCCTGGAGGGCCACTGTCCTACAGAGTTTAGCTTCAACCCTAATCAAACACACCTGAACAAGCTAATCAAGGTCCTCAGGATTACTAGAAAATTGCAGGCAGGTGATTTTTTTCAGGGTTGGAGCTAAACTCTGTAGGACAGTGGCCCTCCAGGACCGAAGTTGCCCATCCCTGTTATAGAGTATCTCAACCTGAGCTTCCATATTCCCTCTCAGCTGCATTAGTTTTATTTAGTTAGATTTATTTTCCCATTATACTCTTGTTGAAGAGCACTTTACAGTTGTTAAGTCATTAGAGTGCACTCTAGACTAGTAAGCTCATCCAAGCGGTTCTTGAGGTTCAAAACCACACAAAAGTGAGGGAGCATTTCCTTTTTTTTCTGATTCAGATGTAATAATCTACTAATCCACTTTCTTTAATAAAGCATGGGCAAACAAAAATGCTATTTTTGGGGAGTGCACAAGGTCTGGAGTATGGAATGACGCTTTGCCAATGTCAGAAAAGTATTTTATTGTTCAAGTAATGGAGTATAAAAGAAAGGATGGTCAGCACAAGGTAGTAAGTATGAGGTAATGGCAGGTGCATTAGAAAAGGGGAAAGGCAGCAGGGACATTTTCAGTTGGTTAGGCGATGACAGCACAACTAAGGGATGTAGCAAAAAAACTCTAAAAGCCAAACAATGAGCTGGCAAACACAAATCTACCATAGTCCTGTAGAACACAGATTCTAGTACAGATTTAAGTAACACCCAAAATCAAACTAATTGATTGAAAGCTACTGTATCTTTTTATGCAAAATATTGCTATAGTCTTAGGTTAGTAGTTAGTAGCTCTGCATTCATTCTGAGTGACTAATATATATATATATATGCATGCATACTGTTTGGCAAACCTTCCTAATTTAATTTATTTCTGCACTGCTGCTATATCTTCCATGTCTGTAATATTTTAGCCTTAACATATTCTCTCTGTCTCTCTTCTTTCTGTTAGGAGCATCATGGAGAAAAGGCTGGCAGCATGTGTGAATATATTTCCTCGCACTACCACTATGTAAGACCAGCGAGTTTAACCTTTCCACTATGAGCTCTAAACCCAAAACACCACGGCTCAAGTGTAACTTTAGCCACAACATACAGAGATATAAATTGAAAGTTAATATACACAAACTTATAATCTTTTACTTTCTAATAATTGCCTCTTTAAATAATCTTGTAAAACTAAATTAGATTAAAAAATGTATGCATTTATGAAATGTCATCATTCATCTAAAATATCAATTGTTTATTAATTTCAGGTACTACTGGAAAGGAGATATTCAGGATGCCACAGAAATACTGCTGGTGTGTTGCTATATTTATTCAAACTTCCGATTTATCATTCAAATCAAATATTTTTATTTTTTAAATATGTTAATAAAAGTTAAAGTGTATGCAAAGGTTCTATATCACGTGTTGTATACAACTGTATCTTATAATGCTTATGCAATTTTAAAAATGTTACCTATACTAAATTTATAATTTCTTTAACAGCTTGTGAGGACAAGAACATCTCTGGTGCAGAGACTTGTGGCATACATAAAGCAAGTACTTTTTTGTCAACATTGGTTAAACTTCTTCATTTTGACCCAAGATATTTGCACTTTAGTCATAAACATGGAAACAGACACAAATGGTTAAATGTTTGAATATTTCAATTCATTATAGACAATGTACAGTAGCTTGTGTTGTTATTCACAATGCTTCAATCACCAAATCAGCATTATCAGGTCAGATGACACCAATTGGCTGTTATATCAAGTTGAGCGACTGTTAATTGAGGCTTTCTCGATTGGTATAGCAGTTTCTATGTCATCAGACCATCTCGGTCTGAGGGAAAAATCTTCTTCCTTTGTGGTTCCTGTAAGCAGGCCAAAAGACATGTACTGCCTCATATATTTGAGTGACGCTTGTTGAAGTCTATTGAATTCTGGATTATTCTGGAAATTGTCACCATGTGGACTAGTCAGGGCATATCCATTAATAGGTTAAAATGTCAGAAATAAGGGAGGATTTCAAAACGGATAAATACTTAAAAAAATGTATACAGTATGCTTGACTTACATTTGCCCAGAGCATTCAAAGATTGTACACTATTGTACAAAAGTTTGGGTTTGGTAAGGTTTTTTTTTAACATTTTTAAAACCAAGTCTACATTTATTTGATCAAAACTACAGTAAAAAGAGTAATATTGTGAAATAATATTACAATTTAAAAGGATTGTTTTCTGTTAGGTGTTTACCGCTTCACAGAAGTCACTGTTCGGTACGTACCTCGGTTTTGGGGTCACGGTTCGATACGAGTTCGATGCAATAGCAAAAAACGGTCACACCTTATTTTAAGGTCCAATTCTCACTATTAACTAACTTGCCTCATTAAAGTAAGGTAGTTGTTAAGTTTAGGAATGGGGTAGGACTAAGGGATGTAGAATATGATCATGCAGAATAATCTATTCATATGTGCTTTATAAGTACTAATAAACAGCCAATATCCGAGTAATATGCATGCAAATAGTTAATAGTGAGGATTGGACTCGTTACCAGAAAAGGCAACAAATCCACATTTGCTTGGTTTATTTTCATTTTGAGCAGTCAGTAGTGCAAATTACAGTTTGTTCCACCTAGCAGCATTTAGTGAGCGCAGAAAGACGCATTCACCTGTGCGCACTATCTAGTGGACTTCTCGGTTTTCAAGCGCTCAAGTAAAAGTTGCACTTTTTCCTGTTGTGGTGGTTAGCAAACAGCGTTGCATTGCTGCAAGTGTTGATCGCCGGTCAGGCGGTCACTGACTGTATTCGTCGTCTAACTGCATGCACCAAAGCGTGACGGTTTGGGACAATTACATGTGGCGTTACACACCTATTTTCTATTTTAATATTTTTTTACAATTTTTAGCAGCTATTACTCCAGTCTTCAGTGTCACATGTTCCTTCAGAAATCATTCTGATATGCTGATATGATGAATCTTTTGTAGCATTATACATATTTACTGTCTTTTTTGATCAATTTAATCCTTACTGTATAAAAGTATTAATTTCATTAAAAAAATCTTACTGACCCCAAACTTTTGAATGGTAGTGTACAGATAAGTATAGCTGTTTCCTTGTTATTTTAATGTGAATGTTTTTTATTTCCTTATTTTCATATCTGTTATTTCAATTCGGACTCATGTGTGTCCCCCAGAGCTGTGCATCCATATGACATTCCAGAAATCATCAGTTTTCCTATAGATGGTGGAAGCCAGCACTACCTGAAGTGGATGGATGACTCAGTCACTGATATTTGATACATCACTGTCTGCAGTCCAATGGAGAAGCTCCCCTGTTGGAAACTCTGCATGTAGAAAGATATAGGGGATGTGGGAGCGTGAGCACAAATTCTCAGGTTAATGGGAACCCTGGCCCATACAGAGGAATGAATGTCCATTAATATAAAAATCAGAGTGTACATTTACTGGAAGGTTTTTTGTGTAAAGGGAGGGATTTGTCTGATGTGGTTTTACTAGTGCATTTACATGCATTCAGTGCCGTCGCTAGAGAGGAGAAAGGTGATGATGACTCTGCTCAAGTGTATATTTATTGACTTTTTTTGACGTGAATAACTTTATTATAAAGAGTATAACTTATAGCTTATATTATTAAGCTAATATGAATTTGTTTGTTAAAATGTGGTAATTTATACCACTTATTTCTAATGGTTGGTTGTTTTAATGTGGTGGTTGGGCAGAATTGAAGTGTTTTTTTTCTAAATTAATGAATGAGATCTTTTCAACTTTGACTATGACTTTTTAACAATAATAAATATGACACAACATATTACACATTAAGTTTACGTTGCTCATTGTTTTGCAGTACGTGTATGTCAAGATAATGCAAATACTGATGTTCTCGACACTACATAAATGCATGTGCACTATATCACAGCAAGCTAAAAAATATATCTAAAAGGTAAGTTAGAATGTTTTATCCTTGTATTTAGCTCCCAATGTTGAGTTTAGGCTTTTCACACACAACAAAAGTCACAGAATGCCTGTAAAGTTTACAGGTAAGTGTAAAGCTATTGCAGCAACTGTTGTCTGCAGCAGCTGTTGCTATCGCAGTCGCAGTTGTTTGTTTCGAAACAAACAACATTTGGTGTGAATGTCTCTGAGACAAACCCCCTTTCAAGCCTCTTAATTAAACACAACTCTTATTTGAATTAGAAATACAGTCATCCATGAATTAACACATGGGTGTGAGTGATATACAAACAATATAAAAAAGGTTTGTTCAGAATACTGTAAATGTAATTTAAGAGATTTAAATGTTCTTTCTTTTTTTAAAAAAAAAGCTTCTAAACAGGCTAAATTTAACTGTCTGGTCCTTGTGTGTCTAATATACATTTTTATCTACACAAAATATTATTTTGTCCAGTTGGTTTAGCAGTCGAGAGCAGATCTGAGTCTTTCTGTGCCCTCATTTAAAACTCATAATGGTCAAATTTTCACTGTGTGTAGCTGAATAGGAAATTTTGTTTTGTTGAATGGGTTTATGTCCACACTGTGTGCAACACAATAGAAGTGCAGATGTGAGGAAGTGTTATTGTGTGTTGGGATTTGCTGAGATCCAGTCATAATGAAGGCACTAATCTGACCACTCATCTAACTAGACCTAGTAACCTGCAAAGGCATATTGATTTTAAATTATAGGCACCTTCTTTTTATATATATGCCCTTAAATAATTTTCCATCTGAAGGTGCTTCAAAAATTACGTTTTTTTTATACTATGTCTCTTACATTTTTATTTCAGTCTAACAATGTACAGATTGTGCTCATGGCTCATATTGCTTGATTGTCAAACCATTTATCAAAGACAACATCTGTTACAGCAGCTACTGCTCAAACATATGCTGACAGAGAGCATCTCTATATATAAGGTGACTCCTTTTTATACTCGCTTGACTTTAAGATCAACACTACCATTGTTTAGTATTTACCAAAAAACACACCGTCCCCCCAGATGCTCCCCCAGGAGGGCATTGCACAAATAGCTTGTAGATAATCTAATTTAACTTTATTATTTACCAGCAGTGTAAGCAATAAAAAGTATTTAATCATTGAGGGTGCATAAACGTGTGAATAAGAAGCAGTTGGTGCAGGGAAAAAAGTAGTGTTATCAAAGCTCTTCCAGGTATGTATATATATATATATATATATATATATATATATATATATATATATATATATATATATATTGTTCTGATTTAACAAATGAAATTCTATGAAGAAATTAACATTTTATTTTATTATTATTTTTATTTTTAAACACTGAAACTTTAAAATTATTCACTACAGAATGTGTACATTTAGGAAAGGCCATAACACATATCAGTAATTCAGCTGCAGTGAATATTATTGTTCATTCAGTGCTTTCATTTCCATGCAACAGCAAAATGTAGCATGAAACCATTTGTGTGATCATGGATACACACTGAAGTTTTGCACAGTGGATGTTGAGCCAACATAAAATATATTTTAATGTAGGCACTCACACCCTAAAAAAAACTAACTAACTCAGTTCTGACTGACAAGGTCATTTCCATACTTAGGGTAGGCTAAATGCAAGACGTAATACCAACAAAAACATTATCGTTCAATCTGAATCATAATAGTGAGAATGAGAAAGAAGCTAGAAGAATGGCTGACCTGGTGTGAAAAACAGGTCTTGTTTCCTCTGTGGTCTCACTAAACTACTCAAATATCATTCTCTCTCACTGTATTATAGACTATGTGGTCTCTTGTGGATGAGTAAATGATACCAGAGTTTTCATTTGTTGGGTGTTGCTTTAGGTTAGGGATTAAAAGGATTTAGCATCCATCTGTGGTCTCAGAGAAATTTACAACAACAAATGTCCTCTAAAAATGAATTGCAGAGTCCCAGGAGGTTATGAGAATTTGTACCGTGTATCACGGCAACGATTCCCCTTGATGTCATTGGATTGGAGGCGGTGACTGTCAATCATTTGTACGCAGTGGTATGGGGCGGAGCTAATGAGGAAACTACAACGCGCGTCTTTGAAATAATCAGGTAAAATCCTCGCTCATTTCAAACTCCACTGATCGAAACAGTTGTTCAAATACCTGCGATTAAAACGCGAGACCCCTGGCGGTGGCATATCTCACGTTTTTCCCTCAAAGTCTTTAAAAATAAGTTTATTCATTTTTCTCAACACACCGTTAATAGCAACCAACCACAGTCACTGGTACACAAATTCTCACCTCACTGGATAAACGACAAAAACGGTAATATTGTTCAATGTTGTCATTTATAAGTAATACGTTTTGTTTACGTGCACTGTTTTTGGCGCTATATGTTTTTGGCGCTCATATTTTGATATATTGTTGCATTGTCTGCTAGCCTACACATTAAAATATTGTACACCATATTAACTGTGTAAATTATGCTCTAAAATGATTGTTGTTGTGAATCTACCCCGTTAACACCAATTAAAACATGGACATTACAAATTATGTGCATGTATTGTGGTTGTTTAACGTATTAAATATTTATTAAATAATTACATATAAAATTATTATAGTATGATTCATAACCATCCCTATTTAATTCTAAATATTTAAATAAAAAATGATAAAGAAATAGGAAATAACATAGGTCATATAATGTATCCAACATACCATATGACTAACATCTCTAAAAATATAAGTGCATGGGTATTAGTCACTCAACAACTGTGGCAAATGTAGTACACTGTTAAATGCTAAGGCATAATCATTATAATATTTCTTAGGTGAAATATCATAATATTTCTTAGATGAAAACCTTGTGTGGATGTTAGATCAAACTAAACAAGAAAACCTGCTGCTACAGATAATACTAATTTTGTCAATTAACATCGATCTGCATCATGATCAGCCTGCATGAATTGTTCTCTCTTTTCCCCCCCTCTCTCTCTCTCTCTCTCTCTCTCTCTCTCTCTCTCTCTCTCTCTCTCTCTCTCTCTCTCTCTCTCTCTCTCTGTGAAGCACACACATGCTGCAGCTGGGAGGTCTTGGGAACATCGGACAGTAGCAGATAGATGGATGCACACCACTCTCAGTAGATTATCCTCACGTTTATTGGTTCAGATTACCAACCACAATGACGCAAAGGAGAAGAAACACAATGGAGAGCCCTTTATTCTATTCATCTCACAGCCAACATCATGGATGGATTCAAGTCTCAGGTAGGACTGTCCCATAAGAGGGGTGGCGAGGCAGTGCTTACAGTGAGAACAAGAGGAGAAAATCTGCAATACTTTTGCTTAGCAGTACAAGATTTGATCACTTACTTGTACTTTTTAAAAAACAAACAAACAAAAAACACCTGATTTGATAACAAAAAATGTACAAAGGGAATACACACTGAGGGTTAGTGTGTGTTTCATGAGAAATCTCAGTCAGATAAAACTGCTGTCTTCTACATTAGAGAAATGAGCTTGGATCTGGATGAAACTCTGTGTCATGGCAACATATTTATTTATCGTTTGTTTTTTTTAAACAGCAGTGTTAATTGAGTCATGGTTCTACTTGTTGATGTGCTTTTTATGTGAATCTGCTATCAAGATAAACTTAAGAACACAGTTCAAAGAATTCTGAGGATTTGTCTCAGAGGAATTTATAAGCCGGAGAAAACAGCTGCCCAGTAAGTCCTTGTAGGAAAGTAACTTGCCTAACTCTATTAATCTAGTTCTGATTAATTCTGAGCCAAGTCAAAATACTTCCACTTCAGAACAAGGCTGTTGGGTTGGAGAAATTATTCATGGTTATTGCAGCTGAATGGACCTATTCCTTTTTTCTCCATTCACAGACATATATTCCTCTTTTATTATAGATTTTTATTATATAGATATTCCTGTCATTTGCAATTGGTGGGTATTTCCCGTCCAGACAGGCACTCTGACACATCACAATTTGTCATATCACAATGACAAAAAAGTATAAGGAACAAGTCTCATGATTAGGGCTGCGCGATATTGAAGAAAAATGTGATATGCGATAACTCATTAAATAATGCGATATTCAATATACGATAATGCTTAAAATGTGTAAAATTAAATTAAATGATCTACTATATAACCTACATACCTGTTTCACATTCTTTTTGTGACAAGAAAACATCCCTACAACTTCTGAAAGTGAACAGCAGTGTTTTACTGTAGCATAATAAGTGTTATTTCAACATCAGTGTAAACCACAGGGTTTAGGGTTTCAGGAAGGCCTACATTAGGTTTATTTAAAAACAGAAACTGAATAATCAAATGTAAAAATAAAACACTGCTTAGTTTTCACTCTATGAATGAAATATATATACTGACTCTTATTAAAGCTACAAAAGTTATTCAGCCAAGAGCAGTAAGGGATTTTCTCTTTGTCTTTTGTTCATGACCCGTTATCGTAAGCCGTTGCGATATGCATATCGCGACATCATTTCGATATATTGTGCAGCCCTAATCATGATTACGCAGTAACACTGGCATGTGATTTACTCATGTTGTGCTTAAAAGTTATCAAAAGGTTTATGTTTTATTAATTAGCGAAGCATGTTTAATTGCATTGATGTTGGTTGCATCTATATGTTTGATACCATGCAAATAGACATTTATGGGAAATAATATTTGCACAGTATGGGCCATTCACACAACACATTTTTGCGTTTAAAAGCAGAAGATGCAGGGCAGTGAAATGAAATTTTAACTTGAGTGCCACGTGTTATGCATATGCAGCAATATCCATTACTGTAAATTATAATGTTGTGATGCCATCTCGCTTTTAGCATTTAAAACTATTTTAACTTATTTTAATCAGTTTTTGCCTTCATTGTTTTATTTTACATTTATTTTAATATTGATCATAACAATCTTGTTCTTTGTGAATATGGCTGGTATTATTTTGTAGAATTCCATGCTCTTTCTTTCTTTTATGTTATTCTGGATGTATCAACTATTCAGGCTTCAAATCATTAGTAATCCTTCATTACCCAGTTCTGCTCCCCTAGATCCCACTGTATTTTTCAAACAGCAGCACATAAAAGTGAGCATATGTGTGTGCTGTGCCAGGAGGTGTTTTATTTGTGGAAGCTGTGTTTTTCTTGCGCGTGCTCCATCTTGAGTGTGTCTGTTCATGTTGTTGTTGTGGTGTGTGTGTGTGTGTGTGTGCTTGTGCATGCGTTGCGTTCTGCAGTGCTTTCTCAGTTACAGTTTAAGAGCCTGGGGACTCAGTCACACACAGCCTCTCTTTAATACCCTGCTAATTGATTTGTCCTCTGGAAAATGTCAGTGGGTGTGAATTGAGCTCTCATGCTCCCCTCGGGCCCCTTCAGGTTCTTCCCTAAAGCAGCCTTCCCTTCTATTTAAACTAAATGACCCATCATAAATATCCCATCATTCCGTTCTTCGCTCAGGTGAACATGCTCATGAATTCCACTTCTGGTTAAATGTCACTGCCTCCAAAGATTAAAGACAGGGGTTGTAATTCCAAAGCAGACATCCTTTCTTTCTGTAATAGGAAGAGATTCTTCAGTATTACAGAGGTCTCATATTGTAAACTCAGATTAAACCTGAGTGCAGATGAGGGATTATAACAAAAAATTTGAAGAATGTTGGTAATGTTGGTAAATTTGACTTCCATTGTATGGACATAAAACATTTCTCAAAAATATCTTATATATATATATATATATATATATATATTTACTATACATCAGTGGTTCTCAACTCCAGTCCTCGGGACCCTCTGCTCTGCACATTTTGTATGTCTCCCTTATTTAACACACCTGAATCAGATCATCAGCTCGTTAAGAGAGACTCCATGAACTGAACTGAGTGTGTCAGATAAGAGAGACATACAAAATGTGCAGAGCAACGGGTCCCGAGGACTGGAGTTGAGAACCACTGCTATACATAATAACTACACATTATCACAGTTTATTCACTATAGTTTAGAAAATGGTAATAAAATATGACAAGAACTCAGAGTTTTGATATTTCTCTGGTTTTCTCACAATTAGATAATACCAATTTAGGTCAACCAATTACCAAGCAATGCTTAATTTTGTTCAGTATGTGGTGTAAAAAGGTTGTGTTAGCAATTAAAGAAAAAAACACTTAAAGGTGACATATTATGCCCCTTTTCACAAGATGTAATATAAATCTATGGTGTCACCAGAATGTGTCTGTGAAATTTCAGCTCAAAATATCGCCCAGATCATTTATTAATAGCTTGTCAAATTTGCCCCTTTTTGGGTTTGAGCAAAAACGCTCCGTTTTTGTGTGTCCCTTTAAATGCAAATGAGCTGCTGCTCCCCGCCTCCGCTCAGAAGAGAGCCGAACCTTTACACAAGCTTCAGATACTCCGGCAATAACAAAACACGCGAATAATCTCACTCATCCAAAATCTCAGAAATAACCAGTAGCGGAGTGCAGCCTTATGGAGAGACTCAGGAAGAGGTTGCAGCTTTTAGACTGCACTTGGACATTCAGGGCTCTAGAGTGCGACCAAAATTTGTAAGGGTGCGACTAAAATTTTTCCTAGGTCGCATCGGTGCACCTAACGTCCTTGCATCCGCTGCCTCTCCACGAACGAAGCGTTTGTTCTCCTTTGACGGAACTCACACTCATGGTTGGATCATATCGTGGTTTAAACCAATCAGAGACAGAGATGTGGCGGGTCTTTGCCTCTGATTGGCTGCGGTCCAGATATTCCTGTAGGCCTTCACTGCTCCGTGCTGTGTGATTGAAATTGCGACCTGAGCACCAGAGAATCAGTTACAGCAATCAGCATCAGCAAAATAAACACAAGAAAACAGACGACAAACAATGAAAAGAAATAGACCCATAGAGAGTTTTTTCTTTAAAGGGGTCATATAATGGTACATGCACTTTTACAAGTTGATTGTACTGAAATGTGTGTTGGCAGTGCCTGTACACAACCATCATAAAATGATAAAAATCCATCCAGTGTTTTTTTTTAAATCTCCTTATATGTTTGACCCCTCTGAAATCAAGCCGTTCGATTTTGTGACGTCACAAAATCGACGCCCCTCCCACGATTGGTGATTGACAGCAGCGTTTCAACACAGACCCGCCCTCGCTCGTGAGCGAGCTGTCTGACATCATAGTCCGCACGTCATTGTTGATACCCTCACTGGAGCACTGTCTATGAGCAGAATGGCGTCTGCGATTGTGGTGTTCTGTTCTTCGGTGTAATAAGGAACACAGCAGTCATTCCTAAATCCGAACCGTTGAAGACGCAGTGGCTGAGTTTTGTTTTTGAAGGGATATGCCCAAAGGATTGACGCGGGGATTCCCTCACGGGGATTCCCCACGATCAACATGCAATCATTTCACACCAGACAGCTTTACAAACGAATAAAAATGGATCGGTACCAACGTGTTCCTGCTGAACCTCCAGAAGAAGTGAGTGTAATGTTTTATTAACCTTTATATTAATATTTGTATTAATCTTTGCAAATTTGCAAACCTTGCTGCACGCTTAACGATGAATGCATCTAAGGTTTACACTCAGGGTACATTACAGCATGTTTTCTATGTATGACGTTCTCAATATAATTCATAATCCCACGTTTATAATGAACAACGCGTTATGGTTATTGCATTATTATTTCAAACGGTGTACGCACAGAACAGAGGGGCGGGGTGAGCAAAGCTCATTATCATTTAAAGACACATGCACTGAAACGGCGTGCTGAAAACAGAGCTGTTTTTGACCAGGTAAAATTAGTGTTTTCTTACAATACTAATGACAATTTTTAATTAAAGTATATTACAAACTTTTAATTTAGACCCTAAAGAATCATATTAGCTTGTACAAAAATGGCATTATATGACCCCTTTAAGAAAAGTAGGCCTGTTCCCCCCATCACTCTGGAAATGTGGGTGGAAATGTGCAGATTAAGGGGCGGTAATATTATAATAAGATCCCCTTCCTCCGTCAGAAGGGGAGCGAAATCTGATCGGCCTAGTTTTTGGCATGCTTGCAGAGAAAGGCACCCACGGCCTAATGGAGGACTGATTCATTGGGCATCGTCAATTTGAGATTGTTACATTCTGATTTTTGTTTCGGTTTGAAGACAATTATTCGGTACCTTGGACTGCCATTGCGCATTACACATGCACATGCAGATGATTGAGTACAGTGTTGGACTGAGCTCTGTTGAATATCAAATCGTTTGGAGGAAAAGTGCACCAACAGTACATGGCAATTTCAAATGTACTGGTTTATAGACTAAGTTTGGGGGTTCTCACTTTTATTATTGAAGTATTGAGTGTTTAATATCTGTTTTGACACGTGAGCGAGATTTGTAATGAGTGAACTGATCATTAAAGACTCATTTTAGGGAAACAAATCAGTTTAAGAGTCATTTGATTACATATAAGGACAAGTTTGAGTTATTTTGTTTCGAACGAGTAAATTTGTCATGTTCAAATTGATTATTTTGGGAGGGTCTGACTATTTTAAGCCACTGAAGTACTGAGCTATGGGTCACTTAAAGTATTGTATTGTAGGTTTCCCTGAACCATTCAAGATTCCATCACTGTGTAAGTGAATTATTCTGTAGTTTCATATTCCTGACATTTGGTTCATTTTTATTTTATTTATTTATTTATTTATTTATTTATTTATTTTTGTTTGGGGATTATTCAATAAACCTCAGGGTTTATTATAACTTTCTTTATGGGCAACCTGTTTTTTTTTTATTCTCAAACACATGAGAATATATGTTTATTAATTGGAGGCACCGCGCTATATAACAAATTATTCTTGTGGTATTCTTGTAGCTAACTATTCATTCTTCAGGGGAAGGACCAGACATTACCCTTTACTACTGCTGGGATACCAGGGCTCCTTTAATAGTATTATACGAGTGTACCCGACTGGGGAGGGTTACACACAGTTTACTTTATTTTGCTATCCTCACTTACATAAATGAACTATAGTGTCCTGCACCCACTAGTAAAAAAATATATAAAAAATTATATCTGGTGTCTGAATAATTATTGGTTTAGCTGTATATAGTAAATGATGAAAGAATTTTCACTTTCAGGTGAACTATCCCTTTAAGATCTGAGAAGTTCCATGTTTTAAAAGGAGAACCTTACTGAAATCACCATGGTTACTATAACCAGATAAAATAAGATTCTGAGTTGTTTCTGTAATATGGCCCCAGAAAGTCACTGCACTCATTGAAGTGAATGCCAGAGCATGAAAATGAATTCAAGATTTTCGCCAAAACGTGGAAGGTTCTTGAGCAATTGTGTAAATTGGAGATGTCCCTCACACAGCCAATCAGGCTTTACCAGCCCCTTGCTGCAAACATGTATATTGAATTGAGTATTAGAGATTAGCTGTGTACTTTATGAACAGTGATCAGATTATAATCTAGAGGACATAGATGTTTAAACGTAGGTTCATCAATCAAATGTGTAGCAACTGAGATATTAGACACACATGGGTGATTATTACTCCAGTTGTTTACCAGAGCCTTGTTGTTCAAGGACGGTTGTGTGTGTGTGTGTTTGCATGCTTCAGTGTACGGTTGTGTGTGTGTATGTGTGTGTTTGCATGCTTCAGTGTGCATGTATCTGAAGTATTATTGATCCATAATTCATAATCGTGCTGTTGTTCTTGTCATGGAAAAGTGTGTGTGTGTGTGTGTGTGTGTGTGTGAGTGCACTCCTTATTGCGTTATAAATAACCGTTCCTTCTATCGGACACCTCACCATATGCATGCAAACATTTCCTGTTCTGACAACACTGCAGCACATTTACTCATTAAGTTGTCAGGATGTGAATTAAATCTCTATGTAAGCGCATACACATTGATGATTGTATACCTTCATCACAGTAAAGGGCAATGAATTCAAAGTGCAATCTATAACAGCTGAAACTGGCTGGTTATTTGACACTCAGCTACATCTTATAGATTCACTGACTTCATCCATGTATGTTGATTTTGAATTAAATAGTGATACAATATTGAATATATAGTACTTTGTAAATGTAAAACACGCATGAAAGTGTTTGATAAATTTGATAGCACACTCAAAAATTCCGACCTGATCTTGCATCTTTCGCTATATATGCATATGCAAATAGTCTTAGTCAGTTTTCAGTTTTCACTTAAAACGTTTTGGGTACCAATAGTTTTCAAAATAACTTCAATTAATGACATAAGAGTGAGAAAATGATGACACAATTTTTGCTGATTTGTGAATTTAACTGATAGTTCACATAGTGTAACAGCGCAGCGCTTTGTGTTGTGCGTCAGCATGTAGGCTCACTCTTGGCCGACGCTGGTCATGTGTATGATGAGTGTGACGTACCACACAGAAGCGATGCGCTGTTACACTACGTGAACTAACTCAGAAGCCCACATAGAAGAAAATGAATAGTTGAATAAAGTCGTTATTTTTGTTTGTTTTTGCGCACAAAAAGTATTCTCGTCACTTGATAAACTTAAGGTTGAGCCACTGTAGTCACTTGGCCTATTTTAAACATCGTTTTTACTAACTTTTCTGGGCCGGCAAGTTTCAATAATATAGAATAAGACAGCTCTCAGATTTAATCAAAAATATCTTAATTTGTGTTCTGAAGATGAACGAAAGTCTTACGGGGTTGGAACAACATGAGGGTGAGTAATTACTGACACAATTTTCATTTTTGGGTGAACTATCCCTTTAACTGTCAAAAGATCAAGGAAAATTTGAATTCTCAGTTCATGACCCTTTTAAAAGGCAAGAGTTATGAATAAGTTTGCGTGTGCATTCACAGCCTATTATTTTGTGCAAATGTAAGTTGTGATATTGTGTTTATTTTGTGTAGGCATATGTATATGATTTATCTCATAAAGGATACATTTGGTTAAGAATTAACGCGGTGTAAAGCGTGCCACCGGTGATCAGCTTCAGCGCATGCAGCATAAACAGAAATGCATAATAACTATGATTGGGACTGTCATATTACACAACATTATAAAGAGAACGTCTCGGTTACATATGGTAACCCTCGTTCCCTGAGGGAGGGAACGGAGACGTACGTCGTGGTGAACGACGAATAGGAATCTCGCTAGAGAGGCCAATCTACTTCGAGTGAACTAAAACAAGCCAATGCACATTGGCGTGCAATCATTTGCATCAGCTGTGCAGCCTCGCAGCGCGGGTATTTAACGAGCAGCTGGTGTGATTGCACTTCAGTTTTTTGCTGAGGAGCCAAGCCTGAAAAGCTGGTTGCCCCGGCGGGTAGCGGCAGATGTGGCGACGGGACGTACGTCTCCGTTCCCTCCCTCAGGGAACGAGGGTTACCATATGTAACCGAGACGTTCCCTATCGTTCGGTCACTACGACGTACGTCGTGGTGAACGACGAATAGGAATCCCTACCAAAGTGCCACAGCTGCTGCACCCCATCCAGCGCCCTGGGCAAGCCTCTACACCTTCTTGCCTGGAAGGACGATAGGAGAGGGCTTACACATAGAGTATCCACACTGTTGTTCCGTGATAACCCATACAGTGAGATAATGGATAACACTGGGAAAGCGTGCCCAAACTGAGGGAGGGGAACGCTGCGGAACCCACATTCTTAAGAAGAGTTATGTGGGAAAAACACATATGGACTAACCCAAGGGTTGTACTGCATATGAATAATGGGTGACTTAGCCCAAGGGAAAGACACGGGCTTCCGTTAGGAGCAGCCGTGGAAGATATACACATATGGGATCCCTGTAGGGTCACACATATGGGACCCAGCCTAGACCCGGTTCTCAAGGATTCAGCGGATAAAGGCCTGGCACCGGACGCTCCGCCACATCCGGGCCGAGGGTGTTTGGAGGACTCGACAGGTTTTGACTCTGGAGCAATAAGGGTGCACAGTAGGGTGCAGCAAGCCGACAGAGCCGGTACTCTCAGTGCTTCTACCCGTTCAGGGTGAGAACACGGGAGGACACAGGCTCTACACGTAGGCTATAGTATCTAGTGAACGTGTTAGGTGTCGCCCAGCCCGCAGCTCTACAGATATCTGTTAGCGAGGAGCCACGTGCCAGCGCCCAGGAGGATGCAACGCCTCTCGTGGAGTGTGCATGCAACCTGAGCGGGCAGGGCACGCCTTGAGCTTCGTAAGCCAAGGCGATGGCATCCACTATCCAGTGGGCCATCCTCTGCTTGGAGACAGCCTTTCCCTTCTGCTGGCCTCCGTAACAGACAAAGAGCTGGTCTGAGGTCCTGACGCTTTGGGTTCTGTCCACGTACATACGCAGAGCGCGAACGGGACAGAGCAAAGCCAGGGCTGGGTCTGCCTCCTCCAGGGGCAGCGCTTGCAGGTTCACTACCTGATCTCTAAAGGGAGTGGTAGGAACCTTGGGCACATAGCCAGGCCGGGGTCTCAGTACAACATGGTTGTCACCCGGCCCGAACTCTAGGCACGACTCGTCGACCGAAAATGCTTGCAGGTCCCCTACCCTCTTGATCGAGGCCAGTGCAATCAGCAGCAAAGTCTTCAAGGAGAGAAGCTTTAAGTCTGCTGACTGCAAAGGCTCAAAGGGAGCATCCTGAAGTGCTCGGAGCACCAGGGAAAGGTCCCAAGAGGGTATGGAGGGGGGACGAGGAGGATTTAATCGTCTCGCCCCCCTAAGGAACCTGACGACCAGGTCGTGCTTCCCAACTGTTTTGCCATCTATGTGGTCATGATATGCTGAAATAGCAGCAGCATGTACTTTAAGGGTGGAGGGAGACAGCCTTCGCTCCAACCCCTGCTGCAAGAAGGAAAGCACTGACCCTATCGAACATCTTCGGGGGTCCTCTCTGCGGGAGGAACACCACTCGACGAACAGGTTCCACTTCAAGGCGTACGCACGTCTCGTAGACGGCGCTAGCGCAGAAGTGATGGTGTTAAGTACCTCTGGGGGTAAGTCACCTAGAACCTCCGCGTCCCGTCCAGGGACCAGACATGGAGTTTCCAGAGGTCCGGACGCGGGTGCCAAAGGGTGCCCCGTCTCTGAGTCAGAAGATCCTTCCTCAGAGGAATGGGCCAGGGAGGGACTGTCACGAGGAGCATGATCTCTGGGAACCAAGTCCGGGTGGGCCAATAGGGAGCCACCAGAAGGACCTGCTCCTCGTCCTCCCTGACTTTGCACAGTGTCTGTGCAAGTAGGCTCACTGGGGGAAATGCATATTTGCGGAGGCCCCGGGGCCAGCTGTGTGCCAGTGCATCCGTGCCGAGTGTTCCCTCGGTCAGGGAGTAAAACAACCGGCAGTGGGAGGTTTCTGAGGAGGCAAACAGGTCTACCTGAGCCTCTCCGAACACTCTCCAGATCAGCTGAACCACCTGGGGGTGGAGTCGCCATTCTCCCGGGAGCACAGCTCGTGATAGCTCGTCGGCCACACGGTTGAGCACACCGGGGACATACATGGCTCGAAGCGACCTCAGATGCTTCTGACTCCAAAGGAGGAGATGGCGGGCGAGTTGCGACATGCGACGGGAGCGTAGACCACCTTGACGGTTGATGTACGCAACGGTCGCAGTGTTGTCCGTACGGACCAGCACGTCTCTGCCCTGTAGCGGCCTTTTCAGGCGGCTCAAAGCGAGATGTACTGCTAGCAACTCGAGGCAGTTGATGTGCCACTGCAGTTGGGGGCCCGTCCACACCCCTGACACTGCATGCCCGTTGTACGTGGCACCCCAGCCGGTGGCAGAGGCATCTGTGAAAACCACAGCATGCCTGGACACCTGTTCCAAGGGGACTCCAGCCCGGAGGAACGAGGGGTCTGACCACGGACTGAAGGTCTGGCGGCACGCCGGTGTGATTGCCACCCGGTGAGTGCCGTGATGCCACGCCCATCTCGGGACTCGGCCGTGAAGCCAGTGCTGAAGCGGTCTCATATGGAGCAGGCCGAGCGGAGTTACCGCTGCTGCCGCTGCCATATGCCCCAGGAGCCTCTGAAAGAATTTCAGTGGGACCGCCGTCCTGCCCTTGAACGTGTTCAAGCAGTTCAGCACCGACTGAGCGCGTTGCTCTGTGAGGCGCGCTGTCTGTGCGACCGAATCCAACTCCATACCAAGATAAGAGATCCTCTGCACAGGGGCGAGTTTGCTCTTCTCCCAGTTGACCTGAAGGCCCAGCTGGCTGAGGTGCCTGAGCACGAGGTCCCTGTGTTCGCATAACTGATCTCGAGAGTGTGCTAATATGAGCCAGTCGTCGAGATAGTTGAGAATGCGAACGCCCTGTTCTCTCATGGGAACAAGGGCCCCCTCCGTGACTTTCGTGAAGACACGGGGGGACAGGGCCAGCCCGAAGGGTAGGACCTTGTACTGATATGCTCGACCCTCGAACGCAAAGCGCAGAAACGGCCTGTGTCGAGGAAGAATCGAGACATGAAAGTACGCGTCCTTCAGGTCGATCGCTGCAAACCAATCTTGGGGACGGATGCATTCGAAAATGCGTTTCTGCGTGAGCATTTTGAACGGTAGCCTGTGAAGGCTCCGATTCAAAACTCGCAGGTCCAAGATCGGTCGTAACCCACCACCTTTCTTGGGTACAATGAAGTAGGGACTGTAGTGCCCTGACCTCATATCGGCTGGAGGGACCGGCTCTATCGCGTCCTTCGCCAGTAGGACTGCGATCTCCGCGCGCAAGACATGGGCATCGGCTGCTCTCACTGAAGTGGAGTGGATGGCCCGAAACTTGGGGGGACGCCGGGCGAACTGAATCGCATAGCCGAGCCTGATGGTCCGAATGAGCCAGCGAGACGGACTGGGGAGCGCTAGCCAGGCTCGCAGAGACCGTACAAGCGGGACCAAAGGGACCGTAGGCATACCCGGAGTGGGGCAGCGAGGTGGAACACAGGGGCTCGGCTCGGGAGGCTCTCTCTGGGAGGCGGCCCGTAGCGGAGTCTGAGTGTGCTGCGCAACACTTACCTGGTTCCACGAGGCGGGAGGTGCAGGAGACGGCTTGGTTGCGTTCTCGAGCTGCACACTGCTGCCTGCTGGCGATAGAAGAGGTGGATGAGAGTGGTAAGGATTCTCTCCCCCCACTGCTCTCCGGGCCCTCTTCGGACCCAGAGACGGAAGAAACTGCTCTTTTATTGAAATTTTGGGTACCGCTGGTTTTGAGGCCAGCGGCGGAACAAAAAGAAAAGGAAAACAAGGATTTTCCACCCGGCCCTCTTCCGGGGGATGGAGCGATGCCGTCATCGTCTCCTGGAGAGCAGTCCCTGCCATCTCTGGGTCGCCCGTCCTAGGGCCGCTTGCCCTTGGCCTTGCCGCCCTTCTTGGTGGGGTCCTGGACGGGCGGGGCGGACCGCCTGCGACTGGCTCCACGGCGCCGTTTGGATGGAGGCTGCTGCTGCGGCGCGGGAGCAGGGGCAGACGCAGGAGGCCGCCCTCGGCGACGAGCAGACTGAGGAGCCGCAGACGGAGGGGTGGAAGCAGCAGCTGGCCGCCGCGGCAGGATGTGACGGATGGCCTCAGTCTGCTTTTGTACAGCCGAGAACTGCTGGGCGAAGTTCTCGACCGCGTCGCCGAAGAGGCCGTTCTGGGACACGGGGGAGTTCAGGAACCGGAGCTTATCGGTCTCCCGCATGTCCGCCAGACACAGCCAGAGATGGCGTTCCTGGACCACCATGGTGGACATCGCACGACCCACCGACCACGCGGTCACCTTCGTCGCACGAAGCGCGAGGTCCGTCGCGATACGAAGTTCCTGAAGAACTTGGGGATCATGACCACCCTCGTGCAGGTTCTTCAGTGCCTTGGCCTGATGAACCTGCAGCAACGCCATGGCGTGCACGGCAGAGGCAGCTTCCCCACAGGCCTTGTAAGCCTTGCCGGTTAAATCCGACGAGTACTTACAGGCCCGTGAAGGGAGACACGGTTCTCCGCGCCAAGTGGAGTTAGGGCACAGTTGCATAGCAACGGCCCGTTCCACTGGCGGGATGCGCGTGTATCCCTTAGCTGCCCCGCCATCAAGGGTGGTGAGGGAGGAGGAGCCACCGGAACGGTTTCTGGCAGTAAAAGGTGCCGTCCACGTCCCCGTAAGCTCCTCATGCACTTCCGGGAAGAAAGGCACTGGGGTGGGTTGCTGAGAACCAGCGCGCGCCACCCCGAGATACCAATCGTCCAACCTCGAGGGTTCGGGACACGGTGGAGGATTCCACACGAGCCCGACCCCGTTGGCGGCCCGGGAAAGCATGGCCATCATCTCCGGGTCCGTCTCAGGCACCGTTGACACCCCCGAAGGAGGCAACGGCGCCGAGTCGTCATCCGCAGAGAAGTCTGACCCACCCTCCGATGCAGCGATCGACATCTGATCCTCACAGGGAGCCCCAAAGGAGACAACCGGTACACACCGCGAGGATGGTCCAGCTCTCTCCAAAGGGGGCTCAACTGGCTGCGGAGCATGAGAGGGGTGAGGGCTCCTAGGGGGTTGGTTCCCCGAAGGGGCCGCGCTCACCGTGATCCTCAGGTCACCCATGTCGCTGCCCGAAGCCATCCTCTGAGGAGGATTGGATCGAGGCAGCGGCACGGGGACTCCGCCCCTTTGCAGGAACGTGAGTCTCGACCGCAGCTCCGCGATGGTCATCTTCCCACAATGGGTACATGACTCATCCACAAGCGCTGCCTCAGCGTGTTCAATGCCCAGACACACGAGGCAGCGCTTGTGACCATCCTGTGAGCCCAGGTAACGACCGCATCCAGAAACACACAGATAGAAAGTCATTTTTTTCTCTTTTGAAAAAGACGCTCTCTATCTGTGTAAGCTCTTTTAGGGACTGCTCTCACTGGTGCTGAAACACGCAGGGGAACAGTCACTGCGAACACAGACAGGAATGTGCACCTGTCTGTGCGCTGTCACTCTCTCTCTCGCAGGCAGGTCTTACCAGCTGTAAAAACAGCTTTTGAGCGCTCTGCTGGCGCACCTTACCAGCTGTTATAACAGCCCTTTTTTTTTGCTCAATACCACAAAACAAAAAAGGACAGAAAGAGAAGAGAGAAGAGAGAAAGACTGCTCGCGCTGCCGTGCTGTAACGCCCGCACCGGGAAGGAGAGGTCCAGAAGGCTCGTTGATTTAGTAAATCACTCTCTGTAAGACGCATCGAAGTGCTTGGCTCCGAAGCAAAAGACTGAAGTGCAATCACACCAGCTGCTCGTTAAATACCCGCGCTGCGAGGCTGCACAGCTGATGCAAATGATTGCACGCCAATGTGCATTGGCTTGTTTTAGTTCACTCGAAGTAGATTGGCCTCTCTAGCGAGATTCCTATTCGTCGTTCACCACGACGTACGTCGTAGTGACCGAACGATAGGGAACACTATAATAAATAAAACATTGTGAATTCTTTGGGTTTGGTTGTTGTGTTTTAGCACATTGCTCCAGGAAGAGCGCATTCACAGCAGGAGTTACAAATTCTGAATAGTAGCACGTAACTTATTTAAAGTTCACTTGTACATTCGTCTCATTTTGTGCAGATATAATTTGTAATATTATGTTTATTTTGTATCTGATTAATCTCATATAGGATGTGTTTCATTGAGTTAAATAACCCGCTAGCAAAGGGCTTCAGTTTACCGGTGTTCGTTCAGCGCTTCAGCGCATGCAACTCAAACAGCAATGCACGACTAATAATAACTATGGTTCGGACTGTCATTTTACACCACATTATAATGAGAACACTATTTTAATAAATCGTTGTGAATTCATTGGTTTTAGTTGCCGTGTTTAAGTGTGTTGCTCCAGGAAGAGCACATTCACAGCGGGAGTTACACATTCTGAATAGCACACATCTGAGGCGGCGTTGGTGACGTTGTATTAGTCATTATTTTTATTACTAAATTAGTAATTTAATTAAATTATCAATCACATCGACTCATTTTACAATCATACTAGACCTTTATTTAGACTAAAAACCTTCATTCATTTGGTGAGTACATGGCATTTTGAGCAGCATTTGCACACCCTGTCACCTGTCACGCTGTTGGCTATATGCCACTGCAGTAGACGCATATTTCAGTATTAAGGCTAACGATTTATTGATTGTTAATTTAAATGACGATCGGTCATGGGAATTTGTGTAAATTGACATCCCTAATATAAATATATATATTATTTCTATATACTGCATATTCTGTAGGTTATAGTTTAACTTGAGTCACAAGTTAGCACAAGTTGTGCACAATTATTCTTCAAGGGGACATATTATGCCCCTTTTTTCAAAAGTTTCAGCTCAAAATAGCCCACAGATCATTTATTTTAGCATGTTGTAAATACCCATTTTTGAGTGGAAGGAAAATGCTGTTTTTGTGCATTTATCTTTAAATGCAAATGAGCTGCTGCTCCCCACAACACTTTCCAGAAGAGGTCGGAGCCTTTACAGCTCGTGTCTCGGATTCTCTGCCAAAAGCTAAAACATCTGTTTGGTTTTGATTATCATCTCTATCACGGTCACACTCACTTGACCTTGCAGTTCTTCATCATCATGAAAGTTTATTATCTGCATGTGTTTTAAAGCCATATCAGTCTAAACTTCTGATATATGGTTTTCTGAATGCACACATCCGAATCACGCGCACAGAAAGCTGTCATGGTTCATGAATTCACTGTCTCTCTTTCCTCCCATATGTTAGTGTGTGTGTGTGTGTGTGAGGGTGATTGCCAATCACCGTAATTATCAGCGCTAGCTGATACCTGTCAGCCGCGCCTATATACAGTATGTTCATTGCCTGGTGTCTTGTGTTGTCAGATTGTTGTGAGAATTCCCGGTGTCCTGTCCTGCTTCCTGTTCACCTAGCTACCTTTGCCTGTGTTGGATTCTAGTTCCTGTAGTATCCTGTAGGAATATATTACTTCGTGCCGGAATTCTCGTGGATTCTCTCTTCACTTCTGCCATCACCGATCGGGTTGCCTGTCAACGTCCCTGCGCCATTCAGTTCGACTATTCCTGCACCAGACTGTTTGGACATTGCCTTGCACTTTATCTATCAATAAACTGTTGTTGCTTGCATCTTGTAGGCCTATCCTCCGTTATTTATCATGACAAAAGCTGGCTGTCAGACAGCGTGACCCGTGAGTATTAAACCAAGTTCTCTTTCACGTCTTATTGCATTTAAAGGTTTAGTTCACCCAAAAATTGTAATTATCCCATAATTTACTTAACCTCAAGCCATCCTAGGAGTATAAGACTTTCTTCTTTCAGCCAAACAGTCAGAATGATATATATCCTGGCTCTTCCAAGCCTTATAATGGGAGTGAATAGTAACTGAGATTTGAAGCACAAAAACGCGCATCCATCCATCATAAAAGTAATCTATACGGATCCAGTAGGTTAATAAAGGCCTTCTGATCCTCAATGCATTTTTGTAAGAAAAAAAAATCCATATTTACAACTTTATTAACTATAACCACTGGCTTCCAGTAATGGCCATACCCGAGTCTAGTTACGGTGGAAGAGTGACCTCTGGTGTATGATGTAGGATGTAGGATTAGCGTAAGCTTAGGTGAGAGTATCTTAATTTATATAGTAGTATCTAAGAGTAATATCCCTTCTGCTTTGATCCTCTCATTTATGGTGCAGGAGTTACACACATTCTCTCAACTCGCACAGCTGTCAGAGAAGTCGTCTTGATCAATACAGTGTGCCATGATTGTCAGAGGTTGTAGAGGCAAGCACACTTGTGCTAATTCATACATGAACTGTCAGAGCTGCTGTACATCTTAGACACCATGGTCACACTAAACAGACATCTTAATTTAAATCTTGGATAATCAAAGCAGGCAAGAGAGGGAGAGGTATGAGAAAAAAAGGAATAGAGAGAGAAGGAGTTGGATCCCATGGAAGTCATGAGGAATCAATCTTGTCATGTTGTTAGTGCACTGTGAAATGAGTGAGGCAGGGGCGCGCATATCTTTCTCATATCATCCATGTCTTTCACTTTTAGCAGACATTAACCCCCATTTCCAATAGAAGGAAGCAGCATACAATATTTACTTTATTTCAGAGCTGCTGCACAAATACTGACCACTGTTGTGTGTTTTTCATGAATACTACAGCAGTTTGAAGATGCCTTTTTTATTGAGACTTGATAAAGGCTGTGGAGGTTTTTTTGAAAAGAATAATTAAATGGTAACTGCCATATTTGACAAATATATTCCTCATCACACCTGTCAAGTCACTTTTGTTAGCTAGGACTATTGTGTAATCTTGGTCCCAATTCAAGTACATACTGTAACAGAACAAAAGCAGTTTTAATGTTAAACTACTGTATAATAATTTATTTATGCTTTTATTTATAATTAAGGTAAATGGCTTTCACTAAAAACGGGCATCTTTTTAGAATAGAATAGAATAGAATGAGGCATTTATATAGCGCTTTTTTATATGTACTACTGTACACCCAAAGCGCTTTACAATCATATCAGGGGTCTCTCCTCAACCACCGCCAGTGTGCAGCATCCACTTGGATGATGCGACGGCAGCCACAGTACAACGGCGCCAGTGCGCTCACCACACACCAGCTATAGGTGGAGAGAGAGAGAGTGATAGAGCCAATTCAATGTAAGGGGATTATTAGGAGGCCATGATTGGTAAGGGCCAATGTGTGGAATGTGGCCAGGACACCGGGGTTACACCCCTACTCTTTACGAGAAATGCCATGGGATTTTTAATGACCACAGAGAGTCAGGACCTCGGTTTTTACGTCTCATCCGAAGGACGGTGCTCTTTTGACAGTATAGTGTCCCCGTCACTACACTGGGGCATTAGGACCCACACAGACCACAGGGTGAGCACCCCCTGCTGGCCTCACTAACACCTCTTCCAGCAGCAACCTGTTTTTTCTCAGGAGGTCTCCCATCCAGGTACTAACCAGGCTCAGCCCTGCTTAGCTTCAGTGGGCAACCAGTCTTGGGCTACAGGGTGATATGGCTGCTGTGTAGAGGGTGATATGGCTGCTGTGTAGAGCACAGTAGAGATGAGCAAACTTTAAACAAGCATGCATTAATCTTTTTAATATTCTATTAAAGAAAAAACTATTCTGATAGGTTGCTTATTTGCCGTTTAGATATGTGTGCTACAACTAATTTCACTGACGTTTAAATGGACATTTTTTGTTAATCGATTTCATTAATCTATGAATCAAACAGTCAGCTCTCATACTAAATATAACTAAAACTAGGTCATAAATATGCCATGTTCTTGCTGTGCATTTTGATAATGTACATTAGGCATAAAAATATGCATTCACATAATTAACATTAGCCAATATTGGCATAAATATTACAATCAACTGAATCAATAGTGCAGGATCAACTTAATTGTCGCTAGAGGGGAGAAAGAGGGTGAAGATTTCAACCATTACACTAACTTTTGGCCATTTTTTGCAGTTAAACTAAACTAAACATTGGTTTGGTTGTGCTTCGGCTCTGCATGACTGGGCCGATCCGCATCACTTTTACAACATTTCAAATTCCTGAGTTCTTGCCAACTCCGAAAAGCTAAAACAATGTTGATTCTCATTTTAATACGAGCTCTGTCACGTTCTCTTTTTGCCAGTAGACTCTCCTCTGTTCAGCTTTTTTTTTTTTTTAACGAATGATTCCCTGGAGGTTCGAGATTTAGCTGCTCCATGTCAACCTTTCTCTCTTATTGTGACAGCTAACCTATGAGACTCTCACACCATACCCGTCAAACCTTTTATCTATTTACGGATATGACGAGATACACACGGGCGAGTGACGTATGTACACAATTTCCCATGTAAACCATTCCGTTATGTCTGAAAGATAAACACTTATAAGCATACCATAGTGAATCAGGGTAAGACAAAAACACATTTTGGATGACGGATTGATGATGTATTGACTCATTATTTAAATTTTGTTACATAGTGCACTTTTAACTTAAGAAAAAGAAAATCTTATAACCTTACAAAAATTCGTCCAAAATGATTTAGAGTGAATTAATTTGATTCAAAAGAATGTATACACCAAATGAAAATAGTAATTTTAAAGAAACTAAATTAAAGTCCAAGATCCAATATTAGAAATATCATTATACTGCACTGAAGGTAGTATTTGTGGACTGTTTGTGCACAATTTTACCTTTCATTGTGCACCTTGATTTTTTTTCTTCTTTATTTTAAAGTGACGTAGTTACATTGTACTTACTCAGATAAGTACTGAGTAATATTAATTAACTACATGTACTTACTATAGAGTTAGGGTTAGGGTTTGGTTTAGGGTTAATTACTTGTAATTATGCATAATTACTCCGTTAGTACTATAGTAAGTACAAGTAGTAACGTATAGTATACGTTAGAATAGTTATGTTAGTATTTACCTTCAGCTTGTGGAAAAGCTGCTTGTGATGAGCTTTGATTCATCATGTGGCTTTCTCTCATCATCACCTGATTTTGGGGGTCGTCAATGTATTACAAGATTAGAAAACAGATATTAGTACTTCAATAGTTTGGTATAACATTATATCAGCTACTGAAATAAAAACAAAATTCTGTAAATTTAAGTTAAATCTGTCAAACCTAAAATGTATTTTAACCTATTTTTACAAACCTATTTTTTACAGTAAAGTTCTGGCAACCACAGCTGCCGTGTTTTTTAATTTCACAGAATTTTATTTTTATTGTGTAGCGTGTGCATGCACTAACACTTCCATGTCCCACAATTGCTAGGATGGCCGTGATTCTCACTGATTCACTCTGTTCCTCCACTGCCCTCTCAATCTTTCATTATGCGCTCACTCTTCTCTTTATTTTCTGTGAGGTTGCTTTGCACTCTGAGACTCTTTTTGAAGCAGTAAATGGCTCAGACACTCACACAAACAGCAAGCCACTAATACGTTTAGATTTATGAAAAGAGTAGATGGATTAATGGAAAAACATCCTCCTCCTCCATTTTCTCTATACAATTAATCTGTTTTCCTTTCAACACTCGCTGCCACCTGAGATCTGTAATTCAAAATAAACAAGTGATGCACGTAATTTGTGTTGATTAGTTTTGACTGCCTTTCTACAAAACAAAAAGGAGAGCAGAGAGACAGAGAGAATTTGTGACATTGAAATTGCCAGAAGGCAAAACTTTGCCTCAGCTGATTGCAAACAGCCTTCAGAAAGCAGTGCGCAAAACGCATGCTTGCTCTCGTGCACATGGTAACGGCATGTTCTCACACACTCTTAGCATATGCTGCTCACGCTCTGAAGGACTAACTACAGAAACTGGCAATGAACAGGCAAGAGAACACATCCAGCGATTTCCTCTCAGGTAAACAGCTCTGAGCGCACCCTCATTCTGATTTTCTCCGCTCTGTATATATCCTTCTTTGCTGGCTCACCTCGTCTCTGTCTGTAACGGACTATTGTTTTGTGGAACTGGCTAATCCTTACAGGCTTATTTTTGTGTGTGAGTTGAGTGTTTAAATTAATGCAAGACACAGTTCCTCCGCAATGTTGTGGCTGCAAATTTTCAACAGGTGTTTGTTTTCATAATGTATTCAAATATAATGCTGAATATTCACTGTAAAAATGTTTAATTGACACTTCACATTCAATTACATTTGATTTGAGTAGTTCTTCTTTTTTTTGGTCAGTAATGTACAAGGTGTTTTGTGTTTTCTATTTTCTATTATTTAGTGAATGTTTACTGCATTATTTTAGTTTCGTGTGTTACCCTGATGGTGTTTTTTTTGTTTGTGTGTATGGACACAGTCTATATACTGTATGATTATTGGCCATGCTTTATGGACCATTGATCATTTGATTCATCATTTGGCTTTTTATTGTACTACCTGTATAATGGCAGTTATCAGTACATTTTTATATATATTATGATATATTATATAATGTATATTTGACATTACATGAATTATACAGTTATAAGTTGTAAAATATACAAGCTCCAATATGCCATCCTGTAATACAGAATACATCATCACCATATTTTATAGTGAATTTCATTTTGTTTTTTTACTGTAGTTTAACGCGGATGTATTTTAAGTGGTGTTGTTTGCGCTGACATAAAATAAGCAATAAACAATAGGTTAGTTAGTACCTCGATACTGATTGATTGGATAGCAGAAAAACCTAGGATGTAAAAAAGCAGAAACTGAGAAACATTAAATCATCCATATGCATGTGAAGCATGTGAGGGTATACATGACATGTATGAATGAGATACAGCAATCTGATGTCTTCTCAAGGAAACATGCATTAGGAATATCTGGAGTAGCAGTAGTAATGGACGTTGAACAGTGTGACTGTATGCATGACATTTTTGTCCACACTGAAATATAGTAGAACAGAACACATCCAGTCCAGAGCAGCTGGAGGAAGAGAGCGAGAGAGAAAACAGATCAGCTGCTGTATTACTCTCTGACCTACTTAGAAGAATTTCATCATAGATTTATTTCCTGGCTTTTGTTTAGTAATTGGTTACAGTCATATAATGAAGTGATTAATCTACTGTATGGCTCCAGGATAACTTGTACTGAAAAATGGAAATAGTTCATATTAGCTACTATAGGACTTGCTTGATAAAAATTGTATTTTGGTGTGAGTGATCATGTAATATTAATTTTCATAATTTTGATCAAATCAAATCAAATGAAGTGGCACATTTGTGTTAAGGTCATTTCTAATGGTAATCTCTCATTAATAGAATCTAAAAGTAAAGTTTTGTCCCATGTCTGAAGAATCAGTGCTTTGCCTCTCTGTTTGTCTATATGTGTACATATAGATAAGGATAGCTTTTTAAATCAATATGGCGTCTGTTTGTTTTCTAAGGGTTTCCTAACACATTATTTAGAGCTTAGAGTATTATTTGTTCACTCTCCTACACTGTGTTATCAGACTTGGTTTTGTTATTTGGATAAAGGAACATTTGCAAGCAAATACAAACATGATTTGTTTGAATATTGTGTCTTCTATTCATTCCTGAGCTGATGAAGGATCATATTTATTCACATTGTCTGTACCACATTTAATTATGCTCTTCTACAATCACATACAGTAATTCTTTAGCTGCTTCACATAATTCTCAGTAGCCTAAATCTCTTACAAATTTCTGAGTCAGAACTTCTGTTCTGATTTGGTGTATTTGCTGTTTATTGAAGACTGAATAACAGTTCAGACACATAATTGATATAATCTGAACTGAATTACAACAAGAATATTATATTTTAATCTTAACATTTCTACCAGAAAGACTCGGGAGGCAAGAGAACGTATGAATAAGATTTATTTAACAGTTTGTATGCAAAATGAAATGTAAAAGTTCTTTGGCGTAGGCCCCGTCCGTAATCCAAATCCAGAGGGTAGAAGACACTTGCAGTTCCTGCCTGAAGATGAAGGCAGGGGCGGAGCCTACCCCCGATGGATGGACAGGGGCCGACCTGGTGGTAGTGGGGAAGATGGGGGTGAACGCCGGCGTCAGTTTCTGCGAAACTATACATATGTCGAGTGGTGATTGGCTAGATCTGTGGTTGATGAATGACGTGATTAATGAATGACGTGATATTAGAGTCTTCCCAGTATAACTTGCGCTGGAGCTCCCATTTCTGAGCTTTTCTTCAGTATTAAGAAAAGCTTAGAAGTCTTAAAGGGGACCCATTATGCCCATTTTCAAAGTCGTGATTTTGTTTTGCGGTCTACTAGAAGTAGTTTTCATGCTGAATGTTCAAAAACACCTTACTTTACACATATTTTACATTGTTGCAGCACCTCTCTTCCCAGTATGTCAGTAACACTCTGTTTAGTTCTGGTCTCTATGAAGCTCCTGCTTCTGAACAGTGCAATGTGCTCTGATTGGTCGGCTGGAGGACCAGTGTGGACCAGTGTGTTGTGAATCGTCAACCGCTTCCAGCATTTTTCGGAAATGTCACGCCCCTTACAATAACTTCGATTTTCAACTCACTGCTAACACAACTCAGCCAGGCCTTACCCCCTTTTTTGTTTTTGCGTATGCTTTCGGCAGGAATACTTTAAATGAGGAATATTGTGATGTGTACGTTCCCAGAAGAAAACTAATTTCTATCTAATTGTGCGCTTCTTTCTTGTTCTATCTTAGGGAAATGCTCAGTTACTTTTGTTTGTCCAAGTGCTGCCTGCAATACTAAAGTTCCAGGGCTGGTCTCCTTGAATGCACTTTTCTACTTTTTTTAATTATCTTTTTTTTCCAGTAGCAAAAGTAATTTATTTCTTAGTGCTGAACTTGTAGTGTGTGAGAGTTACTTTGGTGCATTTCCCAAGTGGGTTGTTCAGCAGGTTCTATAGGAAAATTGTTAATTTTCTTTGTTAATTATATATTTCTGTAAACTTTTTTTGTTTGTTTGTTTGTTTGTGTGAATGAGACATTTATTGTCTTGTGTGTGATATTTATGCTTGTTGAGATTTCATAAAAATAGTGCAAATTGCTTTGGATAAATGTACCAAATGGATTTCATTTATTGTATGAATTCAGTAGCTATTAGATCTTTCTCAGGGAAACTTTCTCTGTGTTTGTCCTTAGATATATTCAAATGCAAATAAGGTCAGGTGCCTTATTAAACCGAGAGGTATCTACTTAGTGAGTCTGTTTTACTGCCACAAATAAGTTTCTAATTTAAAAGTGCATCAGTGTAATAGGCACTTTTTTTTTTTTTTTAAAGATACTTCTAAATTATATCCACTATAATATGGGATAAAAGGAACAAATTTTTCATTTGGTTTTGATAAAGAGGAATTTAAACCTTACTGTTGGATCACAGAGACTGGCATTACAGCCAATGAGGACGAGATACACTCCTCTTTTTCTCCTTCATGTCACACTTGCAATAAATCTGTTTTTTTTTTCTGTCTCTCTCTTTTGCCATTTGTGTTTCGCTCCCTCTCTCCTACCCTCCCTTGTGTGCATGTTATTGCACTGATAAGAGCTTCACTTTGGCAGTGGCATAAAGTAATCTCCTTTTTGATGTAACCACATCATGAATGGATTTAGCAGATTAAAAGGAAAAGGCAATAATTCAAAAAATTATTAACGTCTTCTAACAAAACCGCTATAAATTATTTGATAAAATCACAGCAGTGGTCATTTTGAAGTGCTTATTTAGAAAAGCAGAAAACTGACTGCTAAGATAAAGAGACCAATTGCCCTCCCTATAATAGCGTGAAGCCGTAAGCCATTAAATGACACTTTAGAGTAACTGAGAATAAGACCAGGCACTAATTTCTTGACAGGAGATGGAATGGAGCAGCATATCACGTTTAATTACACACCTTGTGCACTGGGTCACTGCTCAGTTTAAGCAACAATATCCTGTCAGGAATCAAGGACTTGATATAGCCTACTAAAGAGTTACAGGAGCTGAAATGCTGTCTTTTTTATTTAGTGCACACTTTTTTTGTAATTGATAGCCCTGTTTTTGAGTAAGCGAGTGAGTGAGTGAGTGAGTGAATGAATAAATCTTTTTTTACAGGTGTATACATCTGCTATTAGTGAGTAAAAAACAGTGTCAACTGAATACTGTCACATGCGGAGTACAGAGACGAGGAGAAAGAGGATCTAATCGCAGCAGTTTAAAGTTATTAACAAGACTCTTATTAAACCAAAACAATCAGGAACAAACTCTCAGGCAGGAACAGAACAACCAAGCTAAGCGCAACAATAATGAACAAATGAACAAAGGAAACTGAGGCTATAAATGCACAGAGGTAAATGAGAAAACTAAATGAACAACAGGTGAACTTAATTAGTGATTAACTGGCACACACAAGAAAATTAGGTTAACATACACATGCATGGAACAGAAGCACAGCAGAATATACATGCTACAAATACAAAGTCATATTTTATTGTTTAATTTATTTGCTTGTCAATAGTTGTCTGCAGTCCAAGAATGCATTGCATTGCTGCCTATCTAGAGTATATACATTCAGTCACTTATAAGGTTCCAGTTCAGTTCTTGTAGTCTATGTTAAGTAAAGTTATATAATAGTAGTTGTCAGCATCAGCAACTACTGAAATATGTCAGTAATGTAATATTCTTGTTTCCAGATAGTGGTTTGTTTCTCTAACTAGTTATGCTTCTCTTTCTAAAGCAGTGTGAGTGAGTGTGTGTGTGCATGATAGACTTGTAATCGTTGTCTTAAATCTCTGAGCTGTGTGTGTCTGTCTGTGTCCCTTCGATGGGGCTATTATGTGTACTGCTCATTATCTAGCAGGCATTGATTGTGCAGGGTCCGGCATTCAAAACACTGCTGCAATGCTAATTGCATCTGCACAATCACATTGAATTACAAGATAAGACTTTTTTTACCGCAAGATTACAGGATGCAATGGTCTTGTATACACTCTCACAAACGCCTACAAAAACTCACACAATGTTGCTTATGGTTACAATAATAGTAATGGCATTGACTTAGACGTGAGAAATGTGGAAAATTATGCATCTTTTTTTCACACAAGCACACATTCACATACATATGTTGAACTGTTCTGTATGATTGGATGTGCAAGAGTTGGGTAATAATCATAATAATGATAATAATAATAATTCATTACATTTATATAGCGCTTTTTTCGGCACTCAAAGCACTTAACATAGAAGGGGGAATCTCCTCAACCACCACCAATGTGCAGCATCCACCTGGATGATGCAGCGGCAGCCATATTGCGCCAGAATGCCCACCACACACCAGCTTATTGGTGGAGAGGAGACAGAGTGATGAAGCCAAGTAGTATATATATATATATGGGGATGATTAGGAGGCCATGATGGACAGAGGCCACTGGGTAAATTTGGCCTGGATGCCGGGGTTACACCCCTACTCGTTCGGAAGACATCCTGGGATTTTTTTGTGACCACAGAGAGTCAGGACCTCGGTTTAACGTCTCACCTGAAGGACGGAATTTATTTGACGAGTATAGTCAAATAAATCGAAAGCAAGATTTATCTTTGTGTTGCATGTTTTCACTGAACTATAATCAAATAAAGTCAAAAGGTCATGTGATATCTTTCATTGACAGACATGGATTTCTGAATTAAATTTCTGTGTATTAACTCTAACCTCTCTCTTTATTGCATCTCTGAAGGGTTCTCATTTCTAAATGGCTCTTTCCTTCAAATATAATTTCAAGCTGACAAAGAAATTCTTGAAAATTACACTGAGGTTTTGGGGCGGTTGATAATTGTTCTACCCAAACACCATGATTTGTGTGTTTCTGGCCACCTGCATCTTCATACATCAAGAACACAGAGATCAAGGCTTTTCCCATCAGAATAAGGGCTCTTGAATAGATTATTTGAGCATAGAAACATCTGGTCAGATGGAGATACTCTCTCCAGATAAAGATGTTCCGTTGATCAGATTTTTGATCGCACTTTTTCATAGTTCATAGTTTAAGGATCACCTCAGTCTCAGATGTTTCTCCTAAAATATGAAAATAAAATAGACTGTTGCTGGCAGACAGCTGCCATCTCGATTTGAATGGTTTTGATCATTCATTTAAATTTCAGTCACAATTCATTTAAATGTGACATCTTAAAATTGACTCTGACAAAGTAAAGTGCATTTTTTTACATACTACCATGGTTTGAAATGAACACCCGCCAACCCGCTAAATGTGGGTAAAAACCAACTGTGGTGGGTAACTCTGTCAAATCACTAACCGATTTGGCAGGTTACAATTTGGCAGGGGAAGTTCGTGTAAGGCAAATCTGCGCAGATTCAGCGCAAATACTCAACTCGTGAGTCATCACGATATATTAAATATATTATTTGGCTTAACATGACCGTCACTACGCAACAAATAACGGCACCTGTTTATTTGCATTAAAGCAACAGCGAAGATTAAAAAGCATTTGGTTAACAGAAAATACATTCTTTTTCAACGTCCTACAATTTTAGCAGACCCTAGCTTATCTAGAGACCACAGGTTTGTTCTGTGTGGTGTTTGATGTTCATTGTACTGTATTGATCTCTCCACCTAAAAAATATATTTTGGTGAAAAGGATGTCAAAACCTAGCCTGGTCCTACCAGACTCTCGTACATTTCATTTGTACAGAGAGTCTGGCCACTCTCCATTGACAAGCGTTAACTTCCTTGAAGGCGGGTACTCTATTGAAGTTTAAAACTATTGGATCTGCCCAGAGCCACTCTGGATCTGCCATAACCTATCTCTAACGTTTGGTTTTGACGTAACCATACAACTAAAACTAGCACACGACCTCAACGTCATCGTTCTCAGCCACTCCCTCTGTTCGCTGATTGGACCGGTAAAAATTTGGCTGGAGAAAACCCACGAATATACCGCAAACCCAGACGGAGTACTGAAGGAAAATGAAAATTGAGCGGAAGTACGTAGGAGGGCGGAGCCAGGCTAGTCAAAACCAGTCACATGGGTCATTGAAAGCTGGATAAATAAGCTTTCCATTGATGTATGGTGTTAGGATAGGACAATATTTGGCCGAGATACAACTGAAAATCTGGAATCTGAGGGTGCAAAAAAATCGAAAACATTAAGAGAATCGCCTTTAAAGTTGTCCATTTATGTTCACGATTTTGCTGCATTCACTCACAAAACTAAATATTTTATATATTTACAGTAGGAAATTTACAAAATATCTTCATGGAAAATTATCTTTACTTAATATCCTAATGATTTTTGGCATAAAAGAAAAATCGATCATTTTGACCCATACAATGGAGTCATACAATTTTGACCCATACAATGTTGGCTATTTCTACAAATATACCCGTGCTACTTGTGACTGGTTTTGTGATCCAGGGTCACGTATATATATTAAGTTAATTTCAAACCCTGTATACTACAATTCAATATTGATGATAATAAGAACATTTCTTGAGAGCATCAGATCACAAGATCAGCATATTAGAATGAAGGACAAAACACTGAAGACTGGAGTAATGATGATGAAAATCCAGCTTTGCCATCACTGGAATAAATTACGTTTTAAAATATAAATTGAAACCAGTTATTTTAAATTGTAATTTTTTTTATTATTGATTAAATAAATATTATTGACCCCAAACTTTTGAATGGTAGTGTATGTCTTAATGTTAGATATTAAAGAGGTCTCTTTCCTCTATGATATTACCTCACACACAATTCATGTTATTTTAGGCTTCCTGAGATCTGAACCTGTGCTCCACATTGGATGGATGCTGCTTTCATTGAGCCATTTGAAGGATCAATGTGTCATTTTTGGTCCATTTGTTTTTGTGTGAAAGTTGGTTTTATTGGCTACCTAATGTTGTTTTACCTTTCCAAGATTGGAACAGAAAAGTGCAAATTATCAAACCATTTCATATTTACTGTTACACTAATTAAAATATTATTAAACTATACATGAATTCGTAATGTTTCAGAGCTACTGTGCTGTGAGAGCAGAGCACCCATGAACACAGTTTCCAACCGTAAAGCACAGCAAGTGTAACGGCTAAACTTCCACTGATTAATTATTTGGCCATAAGAGGCCTTTTACCTCCATTTAGCATGAGAAATGAAGGTTCACCATGAATGTGAATAATAACAGAGAAGATATAAGAACATAAGAACATTTGTTCAGTGTTCTGAAACAAGATGAGATTAACATTCCATGCGGCACATCACTGTCTCCGTATGAGATTCATGCAAAAAAGCAACATTATGACAATGTGATTCACTTTATTTACATTCTCTATCAAACTCAAATTAACATGGCAATATTTCTTGCTCACTTGGTGCAATATTTGGTAATCTCGTTGTCGAGAGACAAGAGATGACGAGCAGGGGGCTCATTACCATATAAATGTGTTCCGAGTAGAAGACGTGTCTGCTTTCAAGTTCAGGAGCTGTTTTGCTTTGTAGATCTTTCAGGATTTTGTTTGACCTTTGTAAAGAGGAGGAGTAAATTCAAAGTCACAAACCAGTCTGTAAATACATCATCCAAAAAAGGAAACGCATAAATTCCTTCACGTCACATGTCTCTCCTGATTTTTCCTGGTGCTTTTTTTGTTGTCATTATCATCATTCTCTTTTTCTGGTCTTCCTTCCTTCTGTCAGATATGAGGGGTCCTCCCGGCAACTGGATGTCATATGGTCACCCGTATGCTGAACATGCTGTGTGGAACCCCAAGTTCTGCGTGGTCACCGACTATCAGATGTTGCTGCTGGACAGGGAGGAGGTATTACACACACAGACACAGAAAGAGCATTTTCTCATTTTAACCCATGCCCTTACAAATGTTAGAATTGTGGAATTTTCTTAACTGGCTATGGTATTTACATGCATTGCAGGTGATCCAATCAAGTAGACAGTGTACAGGTGTTGGTTTAAAACATTTTGTCATCAGATCACTGAAACCACATTTGGTGGTGGTCAAATATTTTGGAATCAAACTTCACTGAACAGCTTTGGTATGCCTGTATTGACACAGGTCTTGTAAATCACATTCAAAGTTTAGTTAGTATAGTCACAGAAATAAATGACACTTTTATTTTGTATTTTTGTGCAGAAATGAATACTAAAAGTAAAGCAAAAAATAGAGAGTGAGAAAAAAGATGGGAAGAGGCAGAAGGGGGATGTATTATCTGCTGGACTGAACTAGTGCAAGCACATGAGAGCGGATGGCGCGTAGCTGTGTGTAGTTTGTCATCGTGACGTGCAGAAATGTGGTACATCAGCAGGCTCCCTGAGCTCACTTTTCGCCATGGCAGCTAAGACACACAGCGTTTCACAGGGACGATCAATATGTGGCCCACACTTGCAAAGAATATATGCTGTGTACCATGGTCGATAAAGGATTTTCCATTCCCCCATAGCTCACGCTGTATGTCGAAGCCTCTGTTATCAGCCGGAGAGCAGAGCTGTAATAAATCTCCAGACATCTATTAGTGGCCTGGCAGAGCAGTGGTGAATGATTCTCTGCTGAAGGAGGATCAAGAGACAGATTCTCTCCTGGCCATGCCAGATCTTTAATGCTCTGAGCAATTTGTTTACTTGCTGTACTTATTATTATTTTATTATTTTATATAGTTGTACCTGCTGGTCTACAGAAAGGTTCCTAGATGTTACTAATTGGGAGTGCTTTACTCAACCACATTTGCCTAGAGCTCTCTTTTTTTATATTACTATGTGTATTACCCAATGTTTAAACCGATAATAATCTAATAAAACAAGAAAAGTTGAGATAAAGTGAAGTAACATTAACAGATTATAAAGGCACCTTTGATAAAAGTAATGAACAGTGATGTCTTTTTCTACAAATACTTGAAACTTGCTATTGTTGTGTATTCATTTAAGCATAAACAATGAGCATTGTAAAGCAATGATGACAATATATGGGAAATTTGGAAGTTTTGTATGTTGATTTAGAGTTGGGGGTCATCTGAAGTCCTCACAGGGTTTGGTATCATCTCTTAACAGGTTTTAGGTCATCTGAAATCTTTGTAAGAGGCTGGATCCAAACTGGGGCTGGTGAATCTTTAGTTAGCATCCCTATGAAACAGAAAAGCAAATGGAAATTAAATAATGTAGCTGCTGTTCATAACATTTCAAGCAAAAGATAATCATGTGCATCTGGTATGTTATAACTGAGGTTATAAGATGCATTAGCCTATATGAATGTTTGGCTAAAGAGATGTGTCTTTAATCTAGATTTAAACTGGGAGAAAGTGACTAAGCCCCGAATATTATCAGGAAGGCTATTCCACATTATAGGAGCTAAATATGAAAATGATCTCCCTCCTTTAGTGGACTTTGCTATTCAAGGTACTACCAAAGAGTTTTGTGACCTTAAAGAGTGTGATGGATTGTAGTGTGATAGAAGATAGGTTCAATTCACAGGAGCTAAACCATTTAGGGCCTTATAAGTAGCAATATTTTGTAATCGATGCAGACTAGATAATAGGTCATCAGTGCAGAGATGACAGAGATGATAAAATTGTGGTTATATGATCATATTTTCTTGACCTGGTGAGAACTCTTGCAACTGCATTTTGGATTAACAGGAGCTTGTTTATTGAGGATGCAGGACACCCACCTAGTAGTGCATTACAGTAATATAGTCTAGAGGTCATGAATGCATTTACTAGCTTTTCTGCATCAGAACCCGATAGCATAACATAGCTTGCCGATGTTACTGAGGTGGAAGAAGGTTGTTTTTGTAACATGCAAAATATGATTGTCAAAAGACAAGTTGCTGTTTAATATAACACCTAGATCATTAACTGTAGAAGACGAAGCAACATTAGCCTACATCCTTTCAGATGCAAATGGAATTTTAAGAGATTCTGTGAATTTAAAAGAAGAAATGTACACATGTACTGTGTAACTATCTTTAACACACTCTGTCAACTTAGATCATTTCGAAATTTCATATGGTCTAGGTGAAAAACACTCATCGGACACTTTATTATAGGTACACCTGCTAGTACCAGGTTGGACCCCCATTTTTCTTTCAGAACTGCCTTTATTCTTCATGGCATAGATCAAACAAGGTTCTGGAAACATTTCTTAGAGGTTTTGGTCCATATTGACGTAATAGCATCACGCAGTTGCTGCAGATTTGTCGGCTGCACAATGCACATCAATGATGCGAATCTACCGATCCACCACATCCCAAAGGTGCTCTATTGTATTGTCCATATAAGTATAGTGAACTAATTGCCATGTTCAAGAAACAAGTCTGAGATGATTTGAGCTTTGTGACATGGTGTGTTATCCTCCTATCATCAGCGTAACAATGGCACTCCACACTTTACTGGTGTTAAATGATATAATTCTCAATTTACATAAACAAAATGGTAACGGTCAGACAGGTAGGATCTAAACCACCTCAATGCCTGTCCCTGTGCCAGTGCAATTTTATAATTGATCTAAGAGTATGTCATGAACTGTAGTGTCAAACGCAGTACTAAGAT
The DNA here is from genome assembly GCF_949319135.1 of Squalius cephalus. Classification (NCBI taxonomy): domain Eukaryota; kingdom Metazoa; phylum Chordata; class Actinopteri; order Cypriniformes; family Leuciscidae; genus Squalius; species Squalius cephalus. The sequence goes on from NC_137126.1 coordinate 30,546,551, forward strand.
CAGGATCAATTCATTTGTAATTTAATGTTGGCATGTTTCTTTGCTATGATAACTGAATCCCGAATCCTAACTGACATTATTCAGAGATTTTTCTTATGCAAGAAGGAGCATATATAGCTTTTTCTAACATTTTAGACACACATGGATGATTTGAAATGGGTCTGTAATTTGCCAATTCATTAGAATCCATTCGTGGTTTCTTACTGATTCTTTAGGTTCTTTAGACAAGACATATAGACACAGAGGAGTTAATAATATTAAGAAGAGGCTCTTCTGCTATACAGGTAACAACTTCTTCAATAATTTAGTTGGCATGGGATCAAATAAACATGTTGTTAGATTAGATGCAGTGACAAAGTTTTAGCTCTTCCTGTCCTATGGTTGTAAAGCACTGCAATTATTCTTTGGGAGCGATATATGAGGCTCAATCATAAGATGCTGTCAAAGGTTGTACATTTATAATTGTATTTATAATGCTTTCGATTTTCTCAGTGAAGTCATTTCTACTGAACTGTAATGAAATATTCAGTGACATGATATAAAATCAGTGACACAAAATACATTTTGATTTTATTTTATTTTTATAAAAATGCAGAAAGTGTTCTGTTAGGGTGTGGGTTAGGTTATATTATTTTTAACTAGCTGTGTGTGTGCTATAATTTATGCCAAGCCTTTTAGCACTGATTTACTTCAGATCAAGTACTTCACTCCCAAGTACAGGTCAAGAAAATAATCAGCTTGTAGGGTGATGTTAATATGACAAGTAATAAAATTAATCTAATTTCACTCACTTCATATTTTTAGTATTTGGAAAATATCAGTTATGAAACAAAAATGGCATTGTTATTGTAAACCAATAACAATGCCATTTTTGTTTCATAACTGATATTTTCCAAATACTAAAAATATGAAGTGAGTGAAATTTCAGTTAAACCAGATTGCTGTGGCTGAAATTGAAACTCTCTTTCTCCTTATGTTTTCCTCTCATCTTTTTGCCACCATCTTTTTCACCTGCCAATAGTGTGTGAATTGAGAAAATGTTCTGGCTAAAAATATTTCTTACTGTCCATAAAATTATATTTTTCATCATTTTTCATTATTATTTTTATTTTTTGTCCCTATGATGATCTTTAGCTGCTTTTATTGCATGATTATGACATAGCATTATATTATTAATTATGTATAAGTAATTTAAGTAGCTAGAATCTCTTTGATTAAAAAGTCAAATTCTGTCTGTGTGCTTGTTTTATTGAATTCTTCATGTCTTGCTGCCTCTGATTGTCTTTTTAACTTGAATCTCTTCGATATAAATTGAATATATTATTCATGAGATGAGTAATTGTGTATTTGTTTCTCTTTTATGTGTCCCATTCTCAGATACACCCTCTGCTCCTACAGGGGAACAGGACTGACACCTGCCAATCCAGACTGCTGCGTCGCACCATCAGTGTTCCTGTGGAGACGCAGTTCCCTGAATTCCAGTGCCATCTCTCAGTGGACAGCAGTGAGTGCACTACTACATGTTTATAACACAGCCAAACAACTGTCTATCTAGGGTCTCCTATGATCATAGAAAACTTTGAAATATCAGGGAATTTAAAAACTTTGATTGTAGTTTTCTAGTTATGCTTGTCTCTTAAATTATTTCATCTGCTAGAAGTAACTTTGTGCATAAAAAAAAATTCAGTTATTTTCAATAACTGACAAAGTTGGAAAAGTATATCCTATAGTATAAAAACATAATTACTTATTTAATTAATTATAAGGTATTGGTCAAAGTTTGTAATTTGTTTTAGTCACAAACTACCTTTGATACATATTTGCAAAGACATTTGCTTGTGGCCTGTCATTTTTTATGGAGGCCAGCAGGGGAGGATGTTAGCTACAATATTCTGTTCTTCTGGCAAAAGACAAGCATAATACTCATTGTGTATTTATTTTGTTCACTTATTTTTGTTAACTTTTATATTTGATGTGTGCATACTTTATTTGGCGGATGGTGTTTTTTACAATTTGACTGGCCTACCAACGAATGTTGTATTTTTCCCCATGCACATGTTGCTGCAAAATGGGCCCTGCCAAATGTACTTTTAAAATCACCCTTTAAGGGTGTATTGGGTTGAACACTGATTAAGCTGGACCTCACTAGTTAAAAAGGCTTGTAAATCGACCAAATCATGTTTATGTTTATTGGTTTAGGGGTAGGGGTCGGTCAGGCGATTAACAAAATCATTAACCTGAAAACAATGGAAGTCTTATGAGATGTCCTCACAAATATAGTGAAACAAATGTGTGTGTGTGTGTGTGTGTGTGTGTGTGTGTGTGTGTGTGTGTGTGTGTGTGTGTGTGTGTGTGTGTGTTGTAAATTTTCAGATTGTTTTATAGTAGTGTATAGATATACTGGACATAAGCGTTTATTAATCAGATTTATTAATACGATTTAATAAGACAATGACATAGCTGAACTAGTGGACAATTAATGCAATGTTTGCACCCGTATTTATAACCGTGATCACACACAACTTCTCATGAGGCATATGCAGAAACACAGACCCTAATACACTCTATTCCAGTATGCTCTGCTTTTAATTAATGTGCTGTGTTTTTTTGTTTTGTTTTTGACAGAGACATTTAGATTTACTGAGACTTTTTAACTTTGTAATTTTTTTTTCAAACTCAAAGACCTTCATCTAAACATTATACTGCTCATTTATTTATTCATTTATGTATTTATTTAAGTATTTACTTATTTACTTACAGTATGTAATTCTTACTTACTTGGTCACTTAGTCGCTTACTTATTTTGCTTACTTGCATGCATGCTTACATGCTTGGTTATGGGGACCACACAGGATATTATATAAAATCTGAATATACTGTACAGTTATAAATCTGAATATATAATTAATTATTAAGTACATAGTTAATTATAAGTCCAGTATAGTTATATGTGTATATTAAATGCAGGGTAGGTTGTTATGCTGGTTGAAAGTCTCTTCACATCCTGATAGCAATCATTAAGTTAAGTGGTCTAAATGTATTTATATGAATATACAGTATATCGTATATGGAAGGTGTAGGACAATAAAATGTTCGTCCAATCATAGAATTCGTTCCGAATGCAATGATACGATGTCCTAGCAGTCTGTCAACGTACAGTTCCATACCTCCGCCTATAGGGAGACATCACACGTCATCAGCGTGTTTCATGCTGTGCAGAGTTAGACAGACGTCAGTCACCAATCACACAACCGAAACAGAAGCCACCTTTTACAGTTCCTCCTAATCCAAAACAACAAGCTTATGCTGTGTTCACACCATAACTACTGCTATTTTGAAGAGATGGAAAACTGTGACGTTATACTCGGAGCGGTTTGTGACTCAAATTTCACATTTTCAATGGCAACACTATCAACGCCGAAATTAATCTGCAGCAGTCAGGTGATACAGGTCAGTGCTCTTTAAGTTGTTAATGTTTATTATTATTGTAATGTTATGTGCTTTGAGACGTTAGGTAGTTTAACGCCGTCTCTCGTGAAGCTTTTGTTTGCTTCCTGCTTTACGTGTTCATATGTTTTGAAGGAGGCGTGGCTTTGGAGATGCTCTGAAGGGAGGGTGGGATGTTATATTTATATTTAGGATGATTGTTTGATCAGATATATAACAGTATTTTCAGATTTTCCCCCTCCCCATATTGAGCAACTGATTAATGATAAAAGAGAAAATCTCTGAGCTCACTCTTTTGCTCCCTCTGAGAACTACTAGAGCACCTTCTGTTTGATGCCAGAGGGTGAGAGCAGGAACAACCTCACAGCCTAAACATCAGAATTATTTTCCCTAGGGGGTCGAAGAGCAGAAAGTATGTATTGTACTTCAACACTGCAATTCCCTTAAATACCTACCAATAGTAGTGTCAACTTCTTTTGAGTTTCTTAGTGTAATATATTCTCGGTTTGCTAACACAGCTTCTGCTGAATGCTTGGTACTGACATGTCAAAATGCCTTTAAATCACTTTGTGCTTGTAGCTTGTTAACCTCACAGACAAACATCAAAGTGAGTCATAGTTTGTAAAGCTGTTGTCCAATTGCTCATTCAGATGTTTGGCAAAATTATACCAAACTAAAGGCTCATTGAAATAGACTGACGGTATGCTAGTTGCTCATTAGCGCTCATACAGACTAATGTGACAGTGTGCCGTTTGATATTTAAATGTGAGCACGTTTTATTGCGGACGGTCCTTTTACAATGTAAAACTGATATTGACTGATAATGACTGATATTCATTAGTGGCATAAGGTGTCCATAAATATTAGACATTTTATATGTAAGTCCTTGTGTAAAGAGTCTACAGCGTGAGGAAAATATGCAGGCTTGTGAAAAGTATCGTCGCTGATACTGTGTCTTTAAGAAGCATGTGAGAAGTAGGAGCAAAAGAGAGACCGCAACTTACAGGAGTAGTCGATCTGCATGCGCCACAATGCATCCATTCTGTCTCTTTCTCTCACTGTCTCTCTCTCTCTGGAGCAGTAGACAAACACAAGACAGCAGTTGGGGCACAGAGTGGTTCTCTACACATAGGGTGAAGGGAGCACCTCTTCTCTCTCTCTCTTCCTTTCTCCTCCATCTGTCTCCTTTCAGCACAGTTTTTCAGTTGTTGGACAGTCTGGGAAGTTATGGAGTCTGAGACGAGCCCTGAGTCGGAGGGTCAGTCCGGTAAGTGCTTGAGGAGAAAAGATGGAAAAGATGCTCTTGGCCCTTGGCTCAGTATTGGTGGACTGGAGATGGATTTTTGGCATAGTGTGTTTAAAATGTTGTAAGAGTACATGCATGAGTTTGTTGAAAACTATTCTCAGCCTCAGACGGCACACCTATGGACCACCCGAAGTCCGTTCACTGAACGCCCGATGCATATTGCACAGAAAAATGGAAAACACTTGCAGAGTTTGCCATATTAGTGGCTTCACAATCTTTGAAACTGCATGTGCAGTTGTGAAGAGTTGTATTGAAAGCAGTTAGTAGCATGTAAATGAGAGATCCTTGAGCAGAACAGTATGTTCCACTGTTTCTGAGTTTATTTTAAAATTATCTGTATTTAATACTTTTAGTACGAAATTGTAGTCATATCTATCTATCTATCTATCTATCTATCTATCTATCTATCTATCTATCTATCTATCTATCTATCTATCTATCTATCTATCTATCTATCTATCTATCTGTCTGTCTGTCTGTCTGTCTGTCTCTCTCTTGGTCTATTATTGTGTTATAATACATTTTATGTAAACCTGGTGCTAAATGGCATATAAAAAAAATGTTGATGGCATTACATGTCCATCAGTTAGTCTATTCCTGTCTAAGTGGGTGTTTTCTGACCAAAATAAGCTGCAATGTGAAGCAGACTTTAGTCAAAAGTCTGCCTATGACTAAACTAGATGCATGTCTGTCTTTACAATGATCATTGTGAGTCCAAAGATTTACTGAAGATGTAGTTCAAGCAGGTAGCATAAGGCTATTATTTTACTTTTTTGTCATTCTCTTTCTCTGTCCATCTGCACTTAGCTTTATAGTTATATTTTCTGATTTTATGTGTGAGTTGTGGGTAACTGGAGTGTGCTCTGCATACATGATTATGAGTGTGTGAGGGAGTTTCACATTTTAAAGGAATTGTGTTTCTCTGAATTGTGTGTCTCTTGTGGCTTTAGTTTGTGGAGAGAGGGATAGAGTAGATGTATCTATGTGTGGGAGAGAGAGAGAGAGAGAGAGAGAGAGAGAGAGAGAGAGAGAGAGAGAGAGAGAGAGTGAGAGAGAGAGAGAGAGAGAGAGAGAGAGAGAGAGAGAGAGAGAGAGAGAGAGAGAGAGAGAGAGAGTGAGTGAGTGAGTGAGCGGGATGGGCCGGGCGGTTGACTTATGTACACAAATAAATCTGTCTTTCTTTCTCTTCTCCCTCACATTCTCGGTCTTCTTTTCCACTCACACTTTTCAATTTCCCTGGTCAGAGCTCTCTAAAACCTAACGATTAAATTATTATTTGAGTATTTTTCCATTGTCTGTGTGCGCAGAGAGTACGGTGCAGGTCTGATCGCCAGAGGAGGAGTTCTGGAAGAATGCGGTTAGCTGAATGAGTCAACCACCAAAGTATTTCAGGGAAACAGGACGTTCAGGGTCCAATTGGGTCGATACGCTGGACAGAGAGAGATGGAGATATTGCAAAGAAAGCTAGCAAGAAAGAAAAAGTAAGTCCTGCCAAGGGAACCCAGATCCATGACACAGTCGTTGAGCCCAACATCTGTCTTAAATGCAGGCCAAACCTCAAAATATCCCAGAATAGCCCCAAATAACATGGTACAAATGCCCTGCCCTAGCTGAGTAGATGCCCTCCCATAGTCCTCTGCCATGGAAATGTATCACTACCTATGCGATTTGAGATTGCTAAACCCTTATACAGAGACCAATCCATAGATAGAACTTTTGATGTACCCATAATCAGTTAGTGTCGTGTAGACCGTTTCTTTTGAATGTGTAATTTAACAGCTGAATGAAGGAATTAAAAGCTTTAGGATCTGATGAAGGTCTGGCGTTTTGCATCATAATTGGTTGAGAGATGCACTTATGGTTATAGATAAATCAATTTATATAAGCGGAGCAAAAACAGCTCTGAATGTTCATATCTGTGAATCTAAACCAATTACAGAAGTTAAAGAAAGAAAACATTTTATGAAAACAGGGCCAGATTCTTTCTTGGCATTTGGTGTATCTTGTGTCATCTGCTACAGAGATGAAGTGGAGGACTGTCTCTAATGTAGTGAGCATTCAGACGAGAGGATGAGAGAGTAATTAAAGATAAGAGAGAGTGTGCGACAAGGGCAATGAAAAGGATCGACATCATTTGGATACTTCTCTCCCCTGCCACTCCAGGGAATCTAATCTTCTTTCTGTTATTTCACTATAGTGTATGTTAGCAGGCTGCTAATTCCACACTTTACCATCTGATTCTTAACCTACAGGGGCTTATTTAATCCTTATGATGTTTTCAAGTTTAAGGATTCCTTTATTCCTTTGAATCAGGCATGATGAAAAGCCCCTAAAACCCCCCTTAACTGGTAAAATCACTGTAATGATAGGCCTCGAGTGGCTTATCGCTTTTAAAGAATGGCAATGACGGGCATAAAGATACCAAATGATCAGGATTAAGAAACTATTTCTGCTAGATCTGACCCTTAAAACGACTTTTGTTGGTGTTTACAGTTTGATTCAGTCATTACGTCAGGTTACAGTCATTACGTATTGTTTTGATTTTAATAAAACCAGATATTACCACATGAACACATTTTTGGGTTACCTGGCCAAACATATGTAAATGTATTAATAAAAAATAAAATTATTGAAAAAATTCAATTTAGCATATCAATGTAGAATTCGGTTAATGTGTGGTCACAGGTGTCCATGCTGATAAAAAAGTGTGTAGTGTGTAGATCAGTTCAAGACCCAAATAAATCTCTTAATGAGGGTACTTTGCTTTCCTGTGTTGATGCATGTCTGTTGAAAACAGGAAGTTTGAGCTTAAATATCGAGGGGCTCACACCTTTAGTTAAATCAAGATTTGCTTCTTGCTAGTCACCATAGGTGTTGTTAGTGGGAGGGACATTCTCATTCTGGAGTGTAGTTGATTGATTAAACCTGTGTAGTGCAGTATTTAGCATGTTTTCCTTGAAGAGAAAGACAAAATGTTTAATGGGAATATCTTATGTGTTTCACTACAGAGTATGCTAGCTTCAACGCTAATGAAAGTGGAGTAAAAGCAACAAAATTCCAACCTCATGGGGTCTTAAAAGCATTTTGGGAGAGAGTAGAGAGAGAAAGTAATTTCTTGTGAGGTAGAACACCGAACCCCTGGCCCTCATTGAGATGGAAATAGGTCTGTTTGTCGTCCTACTTCACTCATCCTTTTCTTGGAGTAGAGGAGAGGAGAGAGCAAGTGGAGCGGGAGAAGGAGGGAGTGTGGGGGATTACTACGAAGTGATAAACAAGAGAATCTCTCAGTCATTCTTTCTGAGTCACTTCTGGCCTCTGGGAGCTGCATACAGTACATGTCTGCTTTGACTGGAGGGGACTCTCTAATTATTAGACCAAAGGCAAAAGAGCATGTGTATGCACACACTCCCATCTAACTTAATATCTTGTGGGAATAATGTCTTTATATTATCTTTTGTCTTTTGGGTGTTTATATGTGAGAAAGTTTCACGCTTCGTCTCTAGAGTCGCTCAAAGGGTCTTTCGTTACAGAAGCCCATGAGAACAGTAAGGGAGCAGATCAAGTTTGATGTTCTATCCTTCAGCTTTTGCTAGCGCCTTATTAAGACTCTCGGGGATCCTTTGCCACCATCTGCCTGTCCAGCAGCAATGTCTTTGTATGTGAGCCAAGTATGCTGGTATTTGAAACTTTCAGAGTTATTTTTATGTGTCCATATGTCTATCTTTATGTTTGTTGTACGTGTGCATGTTTGCATATGCGGCGCGCATTTGTATTCCGAGCATTTGAAGATCGACCTCAAAAATCTGTGTGAAACAAAACTTTTGCGATGTTGCTTAGTAATAAGCTGATGGAGTGAGAGAGAGAGAGAGAGAGTGAAAGGGTGGGAGAAGGAGGGGTTTAATCAACACTTCTCTGCTTGAATGTGGCAGTGCTGCTATCTCATTCCTCTTCAGAAACAAATCTAATCTTGGTCTGGGCAACCTTCCATTTATGCAAAGCGGTTTTCATTTCTGGAGAATAACAAACTCAAATACGGGATCAGATTGCGTAGAATATTGATGCCGGAGCTCCAAAATAATCAAAATGCATTTTTAATAGGTGATTGTAGGATTACTTCAGTATGAAGTACACTTTTCAAATAAATGAGATCTGATTTATTCGTTATAAATATAGATAATTGAAACGGGTCTCTTTCGATTGGAGTTTAGCAAGTTTTTCTTTCTTTATTTATCTAATTATTAATTTAAATATTGAACAAATAAAAATGAGTAGGACTACTTGCTTACTCAACTTTTTGTTCTTTGCTTATAGAATAAACAAATATGACACTTTAGCAATGACATAGGCCAGGGTTTCTGAAACGTCAAACCCTTTTCATATCCTTAGACTGTTCACAGACCACCACTAGTATAAATCAAAGTATGGCATAATCAGATCTGACTTTCTAGCAATCTTGCTTTTGTATATATTTCTTGTACAGGGCTTTTCACTGTATCTTTTACAGAAACATTTTGTAGCAAAACTCTCATACAGTATGTCATATTGTATGCTTTTATAGTCAGTGTTTTTATATTGTATCGTTGCTGCAGATTATGTGAATAATACATTCTTATGTTCCAATACCTTGGAGCTGACTGATGCATGACTTAAAACTGTGTTTATTGAAGAATTGTGTGTGGTGGATTTGAATGGAGCCCTGTGATGGACTGGGTGTTTCCCTGCCTAATGCCCCTACGACCCATCATAGGACAAAAACATAAGAAAATGGAAAAATATACCATTTGAATGGATGTATGTTTCCCTGCCTTACTTGATTTTAAAAAGAAATTGGTTGTCACATACATTTTTACAAATATAGAAGTTATGACTTCCATTTGTATTCAATTGAACACAGATTGTACAAGTTAGCGTGAGTCAGATTTTAATAGTTTGAAAGAAATGAAAGAACTTGAGAATGAGTGGTGGAGGCAGTAATGCATCGTTAAAGTGAATTTGAACAGACAAGAAGTTTTTCACAGAGAAATTGTTTAGTTACAGAAAAAAGGAGAATTGTGTCCGTCACAGGCATTTAAATGTCTCGGGGGGGGTTTCTGTAACTTGTAGATCTAGTCTGTTTTCTGAAGACGCTCTCTGATCTGAGCACTTATGTAGAGTTTCAGTTTGTTTGTTGGTGATGGGAGAACTGCGGCGTGAGTGTGTGTGTTTCTGTGAGTTCATAGTAGATGCGGCTGTCAGATGCTTCCTGCCTTGCATAAAGTAACACTGAGGAAAGAAATATTGCTAAGAAAAAGTCATATTGTTTTCTTTCACCTACATTTTTAAAGTGGTTGCTAAAACTGAATCCAAAACTGAATGGCCTAAAACTCATTATGACAAGTTACAGCTTTTACTGTATAGCCATCTGTGTTCCTTGATGAGTTTGTCTGTTTTGTAATGGCTTTTTTACATTTTATTGCATGAAATATTCACCCAAATATGTTGTTTTAGACTCCGCTGACTTCAGTTGTGTTGGCAATATCAAAAATATATTCTATTTTGTTCCATTCAAGAAACTAAAGTTATACAGGTTTGGGAAAATAGACAGAGAACTACCGTTCAAAAGTTTGGGGCCAGTAAGATTTTGTTTTATAATTTATTAATTATTTATTTTTATGAAATAAATAAATTGGCAACTATTAATTTATTCAGCAAGGACATATTAAATTGATAAAAAATGACAGTAAAGACATTTAAAATGTTACAAAATATGTCTATTTCAAATAAACTCTGTTCTTTTGAACTTAAAATTCTAAATTCTTAAAATGATCTATTCATCAAAGAATCCTGATTTTTTTTTTTTCCATTTTAATATTTTTATAGTATTAAAATAGAAAACAGTTATTTTAAATTGTAACAATTTTTCACAATATTAACAATATTAATTTGATCAAATAAATGCATTCTTGGTGATTTACTTGATTTTACTTGATTTATTTGCAACAAGATTTCTTTCAAAATATTTAAAAAAATCAGCACCAAACCTTTAAACAGTAATGTTGCAGTATATGATTAAAGGTCAAAATAAATTAGGAGAGGTCCGTGTTGTGGGGAAAAAAGGCTTTCACATGCTTTCCTCTCTGGATGGTATTAGAGTTCTCAGAGGAATCCAGAGTTGCCAAAAAAGCAGTCTATAATGTGCTGTGTAATATTTTTTGAGCTTGTATGCAAAAATGCAGTGTTCAGTATAGATGATTTTGACAATATAGACACATTTCTCTAACCTCCTTCAGGAAAACTAGTTTTGTCAAAATAGGGCTTTGGCCTACATGTTGAGCTCTGTAGATCTGTGTGCATGTGTTTAGAAATAGCGTTGCTGGAAGTGACTACCAATTCCAATCCATTGTACATGTTGAAAACAAAAGGCCTGAGAAGACACTTTTGTTGAGCAGTCTAAGCACTGTTGAAAGCATTGATTTGGATGCTGGTGAAAGGAACATGTATGACTGCTAAGCGCTTCCCAGATGAAGAGCTAATCACAGCAAGCGCGTAGAGTCTAATCCGTCTTTCGTCTGGCCTATTTTCCTCTCTTGTTTAGTTTATGAAATTGCAGAGCTGAGGTAGATGGAGATCTGTGAGAGCTGAGAGAAGTTCACTATTAAAATCTGTTTCTGACTCAAAGTAAAATATTAAGACCAGTAATTGTGATATAAAGTTGGAATTAGTTGCCGTTATGTTGGAAAGTTGGAAAATAACTGCCGTTATGTTACTGTGTATGTTATTGTATTTTTGCCAGGTCTTTTTTTACAGTCTAGTATTGAATGTGGAACCAACACTGCTCTCCATATGCTAATAAGTCATTTCGTAGGTCCAGTGTGGAATACCATTCTGTGCAGCAAGACCATGTCAAGCATGCGGGACCCATTCTGAGTCATTCTAAGGAGGTTTAAGCCAGAAATCCTCCATTGGAGGGCTTTTCTATCTCCCAGGTGGTGAAGTGTGGCGGCCCTTTCAGACTCTGGAATGTTGCTCTTGTTTAGTTCCAGGCAGGAATGCAGGTGCTCTGCCATTTTTCAGCTTTCAGAACAGGCACTCATGAGGACCACTGGCCATTCTCACATGGGCTCATCCCGGACTTCCCATGGGTCATGCACAATGAAGGCTTTGTCTCCTTTGTGACAGCTGTTGATATTCTCTCCAAAACCTGCATTTTGGCTCTTGTGCATGAGAAGACTTTAGCTGAAGGAATGATACAGAGTTTCTTGCTTTTGTGTGTATCATCTGATGTGATGTTTTAAAGGTATAATTTTCTTGAGTTTCAGTGTGAATGGCCTCTGAACAGGAAGTGACACCACGACTTTAAAAGTGAAGTCTAATTTTTTAATAATAATTAATAATAATAATAAAATTATTAAAAAATGTCAACAAATAAAACACGTTTCCTGTCTAATTAAGTGTGCTGCAGCATTGGCCAAGTCACATTTTTATCATTTAAGCAAGACATGGATTTTCAGCTGATTGCAATAAACAATGAAACAGACAATTTTTTATTGCGTTTCTGAACTGTAAGCAGCTTAATTTGCACTTAGCCATAATGTGGTACTTTGATTTAGAAATAGCTAATACCCAATCAAAGTAACTGAAGTGATATTTTAGAAGGTCTACCACCTTTATGAGGTTAGTGTTAACTGTCCGCTGCAGTCAGCAATCATTAGATATTCATTCGTTTCGGTTCCATTATCTCAATTTCATTAGAGGCGTCATTGGAGGTTTATGTAGTTTACTCGGTGTGTAACATCAAAACATCAAAACTGAAGATAGAGGTGAATATTTGTGCCAAGTGCACTGCTTGTTAGTAAGGATTGAATGAGAGCATGAGGTGGTTCTGTAGAAATGAATAACTGTCCTGTGATGCTTTTGGAAGCATTGTTGTCAAAGTGACATTTGTCACTCATGTCTTTTGTTACTTTCTCTTATTAAGTCTAGCTCTTTATTGTCATTGTAGATGCATAAAGAAATAATCTGAAATAAATTGAAAATATAGATAAATTGAAATGTGTATGAGAAGGTTGTATAATGTCATAAACTATACAATCTATATACTAAAGTAATATAGAAAAGTGATAAAAAAAACAGTGCTGTGTTTGTGGAATGGGTTTTATACATAAATATTAATACATTTATATAAAGGCTAATACATAGTTATTCAGTTCAATAATGTATTTGGACCCCGATGTGAATCAGGAGCCTTCACGAGTTTACACCAAAGATCAAGGCAAGACAAGATTAAACATGTAATTACTTGCAAAATAATTGCCTACAACATTCTAAAATCTTCCAGTTTAATGCGACATGTAAGCTATGTATCGTTTCTTTTGCAACAACTCTATTATTTTTCCAGTCATAGACCAGCACTCAAGCACTGACTAGAATCCAGCGCTGACAAGAATCAGCATTCACGTGCTCAAAAATGTGTTTCACGCTGACAACAGTCCGGTGGTGGCTAGAATCCAGCGCTGATAGAATCACGCAGCGGAGGAATGGAAAGTTGTCAAAGCCATTAAAAAAGTATTGACTTAAGAACCACTTATGTATTTTCAATAAATCATGTTCCCATTCACTCCGGCGACGAATTTTAAAATGAATTAAACTAAATTCTATTTGTAAAACCTTTAAATTTTTATGCATTAACTAATGCCAATGCCCTAATGCCAAAATATTTTCTTTGTTCACCAAGTAATTTACTGGTCAGGCATTATTGTTAACTCGCAAGACTGTAAGGAGAAAATGACAATTTGATGGATAATTTAAATATATTCTGTAATCACATTTTGGTAATGTATTAATTCCGCCGTCACATCTGAGCTCGAAACGCTGTTTGGATAGTAGGGACTAGTCTTCGAATAGTCGAACTACGTGCGAAATTCTATCATAAAATAGCTTTTTCGGATATAGTTATATTTTCGTGCAATTCCAATGTGTTCTCCATAATTGACGCCGCGCCTACTGTCACAGATTGCGCAGCAGGGTATTTTCCTGTCAGGGACACAAGGTGTCGCTAACATGAATGAAACCCCCTACTGTGCGATCTACCTGTAGGCTACCTGCGTTGTGTACATAGTGTAAACAAACAACAGAATAAGAGCATTGTCATGACCTTGTGACCGTTAACTCTGTGACCAACCATGCAACAACCAAGAAGCTCCATGTGGGACTCATTTAAAAAAAAATAACAATGAGTGTAAATTATGCCAAGCAAAGCTGGCATACCACCACTCTACAACAACGATGCATAGTCACCTGAGATCAAAGCACCCGCGAGCAGCTTCATCCTCCTCAGGCAGCACCCAGCAGTCAATGGCTAGTTTCTTGGGTAGACGCAAGTTAGCAATCTCCTACTTGAGTGTGCCTGCGACTTCTGTGCCATCCGAGCGGGTGTTCTCCGTGGCTGGACTAATTGTTAATAGGTTGCGCTCGCGTCTCCTTCCAGAACATGTTGAAATGCTCATTTTTTGAACAAGAATATGACATATGTTTAAGCGGTAAGCTATGAATAGTTACACTGATTGAAAACTAATTTGTTTAAAAAGTAGGCTATTGCCGGTAACAAGGCAGGTTCGCATAAAATCATTATGACATGTATCCTATTGGCGATGCAGAAATGGACTGTCGTGCTTATTGTTTTGTTTTTTCTTCTTTCAATTAGCCTACCATAGGCCTACTATGTAAAAAAACGACGAGAACATGTTACTTGTTCAATTAATAAACAGTTTGTTTGATGACAAATCGCTAAAGATGAAATTGGCCTCCCTTTTTGTCATTGTGAAAATGTGCGGGGTTTTTTTTCGTTTTTTTTTTCGTTCCCTGGTGCTATTTTGCAGTACCAGAAAACAATTCCGCCACAGACCAGGAAAAACCTAGTCTAAAGTCAGTGGCGCGCTATTCAGATGCTATTTTAAGGACGCATGCTTGGCCATAATGTAGCGTGTGCACAATGCACATACACTTTGCTTCTCTCATCTACACACAGATGCAGGCAGCAGTTCCCATTTTTGCAAATTATACATAATTACAAGGAAAAATATTGCCACACAAGGGAAATCATTGTGGTATCCATGAAGATGTGAAAAAATAGGCATAAATATAGCTTACACATTTACCCAAATTATTATACGCCTGTTTAACCGAAGCTAATTTGGGTGGGTTTCTCCCATCCCCATACAATGTCACTTCTCTGTCTTTTACGGCCCTGACGAGAACGTCGATCTCCTTCGGCTGTGAACCGCTTCAGGCGTACGCCTGGCAAATCCGCCGTTATAATAGCAATCCGCCATGGAACAAGCACGCCTGCTTTTAAAGGTAACATGAGTTGAAGCTCTGATTGGTTTATTTCACGTTACGCCCAAACCACACCTATGAGTAATGTAGCTACTTCAGACCAACCCATTTTAGATTTGCGTCGAGATCCGCCCACAAAGTTACTTGTGTTTCGCGTTTGATACTTGCGTTTCAGATCGTTAAAATAGGGCCCTTAAAATTGTCCATTTATGTTCACGATTGTGCTGAATTCACTCACAAAAATAAACGTTTTATATATTTACGGTAGGAAATTTACTAAATATCTTCATGGAACGTGATCATTACTTAATATCCTAATGATTTTTGGCATAATTTTTTGCCAAATAATTTTCGATAATTTTGACCCATACAATGTATTGTTGGCTATTGCCACAAATATACTCGTGGGTCTCAAACAGGGCCCCAGACAACACTCTGGTCAAATCCAAGGCGGTTATCCACAGTCTCACCTCCAGGCTAGATCTCTACAGGCAGAGTATAGGGAGGAAGGTTGCTCATTTCCCACAGCTGGCCAAGGTGATCTTTTTTTCAGAAACAACACTAAATAGATATAACAGGCCCACTATTATTATAATTAGCCTAATATAATTTATTTCCATGAATACCTTTGTAATGTTTATTATTTCGAGTGATTATATTGAGTCTGAAAATACAGACCTATAGCACACATTACTTTATAAATATAAATAAACATTTTAGTAGAATAATAAGCAATAAAACAACTAATTCAAATAGTCTAAAAATATTCATGGAGATAAGAGAACAATTGAACTGTAAAATAATACTCATTACAGGTGTCTGAGGCTCTTACTGATGACCTACTCCTAGTTTACACTGAACACCTGAGGGTGGTCAAGGCCGACATGGAGATCCGCTTCAGGGAATCTTAATGTTCCCAGTTGGGTTGTGCAGCCCTTTTAAACGGATGTGATCGAATGCGAGCCCGCTGTTCAGGAGCATCTTGTCGACATCCAGTGCGACGACGAAACCTCTGGCTGGTGCAGCATGTGGGTCAAATATGCCCAGCGGTATCCGGCTCTCTGGCAAAAGATCAGGCTGTTGATTCTTGTTTTTCCAACAACATATCTCGTTGAGCAGGGATTCAGCCAGGTCATCCAAATGCAGTCTAAGTACCGCAATCGCTTGGACTTGCTTGCCTCAGATGCACTACGGCTGAAACTAACGTCTCTGCAACACGTAGTAAAGCAATTAGCAGAAAAACTTCAAGCACAGGGCTCACACTAATTTTCAAATCAATTTTGAAAGTTAGAATTCGAAAGTTCAAATAAACCATTCTGCTTTTTCCCTGTTAATGTTCTCCGTTGAAAATAATTTATAAGAATGCTTCTTGTTTGCCAGTCAGGCTGTTCGCGGTACAGCTGCTGTTAATTAAATTTTCAATGTCAAATTTATAACCGTTGCAATTATTGGCTGCTCCTCGCTGATTGGCTGCTATTTGCAATAAGCCACATAATTACATTTTTAATGTCAAATTTGTAACCGTTGCATTTCGTTAACACTGGCTAATTTCTACTTCAGATTACTTTTTTGCTCTCTGGGAAACTATGATAATAATATTCCCACTGTTCAGTCAAATCAAATCTGTTTGGCTTTTAGTGACATGCTTTTTAATTATATATGAAAGCTGCAGTCCGTAACTTTTGGCGCTCTAGCGGTAAATAAACAAAATTGCAAGCGTCTTGGTACTGTGCAGGTACTGTGCTACTCTACAGCGGTGCCGAGTGCCGACTCGAACCAGTCAGGGGCCGTTCACATATCGCGTTTTATGCACGTGCAAATTAGTTATTTCAAATGTAGGCGCGCAGCAAGCGCGCTCATAATAGAAGTGATGCATCCGGTTGAAAACATCTCAACTTGTTGCCGCAAGCGCACAGCAGGTCATATGACAAAAACCAACCGATCAGCTTCGGCCTTTTCGTAACAACATCGAAAGCTCGGCTGAACAGCTGATCATAGCTGTACAGGGCGGGTTTTTATATCTCATCTCCATAAATATATCTAGTAGTCTAGGCGGGAGGTGGGGGGCGGTAAGGGACCCGGATAATGGATAGGGGGCGCTGGCCCAAATAAGGTTGAGAACCACTGCTCTACTCAGAAACATTTGATATAGCAAAATACCGATCTCTGCATTGTGTGTGTGTGTGTTACAGAAATCATAGGGCCCAACAAAAGGGTGAAACTTTTTCTTAATCGTATAATAGGACTTGCATGTCTTCTCATTTCTTTCTCTCTAAAAAATAAAATTTTGTGTACATAGCACAGCCATTTCTGTGCTTTTTGTTAGTGCTGGATGAATGGGAACAGAGTGGATCTTATTTAATAGATTTTACACCCATTGTTAGTCTAAAAATACTTCAAAGAAAAAAGTTATGGGGAAAGACATCCCTGCTTGGACTTACTTTTGTCTACAGTCATCCACACATTGGTTTCTTCTAAGTTGTATGAACGTGTAATGATTTTTTAATGAGAGGTTGGCTTCTGTTATGTTCTTTGTGTAGTGTGCTGCTTCTTGGCTGTAGTAGAACCCAATCCTGATGTCTTTGCCTTCTTGACCACAGCCTGACGTCTGATTGGTCTAGTATCCGTCTGGAATTTAGCTTTCCCTGCTCTTGACCCCACCCTCCCTCTGCCCTGAGGGCGTCAATGAACAACGGCATTCCCTTACACAGCCGCGTGTGCATATATGTGTGTGTGTGTGTGTGTCGTCTGTAGAGTATGAAGAGCAATGGGAAAGGGGAATACGAGTTCTTTTCTTCTTTCAAACAGACATATATTTACACCGTCAACCTTAATGACAAAGTGCACTGGGAAAGTTTTTTTCCTGGAAATGTCTGCTTGTGTTTTTTGTTTGTATATTAGTTAAGCTTCTATTATAGTTCTCTATGAAGGAAAGACAATCCTTTTCCGCTTGCTCTCTCTTTCACACATAACATACCTACACTCTCTCTCTCTCTCTCTCTCTCTCTCTCTCTCTCTCTCTCTCTCTCTTTGCTCGCATGGCTTAGATCTTGTGTAAAGGGGAGGGTCTGAACTCTGTTTGGAGTGAATGCCCCTGTTGGAGTCTAGCGCTAGCTTACACTCGCTCTCACTCACACACAAAGCTGCTATTCCCGCTACAAGGAGAGTGTGTGAATGAAGAAAAAGGAAAAAGAGAGAGTTTGGATGTAGCTGGACTTGTAACTGGACAGTGGGACGTGGGACCATTGGCTCTTTTTGTCCTAATGAAGTGATGGTGTGAGGTGTTTTTGCACTGTTGGAGTGATTGAAAGGTAAGGGATTGATTTTCACTCTCCTGCGGCTGTTTGTGGATCACTGACAGTGTGACTGTATGTGGACAGGTGAAAACTTACCAGAAGTTCTTCTTGCGTTGTTGTAAATGTTACCGTTCTCATTCTGATTGAAAATCTGATAGCAGCTAAACTCTCCTTCTCAAAGTTTTTTTCTGATCCAGGGTTGACCCAAAACTTTAACTGGATGGTGTTGCTAAACTTGTCTCTGGTCGGTGTAGAAAGCCCACGTCCAATAGCATCAGCAGAGAGCAGTTCAGAATTGGACAGCCTGTATCAAATTTAGAATAATTTAATAATTAAATAAATATAATTTAAAAGGTTTATCAGTTTATTTATTTAAAAAAATTGCTTGGTATGCTGATTTTTTTATTTTTTATTTTAGGGGCTGATTCTAGGATTTCAATATTAGGGGGGCTAAGCCCCAAATGAAGGAATGATTTAAAAAAAAAAAAAAAAAAAACATATAAAACATAATTTCATAACATATAAAACATTTAAAACATAATATATATATATATATATATATATATATATATATATATATATATATATATATATATATATATATATATATATATATATATATATATATTTTTTTTTTTTTTTTTTTTTTTTGTATACTAGGGTAGACATGAACAATACAGTAGGTTCTACACTATCAAGTCAGTCCCTGAATATTGAATCAATTTCTAATCTTTTTAAATAACCAGCTGATATTCATTAAGAATATTGACAAACTTTATATTACTGCAATTTTCTAGACTGGCAATATATAGGTAAATATTTTTTTCAACATGTAATGTTTTAAACTGTTTTTTTTTTTTTTTTTTACTACATTTGTGCTGTAAAATTAACTTGAAAGAAGATCTACATTTCTCATTTTCATACATGGAGATAACATGGGAAATGTGTCATGATTTAGTGGAGGATTTCTGTCACCTGGTGGAAAACAAACACATTTTTAACATGACAATTACATGGAATTACCACTATAACCAGTAGATGGCTGCAGAGGGCCACTCATTAGCTCATTTACCATTTCCCTTTTATAGTTCTTGTCATGTTTTTTGCTTTTGGATTTATTATAAAATGAATATTATAAAAAAAAATAGCACTTTTATTGCACTGAAGTATGAGGTATAGCAAGAGTAGGAAAAGTCACAAAGTCTCATGCTATTTAGATGGAAGGAATTTCATAAAAAATAAATTAACAAACAAGCAAGCCCAGATTTATACAGTGGATGGGAAACTGTCTTGAATTGCTCCTGTCATCATCATATTATGTAAACTGCATTTATGACAAAGCACTTTACAGATGCAGATATCATAACAAACTACCAATAAATGCACACACATTGTCCTCTGCTTTTGACGCTGGTGCTGCGTTGCTGCGGATTGACACACTGAATAACGTAGACTAAAATGCGGGGATGAGCCGAAGCATGCTGCTGTTTTCATGTGAGTTTTAAAGGGGACTGAGATGACAAAATAGTACAACATTTTTATATTGACTATCAATATCCAGTACTTTGCTTTCTACATATGCTTATGACTGCCTTCAGTATACCTAAAATGTAAACTAGTCTGTCCACTATTGCAGGGCATTCCAGGCAGGACTGTATTCACAGATCATTGTTGCTCTATTAATAGCCTGAGACAGGGCAGGGAGTGAGGCTGCAGCTGAAGGGAAGGAAGTGGGCCTTGAGTGCACAAGGATTACCAGGGTTCACTTCACTAGGGGCCCCACACTGGCCATTGCCTTGAAACCAGGCTTTTTGGGAACGCTAGAATACTTGGTAGCAGCCGTGCTGGTTGGTTACTCCTTTCGTTGCATGACCTCGTGTTCTCAACTAGGTTCCATGCCTGTCCAGATATATGATTAGCTGTTGTCCTAATCCTTAATTTTAGCCTGTTGTACCAGAATAAAACAAAAGAGACCAACAGGAAGCCAGCGAGAAAGAACAACAGTCTCCGTGGCATAATGCGACACCGCCACAGCTGTGACAATATGTACGGTCAATCACAGTCTGAATGGGGGAAGGTATGAATGAAAATTAATAACCAGATCCCCAGAAAGAGAGACTAGATAAGTCATTCTCATTTCACTTGCAAAACATCTGTCTCAAACGCTTTGTGACTTTTCCCTCATGTGAGTTATGACAGGACAGACTCTCTGGGTTTATTCAGTAGGGGACTTTACCTGTGGAATGTTAACTGCCTTCATTTCTCTCCCGTCACTTTTTTTCCTCCCGCCGGCGAAACTCTCTCATCCCCTTCTCCGCATGTCTGTTTTCAGCACTGCTTCTGTCAGTCAGAGCTCAACCCAGCACCCGACACTTTGACCCGCATCGGTCCTAAATTTTTACTGTGGCTGTGAAGCCTTTGATTGGCCAGGCGTCCCGCTCCTCTTACACATGGTATCAATAGGCATTTCCCATGACTGGATTGCATTTTTATGCATTTGGCAGATTTGTTTTTCAAAGTGACTTACGCTACTGTTCAAAAGTTTGGGGTCAGTACTTTTATTCAGCAACGATGCATTCATTTAATCAAAAATGACAGGAATTTATTAAAGAATCCCCAAAAAAATATCAGTTTCCACAAAAATATGAAGCAGCACAACCATTACAACCATTGATGTTAATGTTTCTTGAGCAGCAAATCAGCATATTAGAATGATTTCTGAAGGATCATGTGACACTGGTGACTGAATTAATAGCTGCTGTGACATGTGACATTGATATAACAAGAGCTTTAGTCTTTATTGTAAGAGTTTAGTCTTACCATGCTCTGTGTTGCAGGTTCTTGGCTTTGTTTTGTTTTTTTTGGTTTTTTTCCCGCTGTGGTCCATCGGTTTAATGAACAGTATCCCATTAATTATTCCACTGCATAACACAATTATCATTTCTCTACTCAAATCCTCAAAAGGTTTATTTTTTATTTTGTTTGCAAGGATGCTTAAACTTAATTTTTTTTCCTTCACTTCTAGTCCCTGCTAGCATCCTTGACTGTGGGAATATGTTTATGTGAATCAATGGGCATGTTGTCATTTTAGTCATTTACATGCAGTAAAAGGTTTACTTTTTTTGTTCTACCGTATGTTTATACTTGCCTTGTTAACGTTAAGCAGTTTAATGGCAGTGAAACTTGTCATTCTTCATAATCACTTCTTGAATCTACTTGGTGCGTGTGTGTGTGTGTGTGTGTGTGTGTGTGTGTGTGTGTGTGTGTGTGTGTGTGTGTGTGTGTGTGTGTGTGTGTGTGTGAGTGTAAAACAGGATGCTCATTGTTCTCTACTCGTTACAAACAATCAGTTGGCCATCTGATCCTTTCATGATTGGTCAAACGGAATCTGTTAATGAAGTGCCGCTTACACAGGGCTATTATGAAAGAGTTAGTGACACATGCACACACAAAAGCTAATGATGACAGGTTTCATTTTAACAAATCACATGCTTTGTGACATTTTTATCCTTTACTTAAAACCAAGGGATTTTCTACAAAGTTTCCCCAGCAGCTCAAGCACAGATTATTTGTCATTGTCATAGTAACAGCGTGTGAGGGAGGCAGAGGAAGCTGTGATCATTGCTGAGATGCGTCATGCAGTGAGTGACGTGTGCTTGACACTATGACCTGGGCATCCACACACACACACACACAATGCCGTGTGTGTTTGAACAAAACAGGAAAAGACTTTATTCTTTTGGTTCATTCTCCTCCACAAACACATATAGCCTTCAACACATGTTTCTGACTCAGTAATGATGACCATCAGAGTGCAGACCGAGAATTTAGTCGGTTGTTCCTCAAGGAGTGTTTGTACTTGATCAAGTTCAATAGCTATGGTTTTCTAGGAGAACACACACCCTCTTCTTCCCAAACACACACACATTAATGTGGCAAACATAGACACTACGAAAAGCACCAGGGACAAGCTCTGACACACATATTCTGACATTCTTTACATTTTTACCGCATACACACACATACACAGAAAACCGGTTGGTCACAACAGGAAAACTAAAGAATGTGCATCATTTCCACTGGTGCCCTTGGACTTCCTTCATCGTAGACTTACACACACCCAAACAGTCAAGCACATAGAAGTATGCTATGAGCTGTGACAGTGACAATAGCTTGAAACTATGGTGAAACAAATGGTACATTCCATTCGGCCAGTATAGATCTCATGAAGTTGACCTCACAGGGTGTTTGACCATCTTTAGTGAGATTCCAAATCGTAGGGAGCATGTATACTCAGTCCAAAGGACACTATATATGGCATAGGGAACAAGTGTACACTAATATCCAGTAATACTTTACAGGAAGTGGAGGCAAACATGTACCCACCAGTCATTGTGTACTATAAAAAGTTAGGCTAAATATACTGTTAAAAATCTCTTATTTTTACATTTAAACATTTGTAGTCATTTATCACTTAATAAAAAATATATATTTTATTTTTTAAAATGTAATTTTATTTTATTTATATAAATTTGATAATTCATATGTATATGGAGGTGTTGTTTGTATTTATTAAAATTTGTTCATGCAAGTTATATTTATTCACACCACACCAGTATAATGTTATCATATTAAAACCAGTATGTGTGACTCAAGTGTTTGTTGGCAGTGCAGGTTAATCCATGTGAACAGATTTTGAAGAAAACACTGCGATGCTACAAATGCTATTCAAGTGCAAGTTTGTCAGATGTCTTATATTGCCAAGTCTCATTCTATATTGTAATAAAAACAGTGAGCATTTAGCCTTGATACAAATGTGAATGTGGCAGTGTCATTTCAGGCTTCTACCAAGCTGAAGGTCTACTTAACTTCCTCCCCCAAAAAAATACATCAAGGTGAAATATTTATGTGGCAGAACTTTTGCTCTATACTTTAAATAATTTGCAAGACTTTGAAATATTCTGTGATCTAATACTGGAGTGAGACTATATGAATATTTATCCAAGATTCTGTATATGATAAACAACATGGTTGAGAACTAAAATATAAACCAGCCCTATTCTGGCAGTACATTAGAGAAATTTGTGTTTAATAGACGTACTTTGTAATTTTAATCCCGTCCGAATCTGCCAAGTCTGAAAAATTCCATAGCAAATTACCTAATGTTTCTCCTCAATTTTTTTTTTTTTTTTACCTACCTGAGCTACCGTTTGCGCACCAATCTTCAGCATGCTTTAATTTTTTTCAGAATGGATGGTATCAGACAAAAAAATAACATTATAAAATTAATAAATAGAGCCAAATCGTGGAAACAGCGAATACTGTCCATCTTAATGTCGAGTTCAGATAAGAGTAAGATAGGGCTGAACGATTAATCACACTTTACATGTAATCGCACTTAAATCGAGATGGCTTATCGCAATTTTACAATTTTTTTATTTTTTATGCGCAGCTTGTCATTGATGTATGGCTCTGTAAACGCTACTCCATCTGAAAGCACTGTGAGTTTGAGTCACTTATAACGTGCATTTGAAAAAACAACACGCGTCAAACATCTTTCCAAAACATGAGAAGCATTTATGAACCTCTTGTCCAACAACAGACAACATTTAATAACATGCATTTACTCCAAACTCACTTCATAATGACAGATGAGCATCCTTCTGTGAGATGATGTGCCTTCTTACACAGAATAAGGCAGTCGTGTATTTATAAGTCATGTTTAATCAAAGCGTTTCAATCTTCTGTTTATTCAGCTACAGCGATAGGGATTTCCTGGAATGATGCGCATTATACTTCTGCGGCAGGGCATATTTATCGTGTTTGCATGAGCAAACCCTCTGGGGTTCAAATGGGGCAGTATTTACTACCAATCAGCCGCACTCCACTGACAAGCTGCGCATAATATAATCGCAGCCTTTACCAAATTGCGTGCGGTTTATTGCGATTAATCGTTCAGCCCTACTGCTCACTTATGCAAGTTTATAATAAACAGCCACTGCTATAAACTCTTGAATTTTACTTAAATATGTGTGTTTTTTTTATAATAAGTCAAAATGATATCAACAAATAATAAACTATAAGACATATACGTGATGCATTAAAAAGCACAGCAGATGTGCTTCTGTAATGCCTACATCTAGAAAACACATACTCGGTTCATGAATTGGTTCATGAAATCACAAACATCGAGTGATAAGAATTGTAACTCAAATGTCGTTTAGAAAACTAGTCCCGTCCAAATAGTGCTTAAGTTACCCAAAGCTGGGATACAGTACATGCACACAATAAACAAAAGCTTAGACTGCTGTTTGGCTAATGCGAGAAAGAAAGAAAGAAAGAAAGAAAGAAAGAAAGAAAGAAAGAAAGAAAGAAAGAAAGAACTCACTGCCCACAAATAGCCCCACCAATGTATTGCGGTGTAAAAAGTACTGCAGATTCTCTATTAGTTGTAGGGCTGGTCCGAATACCATTTTTTGAGCTTCGAAGCTTCGGTAGTAATGAACATCGAATATTCGAAGCTTCGGAGAGAGGGGGCTGAACATATTCTTCTCTCTATTAAAGGCAGTATTCTCTATGTGTCTGTCTGTCCGTTTGCATTATTATTATTTCGAGAACCGTTCATCCAATCGACTTCATACAGGAGTGCATTGTCGCATTTGGTGCAATATAGATGGACACGCGAGACGCGACACATTCAGAATTTAAACTTTTAGTAAACTACAGAACAGCACGAGCAGGAAGCGGCGCGCCTCACACGGGCAGGGCTGACACTGCACTAGTGATATAAAACGCACACACACAGGTCTGTTAAATTAAGCAATACTTTTAAGGTAGGCCTAGTCTAATATTTTTCTGACTAACGAATTACTGACACAGTAAAGGGTAGATTTAAATAAAAATAAAAAAAAATTTAAATAAAGAAAAACGAAATTTAAATAAAGAAAAAACAAAATTTAAATAAAGAAAAATGAAATTTAAATAAAGAAAAAACAAAATTTAAATAAAGAAAAACGACATTTAAATAAAGAAAAACGAAATTTAAATAAAGAAAAAACGAAATTTAAATAAAGAAAAACGAAATTAAGTTAAATTAAAAACGAGATTAATTTAGATTGATAATAATGGGTAAAAAGGCTAATACATTTTGTTTCTATTAGTCTATTTTCCACAATGTCAAAGCAACGCATCTTAACCCAAAACACAAGCTCAGGCATGCACTTCGGTCCATACAAACACTTAGGCGTCAGTTTTATTTCTAGCATGCACGTTTTCCGGGTGGCTCGAGCCACGCCTGAGACGCTTTCACGCAGGAAGTGTGCAAACTCCAACCTGTTAGCATGGGAGCCGGTAAAAACGGACACGCCACGCAGCCAGTGAGTCGGCAGCCTTATTCAAGCGCGAATGAGAACCGTTTCGCGGTGGATCCCAGGTGTGCAAAAAAAACAAAAACAAAAAAAACGAATATTCAAATGTCAAATTTTCAAATCGAATACCAACCCACCGAACGATTATTCGAATATTCGAATATTCGGGTCCAGCCCTAATTAGTTGCCTGTTACTTATTCACCATAGTACTTTTTAATAAGAGGGTCTGAGACCACCTACAATGTAGGTTATTTAGATTTATGTACATAGTGCTGAAAAGCAAAGATCACATATGTTTATTTTTCAGAACCAGTACCAGTATCTCTCTTTCTCAACATTCCTCAAGTATTCAGTGCTTGTTTGTGAATACTTTAAACAATGACATCAGAGATGTTGTTGCCTTCGTCAATGTGACTAGATCTTTCTTTCTGCCTGAACTTCATCAGTGACTCCAGCATGTGACAGTGCTGGTCATGATAGTGACTCAATGCTTTTATTAATTTAGTCTTTCATATTTCTAGTTCCATCATTTCAATTTCAACACAATTGTTTCAAGAGCAGAGCATCCTGTTCACAAAGTTCATTTTAATTTGACTGGCTTTTGAAATCTGCAAGCAGACAATATATCTGATGGGAAAAAGTCCTTAATGTGTCTCTATAAATCTAATATTCCATGATGTTAAAAATGATGAGGCTGTGCTGTATTGTTGCCCGTTTTTAAGTGCCAACGTAATAAATTATCTTTAAACCATGATTATAGCAGGGACCATTTGGAAATAGTGTTAAATCACAAGACTGAACTGGCCAACATTTTTATAGACCTCCAATAAAGTTTATTTTATTTTGTTTCTCTTACCAATGATATAATACACTACACCTCTGCAACATGTTACTTTTCTCTCCAGTTTTATAATGACCAGAATTTGATTTACTGAAGGATCTGTGTGTGTGTGTGTGTGTGTGTGTGTGTGTGTGTGTGTGTGTGTGTGTGTGTGTGTGTGTGTGTGTGTGTGTGTGTGTGTGTGTGTGTGTGTGTGATGCAATGCTTGTCTTTTCTCCTCTGACATGCTTGTTTAAGTGTGCATGTGAGTGTACTGTAAGTGTGTCTGTGAGCACATGTGCAGTAATGTTGCCGTATTGCAGAGCATTGCATAACAATCTGTCAGAGATATTGATACATGACTCAGATTATCAAAGCTCTCAACCTCATCTGCATAAAGAAAAGAGGCAGATGAATAATCTTAAGATAAAAGAATGACTGATTTTGCTCTGGGTAGAGATAAGTAATTAAAATTTCAAAGATACTGACAAGAGTGAAGGTTTTTGAATTGTGCGTGACATCTGTGTGATCAACCATAAACCTTGGATTGGACTGTTTTTACTTTGTTCCTTTCATAACAACTCTTCAAATATTGCACACAGATATATAGTAGTAGTATATTTGCGACCATTGCTAGTCATTCTACAGTTTATAAGTGCAATTTTATAAATGCTATAAACAAATAATAATGAGTTGTCAAACATAATTAAGAGCACTTGTTATTGGTATAATGCGAAGCTGTTTCTATAAGAGTGTTAAAATGCTTAGGATTTAACCACCTAAAAACACCTCCTCAAAACATTGCAAAATCTTTGGGAAGACTGTGCATGGAAAACTGTGTCAGCTGCTTCCATAAATATGTCAGTGGATTTGGGGTTTATTGTTCTTTTTTTTTTCTTTTATAGGAACACACACACACAACACAAATGATGACATCATCCTACAGGTTAATGTACACACATACCGGTGCATACAATTTCATCTTTTCCTTGGGTAATGGGGATTGATAAACAGATTTGTTTGCTACTTGACAGCAACAAAACAACAACAATGAAACAAACAGGATTATCAAGCAAGGAAGCACATAAATCTGTTGCAGAACCCATGTACAGTATCTCACGGAAGTGATACACCCCTCACATTTTAGCAAACATTTTAGTATATCTACTCAAGGGACAATACTATAGAAATGAAACTTGGATATATTTTAGAGTAGTTCATGTGCTGCTTGTATAGCAGTATATATGTACTGTCCTCTGAAAATAATTCAACATACAGCCATTATTGTCAAAATAGCTGCCAACCAAAGTGAGTACACTCTAAGTGATAATAGCTGTACGTCGTTTAACCATGCAAAGCCACATGTCCTATTCATCATGTTCATGTTTTTTGTCTGCTTGACAGGACCATACAAATTGTTGTATCTTGTATTAGAGCAGTTAGAATTTGTGCTTTGAGTACAATTCTCTCATACTGACCTCTTAATGTTCAACATGGCACCTCATGGCAACTTTAAGGATTTGAGAATTAGAATGGTTGCTCTCCACAAAGTTGACCTAGGCTATAAGAAGATTGGTAACACCCTGAAACTGAGTTACAGTACAGGCCAGGGTCATACAGAGGTTTTCCAAGACAGGTTCCAGTCGGAACAGGCCTCGCAAGGGTCAATCAAAGAAGTTGAGTCCTCGTGCTGTGCGTCAGGTGCAGAAGCTGGCTGCAAAAAACAGACGCATGAGTGCTGCCAGCATTGCTTTAGAGGTTGCAGAAGCGGAAGGACACCCGTCTCCACGGTGGCCCCTAGTGGTAAAACTCACAGATACTTGATTCATGGGTTGACAGAGATCATCGCCCCCAGCGGTGAACCATTACAATTTTTAAGTGTTTCGAAACGTTTCGAAACAGTTATGACGTAATGAAGCCATGTTTACTGAAATCACGTGACTCTGGCAGTTTGATACACGCTCCGAACCGTTGATTCTGAACAAAAGATTCGTAAAGGTTTCGAAGCTTCATGAAGCAGTGTTTTGAAATTGCCATCACTAGTTAATGCAATGCATATTTTTTCAAGTGCAATTCAACAAGCTTTTTAGTTTCAAAAACTTTTGCCATTATTTTACTTCCATATTATGAGCTCATCACATCACATTATTGTCTAAATTTACCAGCTATCCAAAATATAAAGAGAGATCTGACACAATTTTAAAATACATCTTTCCATTTGATGAAATTCTGACTAATAATTGATGTAATAGATTATGACAATGACATATGCTGCATTTTTTTCAATCTTTTTTAATTATTATTGTTTAATTTATTAGTTATAAGGCCACTCTGAACTGTAATTTAAAGCATATCTAAGAAACAGCACCAGTTTTTGCCTTGTCAGGATTGTGCTGATCATGGGTCAAGTTTGGACTTTCTTTGTGACAGATATACAGCATCATATGATGCGGCAGGAACTGGTATAAGTGAGAACTGATTAATAGCACAGGTCTAAAAATAAAAGCCTGAGAAAGGAAGGGTGGATTTGAGCATTATATAAAGGTCAAGAGCAGAGATGAAGATGATTTTTACATTGATAAATTATTCACTATATCTGATTATAACAGACAGGCAGTCAAGAGTGAGATAGGAACACCTGTTTACTAGATCATCATATACAGACAGGGCCTAAAACTAACTTACCAGTGAAAATTCTCAATTCTATATTACAATTTCGATACCACAGCTAAAGCTGCTAGCCTAATATAAATATAAATTTAAAACATTATTAAAGGCAAATAGTCAGTAAAGTCAGCAAAAAGTCAGTAATAACAAAAAATAATCAAATTACATGCAAAACCACAAATAAATACAATATTACAAATGAAATTAGCAGTGCTTTTCAGGTTTTTCAGGTAGGTATAACAGTAGTCTCAGGTACAGAAATTTAATAAAGTAAGCAAATATAAAATAACACTCCATAGTCTTCAATGTACAAATTAAACATCCTAATTAATGAATCCTTATTAAAGTTACAAAAGTTATTCAGGCAAGATCAGTGAGTGATTTTTTTCTTTGTCATGTATTTGATTAACATTAAAAACACAGACAACAGCAGGAATATTCGGCTGCTGTCACTTTATGAGCGAATGCACGATCTTATATACTGTTACACTTTTGTTTACTTTCTCAACTAAGTTTACTTAAGACAAAATGACTATGTTTACTCACTTTTTTTTTGTCATCATTTTGTGTGAATTTGTCCTCTCGAGTGCAAGAAGACGTGAAAGAGACCTTAGTTTAGTGAACAGCACGCGCTTCGGATGTTTGCGCGCACAAAACTTTCCACAGCACGCGAGGAACGAAATGAGCTCCCTTTCACGTCTTCTTGTCAAGGCTTAAACTTTCGTGACTATGCAACGCTGGCCCGTCAACTGTCCCGAGCATTGTTCACATTTGTTCACGTTACCGGCCAAAAATGTTACCGGCCAACTGGGGAGTGACACCGTTTCATATACTCGCCAACGCAGATTTTTTTTTTCTTTTGTCAAATCAACTTAGATATTTTATGTTGTTCAGATAACATAATATTTAGAGTTTATGTTGATTAAATCAATTTCAACAAACATAAAATTGTAAGGCATCCAGATTACTTACTTTAAGTTAAACCACCAATTATTATTTTTTACAGTGTATCTAGGAAACTTAGGAGGAGAAGACACTAGCTTTACAACAGACCTCAGTGTTTTGCTCCATGTGTAAAGATCAGTCAATAATACCTGGAGAAAGCCATCCATAAACATTCCAATTCTTCTTAATGGCAGTGACTCCTCACTAACCAGCCAATGACACACTCACAGTCAGATGCACACATTTTCATGGTGCTCTCTAGTGGTGAAAGAAAACGTGTAGATTGGTGCTTGTATCTCAAGTAAATTTGTACTTGAAAAGCATTTTACCTGTTCATTTCAGCTGTCAATGCATCTCTTTTTTGAGAAATGGACCTGAGAACAACTCTTTGAGTTTTCTCTAATGTATTTTACACTACCATTCATTATTATTCAAATTTAAAAATGGCTTATTTCTAATTTAATATATTACAAATGTCATTTATTCCTGTGATGGCAAAGCAGAATTTTTAGTAATCATTTCTCCAGAAATCACACTAATATGCTGATTTGATGCTCAAGGAACATTTCTTCGTATTATCAATGTTGAAAACAATTATGCTATGTTTGTGAAAACCATGATACATTTTTGCAGGATTCTTTGATGAACAAAGTTGAAAAGTGCAACATTTATTTGAAATAGAAATCTTTTGTAACTTGATAAATGTTAATCAATTGAAGGTTTTCTTGCTGAATAAAAGTATTAATATATATATTCTTTGTGTGTGTTCTTTGGCTTAATCAAGCACACTTTTTTTGTCTCCATAAGATGGCGCTGTGTGCACAGTGGAGAATCTGCCAAAGTCATCTCCAATGATGTAATAATAATAATACGAAATTATAAAAATGAAAATATCCTCACAAATATAGTAAAACATTTCAAAAACCAACTTGTGAGGACGTCTTCACTATTTTAAATGCTAATAAATCTAATAATGTCAGCAGGTATTTTTGAGGAATAGAGGTAGTTGTGAGTTGCTGTTGAAACAACCAGCATTGCTGCTCACTATAGCATTGTATTTCTGAATGCTGGTTTACCTACCAGGCTTAACCACTTAACAACTTAACCAGTAAAGTTGACTTGCCTTCCTGTGTGGAGTGCGGCCAAACACTGCATCACATGCAGGAAGCCATTAGGAGTCAGTGTAAGTAGACGCATGTATCTATCTTGTCTCACCTCATTTTCCCGGTTCCCTTTCTTTCACGCTCTTTGAAGAGCACATGAGTTATATGTTATCCATACTTCTCCTCCACCCATTTTCTACCTTTGTTCTTTCCTCTGTGGCGGTTAAATAACACGGCGTGTGGGATCACACAGTTTTAGGCTATTTGCAGTTTTAGGCTATTCAGCTCTTGAAGTTGTCAGTACAGTGTGTGCTGTTTTTCATTATAGAGTGGGGTGAGAAGAGGAATGCTCTTATAGCAATTCCCACTCTTTCAACCTTTCACCCTGTCATTGCCCCATTGTTTCTCTCTTTGAACTTCTTCTCTTCTCATTTTGCTTCTTTAATGTGTTCTCAACCAGCTCGTTTCTCTATCCCACATCTCTTTTTGTTTCTGTTCCACACTTTTTACTGTTTTTGTGTGTGCAATTGTGATTTCTCAACAGATTGTTGGTTTCTTGAGAGTCATATCTGCACTTACACTGTATATAAGGGTATGTAAGGGTATGTATGGTCAACTGGCCATTAATTTAAATTATAACTCACTTTTTGGCTGTACATTATCTCTCATATTACATGGCTACTCGAAGTCATCTGCTGACTACCTATAAAGAAATGACCAAAAATCCCATATACCTGTTCAAGTTCTATAAAGCAACAAGTTATTGGGTTAGTTCAAACAAAAATGGAAATTGTCATCATACTAACCCTTGATCTTTCCAAACCTGTATAACTTCCCAAACAAAAGAGGATTTTGTGAGAAATGTCTAAATGTGTTTTGTCCATACAATGGAAGTCAATGATCACCAAAACTGATTGGTTGCCCACATTCTTCAAAATATCTCATTTTTCAGTATTTAGTGTGTGTGTGTTTCAACACTTACTTAGTGAATTTGAACATTGAACAACGATTGTTTAAAATCACATTGAGCTATTATAGCACTTGAAATGGTTTCTCTAAAGTTTTTATCTGTTCTTTTGTCTGCTTTATCCCAAAATGTCCTACTTTGGATCTTTTAGTGATATTATGCCCTTTTGTTCCTTTTGCAGCTTTTGTTAGAGAGAGAGAGAGTGTGTGTGTGTGTGTGTGTGTGTGTGTGTGTGTGTGTGTGTGTGTGTGTGTGTGTGTGTGTGTGTGTGTGTGTGTGTGTGTGTGTGTGTGTGTGTGTGTGTGTGTGTGTGTGTGTGTGTGTGTGAAACAGACTGTCAATAGAAAGATAAATGACACATCTTTTACAGCACAGAAAAAGTGTTCTCTGTCTGCTCTCATTCTGCTTGTATTTTCTTTTTCTTGGGTGAAGTAGATCTTTTGATACTCTTCACATACAATGTCAGATAGTAAGACACCGGTCAGACCAGCCTAAAACTTAATGCTTTCTTTTCTGAACAAAATCCCCTCCCTCAAACACACATACAGTACACACTGAATGATAATAAAGGCACATAAAGAAGAAAGAATGACATTGACTTTCAGTGAAAAGAAATTAAGATTAAAAGTGTGTTGAGAATTAAGACAGACTGTTTTGTCTGCTTCTCTTTCTTAAAGGAATAATTCACCCAAAAATAATAAATGTCATTATTTACTCAGGCTGATGTATTATATATTTTAGTCATTATTCAGTGATAATCTTCCGCTCCAGAACCTCTGCTCTCCGATTCATGAACAACTCATTCTGTTTTGTGAATACATTGTTCAGTTTGATTTGAAACATCTCAGGAGAATGATTCTTTTTGGATCTCAGTTTCAACTCAATGATCTGGCCACATCTGTTTTCAGCTCACTAGAAGAAAAGAATATCAGTTAAAAAATTACCTACATTTTTCAACTTACACTATCTTTCAAAAGTTTGGGGTCAGTAAGAATTTTTTTAAAATGTTTATGAAGGAAGTCTCTTATGCTCACCAAGGCTGCTTTTGTTTGATCAAAAATACAGTAAAAACCATAATACAGTGACATTTTAGTACATAATACAGTTTAAAATGTTTTCTATTTTGAATATTTTAAAAGGTATTTTTTCCTGCGTTGGCAAAGCTGAATTTTTAATAGCCATTACTGCAGTCTCACATCATCCTTCAGAAATCATTCTATGCTGATTTGATGCTCAAGAAAGATTTCTTATTATTACCAATGTTGAAAACAGTTGTGGCTGCTCAATATTTTTGTGGAAACCATACTACATATTTTCAGGATTCTATGACGAATAGAAAGTTCAAAAGAACAGTATTTATTTGAAATAGAACTCTTTTGTAACATTATAAACATCTTTACAGTCACTTTTGATCAATTTAATGTATCCTTGGTGAATAAAAGTAGTAATTTCTTTAAAAAAAAACACATTTTTGGAATAAAAAAGCTATGAAAGAGCTGCCTGAAAAAAATTCATTTGTATCCCAATAATAATGTGTGTGTGTGTGTGTGTGTGTGTGTGTGTGTGTGTGTGTGTGTGTTTTCCTATTATGGCATCTGGAAGGGCAAGATTGAGCATGCAAGAGATGCAATCCTTTAGAAAGTTCTCCAGTGTCCATCCCTTTTCTCTGACATTCACATTTGTGCACACAGTGAACGAATTTCCAAGTGTCCCAAGTCTAGCAAAGTCATGAGAACAGGAAATGACCTCGATTCTGAGTTTGCCCCCAAGTGTAACCCCAAGCAAACAGCTTGTGTTCACTGTTCAGACAAAGAACAGTGGACCAATGTGTGTTGTTATGAGTGTGTTACATATTTTCAATAAGTCTACAGGGACACATGGGGGAATATCCGGCCGTAATCCTGATGCTTTGGCTTTACAAGGGCTGAATTGAAGTATTTTAGTGTGATTCTCTGATTGACTGTTTTATGGCACTGGTCTTATTGTCACCTGGGGAGTCACAGCAGTCAAACAGAAGGGGGTTGGGCAGGGAATCGTTTGAAAGCAGGAAGGTTGAACGGATAACAATAGGCAAATTGAATGGAGAGTTGAAGTTTGTGTATCCAGCTTCCCTGAAAGAGACCGGTTACTCACACCGACGCACCAACAGGTTGTGTGACGTGTGCTGCATTGTGTTCACAGATATCGAGACCCTGATATTGTCTTTCCCTAGAGATGTCGTTCACCCAGAAAATGAAAATGGTGTCAGAATTTATTCACCCTAATGTCTTTAACCTGTATGCATTTCTTTCTTCTATGGAATACAAAAGAAGGTATTTTGAAGAAATGTTTTTTTTTTTTTTTTTGTCTTGGATCACTCTGACCTCCCCTGAACAGACAAAAAAAATTTAGATATTCTTCAAAATACCTTCATTTGTGTTCCACAGAAGAAACTCATACAGGTTTTGAACCACATGAGTGTGAATTAATGATGACAGAATTTTCAGTTTTGGTTAAATGTTGCCTTTAATTAAAACATACTTACTGTTATGTCACTCTGTATGTATTCTTTCAAGAACGTGTGTGTTTTCACATTTTTATAGTCAAACTCTAATAGAAAATCATTTGTAAATGTCTGTGCATGTGTGTCTTTGTGTCCATCTGTTCTGCTGTATTCCAGCTGCTTGACCCACACCCTCAGCACTGGCTCCTCATTGGCTGATGAGAACCTTGTCTGGAGAAGTTAGTCTGGGCCCTTATGAGGATGCACATCTAAACCCTGGACTGGACTTTCTCTAAAATTGGAATAGAGCCTTGATTCAGACTCCAATTTGTGTCAGTCTTGAATTGATCTTTGAAACAAACAGTATAATGAAATCTTTCTAAGAGGCATTCTGGCTTAGGACTGACTGTCAGTATTTGTTAGAAGACAAAACACAATAATGAAACTTCATGATATCATCTTTACAGGTTTCAAACCTGCAGCCTTTGGCCGAAGCTTTTATCTCACAGACACGTTTGGTTTCGCTTTGCATCTGGACTGGTTTTTCAAAATTCCTCTGTCATGGGATTGAACTGGATGGATCACTGTGGTTGTGATATAAGCATGACTTATGGGGCACAGTTGTGTGTTTAGAGCATTCTGGGTTTTTCATAGCCAGCAAATGTTTTCCATATGTTTCTGCCTTTGATGCAGAATATAGACTCCATCATTTGTGTCTGTTGAATTTGGGTCAAATGGCTACTTTTTTTTTTTTTTTGGCAAGCAACATCTCTAATAGTAGATGTTTTACCAGTGGCTGTTTCGTAGGGCTCTAAAAAGCATGACATTCCTGTATATTTTCCCTGTCTGCAGCCTGTGACATCACAGCTTAGGATAAATAAGGAGATTTCAGATTGCATACTTTTCTAGACAAGTGCCATTAAGGTGAATAGGAATTGTAACGGCTGGTTTCATATTAAATTTTAAACTTGTCATAGTAATGTGACTCTTGTCATCTTATTGGGAAATAAATTCAAATTTGTAGGGAATAGAAATGGTCAAAAACTCAAACTCAGTAATCAACAAAGTGTGTAGAATTGCATAAGAAAGAGAGAAGCAATTGTTTTGAAGCAGAAGTCTGATGAACTTCTCTTTTTATTTTTTAATTTTACATAAATAAATCTATACACGTGAAATGAAACCTCAGGTCACATTTCAGCCAAAAATCTAAAGAATAAAAAAGTAATTAATGTATGTATGTGTGTGTGTGTGTGTGTATATATATATATATATATGTGTGTGTGTGTGTGTGTGTGTGTGTGTGTGTGTATATATATATATATATAATTTAATAAAAAAAAAATTGTTATTATTATTATTTTACATTGTCTTTATGTAACTATATATTACTATCTATATTATTTCTTACTTCCGTTTATTATTATTTTTTCTATTTATTTATTTATTAAATTATGGGGTGAAATATGACTGGTTCTTGACAGGTTTCATGGAATTCACCATATTCACCACCTTCTGCGGATCCAGCCCTGGTTTTCCCACAAACTCTCTGCGCAAACTTTGTCTTTTGGCTTTATCTCTATGTGTTCAATGGCATACCTCTGCCTTCCTACTACTTGGAGGCTAAGTGTGTGTGTGTGTGTGAGAGAGAGAGAGAGAGAGAGAGAGAGAGAGAGAGAGAGAGAGAGAGAGAGAGAGAGAGAGAGAGAGAGCATGCGGCACTGGAGAGCATTTTGAGCTTTACCCCCTCAGTGAGAAGTCAAGCAACAGAGTGAAACAGAGAGACATAGAAAGCAAACCTCCTATAGTTGGACTTTTCCTAGCTCTCCAAGACTTGAGTACTGGAATGGATTTCCTCTAAAACTTTGGATGTCACTGCGCAACTGTGGAGTTTACGCACAGTAGGGATCTTTTAAAGTTGTGTTGTCTGAGTGCTTGTATGTGAGCCGTGCTTTGAGGCGTGAGTGTGACAGAAGTGTGCTCGGAGCTATGTCAGGTGTCACACGGAAAGGTTCTGGGAGACCAGGATATTACTACAGGCTCCTGGGTCGAACGAGGCTACAGAGACAACGCAGCCGCTCCAGGAGTAGAAGCAGAGCCACAAACAATAGGGGTAAACATCATGTTATAACTTTAGTACTCTGTTTCTGAAATATATTCCCTCTCACCTTTTAAAAAAATGTTCGTTTAGTTAATAAATGGTGCTGTATATCTTGGTAATACCCATAACTGTTACACACTGTCACAGTAGTAAAACATCATAACAGCCCACATTAGAGTGCAACTGCCATAAACACAGTTATTACCGCTTTGTTTATTGTAGCACTCTTGTTCTCTTCTTTTGAAAAGTGTGTTTTTTTTGGGGGGGGGGGGGGGGGTTTGCCTGGAAAAAAATTATTCACATTATTTAAATTCTGAAGAAGAACATTGAATAAAAAATGTATCTATTTAATTTGCACTTCTCTTTAGTTCTAAAAAACTGGATGCAAACTCTTCCTCTTTAACCAGCTCATTTTTAGACTTGCTATTAAAGGTACAATATGTAAGATTTTTGCATTAAAATATCCCAAAATCACAAGGCCAGTGTTATATATTTTGTTATATATAAGTTGATCACTCACAATATCCAAAATGTTTCCAACTATTTTTAAATCCTAAGAAAATTGCGATTTTAACCATGGAAACGGGGCGTGTGAGCTGGGAGTCACCAGTCAATGGCGTCATATCCGCGTTACCCTCGGTTTTCGCTCGTACTGCGTAGAGTCCTGGACAAATGCGGAAGTTGTAGTTGTAGCGTCTATCAAGCAACAAACGTTAGCTTGTTTCGTGCAGTCATTGTGGAACACAATTATTCTTTACCGATTGCAGCTGATTCTGTCGACAAAGACAAGTCCCATAAATGTAAACGTACGGGTATTATTGCTTTAGGTTTGTGTTTAGTTTATTGAAATTTTTTATCACGTCTGGTGTTTATGGCCATGTAAATAAATGTAGTGTGGCGAGCAGGACGAGGCCGAGGGCCGTGAGAGAGCGGCACGAGGCCGGTGGCGTAATTACTGATGAGCGACACCTGCGCGACGCACTGGTCTCGTATCTCTCACGGAGGAGCGAAGCATAAAGGGGGAGCGACGACAGTGAAGAGCGAGAGAGGACAGGCCTGAACCTGTGTTGTGTTGTGTTTTATTGTGACAGCAGTCGTCCGTGAGGGGCTGTTGTCTTTTTCTTTCGTTTTGTATTTGTTTTATTTTTAGCATTAAAATGTGTCATGAATGTTCGCATGTTCCCACCTCCTTCTTCCCATAACATCTGAACTTCGTTACATATAGCATGTGTTATACATAAAGATTAATCAGTATTTTGGAAAATTATGTGGGTATGTTCGAATGTACTTTTACAACAATTGTTTAGGACACGTAAAACTACGCAGCGTTATCACAACAATGAATTTGACAAATACAGTAACATCTATGATAACCAATTTAGTATTAAACCTTACTTTTCTTGCGGTTAATTCATTTTAATGAAATAAAAGCATGTCATTAAACGCAACATTTATAAAAATAGAACTTTACCTCATCCATGAACATGATTTTTCGATTCCCGTCTGACTGATTTACATCCACGGTGGTGAAGTTGAAAACGACAGTTCCCATCATTCCACGCTCCTTCACATCGTCATCAAGCTACGCCGTTGTTGTTGTTTGGAATGTAGCGCCCTCTAGCGGCAGAAAATCTTGCATATTGTACCTTTAATGTTTCATTTCACAGCCTAGTAACTAGATATTGAAGGGGACACATGTCATTTAATATTCAAAATAGTTGTTGCACTGAGTCTTTGTTGCATTAGTGGTAGGACTTTTTTCAGAGCCTCTTTCTGCAGGTTAAATCTTTATGCCAGTAGGTGGCGATAAGTGTTTTTGTATATTATGAAAGAGTCATTGAGTCATTCACTCAGCCAATCTTCTCTACCACTGTATGTGTTGCTTTTTCAATGCTGAACAACTGATTCTGCTTTGACTTTGTTTGGAACAATTTTTTTTTACAACAATTACAATGTCTAATTTGACAAATGTATTTATTCATAACATAATTCTGTAATGTGAAGTACAGTATTAATTTCGTCTTCATAGAGATGTGGTATAAAAGTAAAATCAACATCGAGTAATCATGCCTGTGGCCAACTCACAGCTGTTTTCACATTAGTACTAAAGCACAGTAAATATTATGCGATTTGTATTTTTCATTTTTTTTGTATTTTCTGATTATCTTCTTTAACTTTTCTTTCCCTCAGAGCTTGAGTTTCATGTACAAAAAGCTTAGTCACTCCATCAGTTTAGTGTCAGTTTTAACACCTAAGTGTCACCAGGACAGAACCGCACAAGCCGTAAATTTGAGTTAACGAGTCCTCATGCGGAGCGGGCGGAGTGAGCGTCTGTGTGTAGAGAGGGGGTTATTATCTGCTATAACTTTGAGGTTAACGGATTAGTTCACTTCAGAATTAAAATTTACTGATAATTTACTCATCCCCACGTCATCCAAGATGTTCATGTTTATCTTTCTTCAGTCGAAAAGAAATTAAGGTTTTTGAGGAAAACATTCCAGGATTTTTCTCCATATAGTGGACTTCAACGGGGACTAACGGGTTGAAGGTCCAAATTGGATTTTCAATGCAGCTTCAAAGAGCTCTGCACGATCCCAGCCAAGGAATAAGGGCGTTATCCAGTGAGACGATCGGTCGTTTTCCATAAAAGAAAAATATTAGGGCTGGGGGAATTAACGCGTTAATCTTTGCGATTAATTTGAGATGTTTAACGCGTAAAAAAAAAACGCAATTAGCGCAGCACTTTTTTTTTTGCCTCGTTTTAATGATTTCCTGTTGCGGCTGCTATTGAAAAGGCCGAAAATATGCCGTCCCGCCCCTTTCATTCTCGCGCAGCTTTCATGAGTGGGTCTTTTCCGCTCCGTGTGTGTGTGTCGGCGCGCTGCTGCGCTCTCTGCTCAATGTTCCGCTCCGTGTTTGCCCTGCGCGTTCTGCTCTGTCGTTCAGGGCCCAAACGCTCCAACCATGTACCGATCACACACTGGAAAAAGCAAAGTCCGCTCAAATAACGTAAAATTTCTCTGTAGTAGACTTCTGTTTGCAATAGCCCTACTGAGCTGGTATAGTCATGCTGGGTAACAATGGTAAAATTATCTGCTCTGATCACATGCTCTGGTAATAATAGCTTTGTAGGACTATATTTTATTTTGATAATTAGTAAAAATTAATTAAAAAAAAATAAAAAATCAGTTAAAAATTATTATGTTGATTGATTATTGAAAAAGAATAATATATTGATATATTGATGTTTAATATTATTTTAATATAGGGCTATTTTCAGTTCCTTTTTTTCCGTGTTGTTTAATTTAATTAAGTGATTCTAAGTTTAAATATTGATGATTACAAGCTTGCGGGAAATGCAATTAATTACAGCAAATTGTGCAATTAATAAATTTTTTTTAATCGATTCCCAGCCCTAAAAAATATATATACTTTTTAACCACAAATGCTCGTCTTGCACGTCCACGACGTCACGCCTTACGTGAGCACGTTGGAAAGGTCAGGCGGTAACGTGACTGTAGGGTAGGGTGAAAAACTCCATCTCATTTTCTCCTCCAACCTCAAAATCGTTCGACATCGTTATTTTACTTTTTTTTATTTTTTTGTGAAGGGCGTTTGACTTAGTCTTTGCATGTTCGTTTTGTAAACACTAGGTCTGTACTTACGCCTACGTCACACGTGACCTGTGAACGTGAACGCGTAATGTGTGGCGCATCACAGCTATTGCAAGACGAGCATTTGTGGTTAAAAAGTATAGAAATGTTCTTTTTTTTTTAGAACATGACTGATCGTTTCGCTAGATAAGACCCTTATTCCTCGGCTGGGATCGTGTAGAGCTCTTTGAAGCTGGACTGAAACAGAAATTTGGACTTTCAACCCGTTGATAAGCGTTGAAGTCAACTATATGGAGAATCCTGGAATTATTTCCTCAAAAACCTTAATGTCTTTTCGACTGAAAAAAGTAAAACATAAATATCTTGGATGACGTGGGGGGGGTCAGTAAATTATCAATAAATTTTAATTCTGAAGTGAACTAATACTTTAAACAACAAGACAGGTGACCAGCCACAAGTATTAAACCTGACACAACAAACACACTTTTACTCACAATTTTTCAAACCAGTCAAGCAGGATCTCAGTAGTTCAGTATGGCTCAACAAGTGCCTGCACTCTCTCTCACACACATGCTCTGTGTAATTTCAGATGTGATGGCTGTGAATGGCTCCTTTAAACTCTCATCCAGGTTATGGCTATCTGGGCTCATTACATGGGGTCGATTGAGATCCCTGAGTCATTCCAGCACAAATTCAATCATTGAGAGAATCAATTCATGTAGTAGATGAGGTGCTTTGTGATGGGGCTTTGTAATGTCACAGCTGTTTTGGGGACTTTGCAGCTTCAAGGTGACATCACTGTGATAAACTTTTGAAGTGAAAGGCAGAATACAACACAGAATCAACAAAATGCCTCATTTTTTGCAATCCTGCATAATTCCCAATTTCACTAGAAAATTATCTAAATTATAAAAATTATTTATAATTATCTAACTGAAAATTTCTGGGAATTACCACCACAAAATCGGTCATTTTGATTAAAAAAATCTGAAAAAATTTGCAAAATCATGGTGGAACTGAAAAGGTTCCAGAAGCAGAAATTTATAGACAAGAGTATAATGTTTAGGATAGAAGTCTTAAGCTCTGTGTGTGTGTGTGTGTGTGTGTGTGTGTGTGTGTGTGTGTGTGTGTGTGTGTGTGTGTGTGTGTGTGTGTGTGTGTGTGTGTGTGTGTGTGTGTGTGTGTGTGTGTGTGTGTGTGTGTGTGTGTGTGTGTCTCGATTGATAATGATATACTCTGTTAAGTGACTCATGCACAATGGAGTACAAGTATGTGTGGGTTTTAATTTATCAAGATTTTGTTTGACGGAGGGAGAGAGATTCAGGAAGTTTTCCAGTTGAGTGAGTGATTGTCATAAAAGTTTTTGCATGTTTTTGTAGGTGTGGATGTTCTTACAGTACCTGTCAATCTGTGTGTTAGAGGTTAATTTCTTGTTTACTGTTGTTTAATGTACTCTTATTCATGTTAATGAAGGCATAATGTTTCAATTTATATGTGCCCACAAAATATTTATTTGATAATAATAATAATAATAATTGTCTCAATGTATTACAAAATTATGATTATTATTAAAAATGTTATAAAAATTACAAATATTCATTGTTAGTTCATGGTAGCTCAGGTCCATTGAATAAAATGAACAAATACAACTTTTTGTTTTTAATAATGATTTAGTAAATGTTCAAATGAACATGGATTAATAAATGCTTTAGAAGTATTTTTCATCTTTAGTTCATACAAATATAGTTATCTAATGTTAACAAATGTAACCATTTTGTTATCATTATTATAACCAATACATTATTATTTTATATTCACAATATATTCAAATCTTATTTTCCTTCAATCAGAATCAAATTTCAGAGAGCTGTGTAATAAAAAAAATAAAACATACAAACTTATTATGATTCATGCGAAGATACACATCATCATTGGAATCATGCAAAT
Source organism: Squalius cephalus (assembly GCF_949319135.1). Lineage (NCBI taxonomy): Eukaryota > Metazoa > Chordata > Actinopteri > Cypriniformes > Leuciscidae > Squalius > Squalius cephalus. The sequence goes on from NC_137126.1 coordinate 30,588,925, forward strand.
TGAGTGTACTTGGAACAGAATTATGAGCTTTGTTATCTGCGGTGCTGCACGGGTTCTGCTGTCTGATATCTTATCAGTTCATGCCTGACAGAAGATGACGGCACTTTGGATCTGAATATTCAAATTCTGCACCAGTATGAGGTAATGGTGCCTCCATGAGCTCACCTGAGCTCAACCCTCTTACATAACCAATTACACACACACACACACCCCACACAGGGAGGATAAACACACTTAATAACATTGTTTGAGCTTGTTCGAGAACATGCATAAGATCTGGAGAGCAAATTGTAGCCTCTACGTATAGTAATGCATCCACCACGGCCAGCTGCATGTGAGTGTTTGTAGAGTGTTTTCTTTCTAGCTCTCGCTTCCTTCCTCCCCTCTGTTCATTTTTGATAATACAGCATTACATCACCACTGTCCCAGCTGCTAAATGGACAACATGTGAAACACACACACTGTGTGAGGAATAACCTGTTCTGGGAAGTTACAGGACAAACCCAGCTCTTCCCAGAGTTGATGCGTTTTCTGCTATGCTATGGTTATTAAAGTCTGATTAGGAAACACATGGGATCATGATAAGTGGGCTTAGCGAGCTACTGACAGTTGCTTGCAGCTGTGGGTTTCACATGTTTACTTTGCATTATCTCACAGGAACGAAATGTTAGGAGATTATGGTAGAGATTGTCCTGTAGTGATGCAGGACCAGTTTCACAGTTTCTTACTCTAGCTATGACCCAGATGAATACGGAGAAGCTGAGTGTCACTTTGTTGGAGTCGTGACACATTGAGTCATGGTACTGGGGCAAAGTGGGTTCGAGTTTGGCTCACAACACGCCTTGAACATCTTTTCATCATCATTTCCTATCTACTGCTGTGGTCAAGTAGTTAATGCATTCCAGTTCCATTCTTACCTATTCTCATTGCTGTCTGTGGTCTAGTGGTTATTGTATTCGAATCAAAGCATTAGCCTGTGGTGCTCATGTTGGACAGTGCTAAATCTCTCTGACTCGCAATACTTCCTGATCCCAGTCTCATTTCTTCTTTTGACTGTCTTTCTGTTATACTGATAAACTGAATGCATTTTAAATACACAATAACCAGATTTAAATATGTATCATCAATAAATCCACTTTGTTTCAATCCTTCACTTTTGTTGTTGTCATGTCTCTATAGAGCTCAGGCCTAGTAGTTAGAGCATGTGATTTGGTGCTAATGTGGACAACGTGAAGTTAAATCTGGTACGTACAGTAACGCAACACTTCCGGGTCCCATTTCTTTTCCCCTTCATTTCTTATCATCTCTTCACTTTAATTATGTCATGTCTCGACGTAGTTGTGGCCTATAGTTGGTGCATGTGATTTGGTACGTGGTGCTAACATGGGCAAGAAGAGGTTGAATTTGGCTCTCATTTTCTGATCCCCATCCTTTTCTGTCATCTCTGCATTATATTTGTTGTCATGTTTCTTACAGAACTGTGGTTTAGTAGTTAGTACAGGTGCTTTCATACATTGTGCTGTGGTCGCTTACAGGCAACTTTTAGCTATATACCTGGCTCAGAGTTTTCTTATTCCCACTTCTTCTCCTCATACTTTTCTGTAACCTCACTACTATGCCTAGTAACAAAAAAAGCTGAATTGATCATACTCTGTGCTTAGAAGTTTGGAAAAACAGTTGAATGCTGTAGAGAATGTCGATGGATTTGAACCGCAATCCTGCTGGAGATTCCATTTAAGCATTGCATCTATTTTTACATGAAACTCAAAGAGTGATCTGATAAAAATGTCTGCAACTTTCATAGTGTGTGTGTGTGTGTGTGTGTGTGTGTGTGTGTGTGTGTGTGTGTGTGTGTGTGTGTGTGTGTGTGTGTGTGTGTGTGTGTGTGTGTGTGTGTGTGTGTGTGTGTGTGTGTGTGTGTGTGTGTGTGTGTGTGTGTGTGTGTGTGTGTGTGTGTTTGTGTGTGTGTGTGTGTTTACAGTTAAAAGCTATAGTGTAATCCAGAGAGTGCAAACTTAACTGAAGATCTGGGTCAGGCTGGAAAATCAAAACAGACAAAGGAAGAAAGTGAAAGAACAGGAAAGAGAGTGTGATAAAGACGTGAAAGACAGGAAATGAAGAGAACGAGGGAGGTGAAAGGACAGTCGAGAGAATAGTGATTAAACAGAAATGGAAACAGAAAGCTGTGTCAGAATCATCTGATAGCTGGATGTTGTTCTACAGTCTGACGTTGTTAAATATTTTTCTAGCTTCTAGCTTTGTTATTGGTTTTCTATATTTGCTGTTGATGTGTGTGTGTGTGTGTGTGTGTGTGTGATGTCTTGGAATGTCTGAGTTTTCTTCAACACCATGTGCAAAAACACCAACTTCCCTTCGCTGCGCTTTCCCATACACATATCGCACGTTCATACTGACACACTCTCACTCTATCTCTCACTCACAATGATATCTGACCAAAAAAAAAAAAGATAAAAAAAACCCACTTTTTTAAAGTCTGTGGTCTGAAGGTTGAATACACTTCATCAAATTTATTTCCTTTTTTGATGTGCTGCATTATTATTTTAGTGCTGTTCATTTGCATTAGTTGTGTTCAACTTCTCTTTTTGTTGTTCTTTTAGTAACTAAAGGGTTGAAAGAGTCGTCCTTTAAGCTATTTCCTTTTACCCTCTTTACATTAGTGGAAGAGGTATTTTAATGGACCTGGGCCACTAATATAAGTTTCAAGTTCAGTCACTTTTTAGGGATGATTCAGGAGCTGTGCGGCTAGTCCAGCACGGAGCAAAGCCACTAAACCAGATTCTGCTCCAGGCAGACTGTCCCTGTTATTAGTGTACTGTAAGTTGTTTTGGGCAGAAAGCATGTGGTGTGTGGTTTGTTAATTGTATTGGCTTCAATCATGAGCAGTCTGATGTACCACAGAACCCTGCAGAGAACAGATCGAACTCAAATTGTGCCGTCTCGCTCCATCTCTGACTCCTTTACTCATTATGCACTATTAGGTTACTGTTGACTCATTTAATCCTCTGCACCTCATTGCATAACAAATGGTCATTACGCATACAACTAACCGGATGAGATGAAATCAAATACACCGTGTTTGTTATGACGCAGCATTGTCATATTGCACATGCTGGACTCTTTGAAAAAGCTGCCAGGCCAAACATAGATTTGGAAAATAGGCCACATGACAGACAGCTTTACTGTCTCTTAGTATAATGTTTTACTCTACCATTTTCTATTTTCAAAGAGCTGACAGTTGGGCATCTCTTTTGCGTGTTTATGTATATGTGTGCTCTTTTGCATTGCTGTAAAGTCATTCAAGCACAGCAGATGCAGGAAGTGTTTGAATTCTATAGGAAGGCATCCACACACACCCTTTGCATACTAAAACCGTATTGTGATAATGACATTTTCCTTTAAAGGTCCACTATATTGTTTTGACAGTAAAAAAAATATATTATTATTTTACGGTTGCAGATGAAAAGAATCACAGGTGATAAACAAAATGTGCAAATGCACATGAAGGTGAAGTAAATACGAGAGAAATAGATGTATTTCAGCATTTGCAACACGCAAACAATTAAAACCTTTCATGTTTTTACTGAACACATCCCCATGAACATTCACAGTGACAACCGCATTAGTGAGCGTCTAAATATCCTGTTCACACAAGCTTACAATAGCGTTTTGAACACTGTCTGTATGAACTTGCAACGGGATCTAACAACTGTAGTCATAGTGACTAAAGTAACAAAGAAGGCGACGTAAATAAAACTGTAAAGTATAACGTTTCATCCGTCAAATGAACTGACAGGAGTTTTAATATCTGAGTGAGAGTGGAGCATTTGAGTCCCATACAGCTCATGGAAGCCGCTCTGGTGGAAGACAGTGACTCTAAAAGTCTAGAAACTTCAAATTACTTGCAGGTTATATCATGTCTTTGTAAGTTACCGAAAACCACATTCAGAAAAGAGTGTCACAATCTCTTCAGAGAAATGATGCTGACTGTGTATGGATTTAAAGACATCATTCTTTATTTCCAAGCATTTCCTGTATACTGTCGCTCCGAGCAAGATGATGCATTGCAAACCTTTTTAATATAATACAGTACAATTTAGTAATAGGGGATTGTATTTATTGTAATATTTTTAATGTATATTCGAGTCAATTTCTGCTAATAATCCTAGATATATGATCATGCTTAATATTTCCTGCATAATAAAGAAATGTATATTGTGTTACTGGTCAGTTACTGTGTCGGCAGTATGAAGTATAGACAAACACCCATCATAACGATTTCTATAGCTTTTCTTGCCTAAAAGACCATAAACGTTAAAGATAATGTTCCAGGTGTCAATTAATGTACATACATATAGCTTAAAAACTATTAATGTGTGACTGATACTCTGTAAATGGGGTGATTTTAGGTCAAGGTTTTGGCTGTAAGTCAACGATGCCCTCTGTTGAAATCGTAAGATGGCCGCTCGAACACTTCCGGTGGCTTCACCGCCTGATGGCAGTTGAGAACGCAATGAGCAATCCAGTCATTTATATAGATCAGTGGTGTACACACAATTCAGGAGGATTTAAAATAGTGAGGATCTATTTTAAAGTGAAAAGACCTCAGATGTAACCATGTTTCAATATATTTGTGAGGACTTTTCACAAATATGTCTACAACAATCCAGTGTGTCTGCATGTTTAGTCAGGTTTTGTATTTGTTCAGTGCTCGTATGTGTTAGATCATGAGGCATGTTCCGTAACTTCATTCTCACTCAGGAATGTCCTCTACAGGAAAAACTGGAAACATTGTGTCCCAGCCCACAGCTCAGGAAGTGTGTTTTCTGCCCCTGTGTGAGTGCATGTGCTGATAGTCTCTGTTAGAGAGTTTTCTAAGACTGACTCAATTCTCAGCAGGTTTGAGATGTGGTTGCTATGGGAACAGCAGAGCCTGATTGTCCTGTATGACCACTGGGAAGGTTCCTGTCAATCACGGTGCCTGTGAGGACAACTGGGTCTAATGGAAACACATGTTTAACTCAAGGAGAGAGACAAACATGCAGGTGTTGGTGTGTGGCAGTTTTACATTATCAACTAAAGACGGAAAACTTTTTATGTGTTCTGGCCATTCATTTACTTGACAACAGCGTTTTAGGGGCCTGAAAACGCAAACTTTTGAAAACGTGTTTCAAAGTGCACATTTTTGACTGCAATCGACTGTTATCGACTGCAAAAATGCAAATTTGTAAAAACGATGACGTCATGCGCATGCATATTACATGTTCAATATATAGGCGCATATTTTACTTTACAAAGTGACATCGGCAACTGGCCTGGCATGCATAATACAGCCTTCTTAGTTGTTTTCACAGATCCGTGTGAGCGGGATCGTTTTGACAACGTCTGTACAAAGGAAATGTCTGTTTTTAGTGCATTGTTGTTGTGTAAACGTACCGTTACTCAGTCTACTTTATCTACACTGGTCTTTTATCAGTGTCTAAGAAATTAAATGAATTTCTGTTTGACTTCTGTGACTGAAAAACACAACCTGTGGTGAAGGACTTGTTTTCATTGAAGTTAAAAGTAAAACTTTGTACATCAATAAAGCAGAAGTATATTACACACATTTTTTTTCTTATTTTATTTGACTAATTAGTCACTCTAAAAATTACATTAAAACAGTATGCAGTGGTATGTTTTTTTTGGTTTTTTTTCTCGATATGAGAATTTTTTTATTATGAGATAATTTTCAAAAAAAAATATAAAGAATTTATAATAAAATTTAAAATATTGATATTTAAATGATAAACATGAATTATCATTGTCACTGGGTATCCAAGGAAGATGAAGAAGATCAACAATAACAACCAGGTTTATTTAAACAACTCTAACAAGCAAGTCAGCGTGTAAACGTTAACACTAACAATACTGTACAAACACTGAGTGAACAGGAAGAACTTATATACACAATGGTGATAATTAAACACAGCTGAACCAAACTTACTAATAATGATGTGTGACCATGGAGACAAAAGACGGGCCAGAACTCAACCAAGGGAATACATGTGACAAATGAAAACAAACTGAAAGTCCATTAGAAAAAGAAGAAAAAAAAAACTAACTGAACATAACTGTGGCAATCATAACGTTTATATTTAAATGAATTTTGAAAAATCCTTTTGTCATATTTTTGTCAAATATTTGTGTTTAATGAATTAATTTGACCTTTGTGATGATAATTAGTCATATGCACTATGGTAATAATTTTCAAATAACATATCATTTATTATTACATTTAGTATTTTTGTATTTAAATTATAAAATAATTATTTTATGATAATAATAATAATTAGCAGCCCTAGTTGATTTACACGTGCAATGTAATTAATCTTGAACCAAAATCATCTGACATGTAGCTACACATGTAAATACAAAGTTCTGCCATGAAACTCTCGATGGCACAGGCCAATAGGTCATTTAACCTGTTCATAATCGCATCGTAATCTATAGGGCGCAGCTGATTGGTTCCTGCCGTATCAGTAGCCAATGACCTCGCTGCTCAACCTTCAAATACTTGGGTAGCATTTTCCTTAGCAGTGCAGCGTGCTTTCAGAAACCCTTCACCTTCCCCAGCTCCACCTGTATATGCTATGGGTAATTCATGTGCGCTATATTGTACAGCAGCAGCAGCATGTCTTACTTGCTCACAGCAGCGTGTCGTGTATGAATTGGCAGTAGCAAGTCCCGTACTTGCCCTGCAGCAGCAGCAATAACCTACAGTAGCAGTAGCAATAAAAGCAGGAGCGTCCGGATCTATTCCGCCAAGACCAAAACATACAACATTGTCATACCCATTACCATGCCAAACACTCTGAGAGTTGTCATGACAGAAATAAAGACCTGTGTTTGCCATTTTTTTTGTTCTGCCTAAGCTTACAGGTGGTTGACACTTGTGGAACAATCTTCTCCTAGGGAAGGAGTAGTAAACACATTAATCTAGAACCACACACATAGTAGCCACAAGAACTGATTTGGATGTCAGTTCAAGGACACACTCGCTCTCGCTCTCTCACAGCTGCGTTCCTTTACATTTTATCTTTAACAAGCAGACACTGACACACTGAGGGAAAGTGAAAGACATCTCTCCCAGATCAAACTACTGTTAAATTCTCATTACACATCACCACTGGGCTTGATGGAAACTGGTTGTCTTGATTGAAGTTTAATAATCTGCTGTTGAAAGGGTTTTTAGCAGGATAATGTGAGACCTTTTCTCTTCTACTTGCTTCTTTTTCTTTCATGTCTGTGTTTAGCATTTTGGAAATCTGTTTTGAAAGTGATCATCATCTGAGAGAAGATGTGTTTATGTATAGGGTAACCAGATGTCCTACTGTAGTTTTCCTGGGTAACATCACAGGTTTTGTCTGCAAAGCCTGCAAAGTAAAATAATCCAAATCATTTGAATGATTCATTGCCCGCTGTATAGAAATGCCCTTGGTTTTCATTTCAAAAAACGTTTCATTTCTTGTTCACCTTTATGTGTAGTTTACATGTCAAGCATTGACAGCTGAGTCCTGCAGTGTGACATGCATTTTCGGGTAATACATGAAGGTTTTAGGCCTCATATTACTTCTTGTGTGTATTATGATTGTACAAAATATTATATATTACAATATGTAAAAAATAAATATATTTTAAAAATATGCAAAGATAATTGTCACACTATGTGAATATTAACTGTAAATGACCTAAAAGTGAACATTGATTAAAATGGTATAAAATATTTAAATGAATAGTGACTAATCACTTATAAATTTAAGTTAACTTTAACTTTAACTCCTTGTCCAAGCACTAGTTTTATCCAGATTGGACTATTTTAACGCTCTCCTGGCTGGTCTTCCAGCTTGCATGGTCAAACCTCTGCAACTGATCCAGAATGCCACAGCTAGAGTGGTCTTTAACGAGCCAAAGAGAGCACATGTCACTCCTCTCCTCACAAAATTGCACTGGTTGCCAGTTGCCGCTCGCATCAAATTCAAGTCACTGACGTTGGCCTACAGAACAACCACTGGTTCTGCTCCCTTTTACTTAAACTCATTACTTCGGACTTATGTGCCATCCAGAAACTTGCGCTCTGCAAGCGAACTACGTCTTGTGGTGCCATCTCAAAGAGGCACAAAATCTCTTTCTCTGACCTTTACCATGACTGTTCCCTGCTGGTGGAATGATCTGCCTAACTCAACCAGAGCTGCTGAGTCCATAGCCACTTTCAAGAAACGGCTGAAGACGCTTCTTTTTCGACAGCACTTGATCCAGTAATACTGACACTTTCTCTTCTATTCTATTCTATTCTATTCTGTTCTATAAAAAAAAAAAAAAAAAAAAAAAATTAACATTTACTGCGTTAGATTAAACTGAGAAGGGTCATAGCACTTGCATATTGTTGTCCTACTGTTAGTTTAACTGCTTCTATTGTTCTCATTTGTAAGTCGCTTTGGATAAAAGCGTCTGCTAAGTGAATAAATGTAAATGTAATGTAAATTTGAACCTATATAATCTTAAAAAAGTTCATGACCACGTTATTTCCCAGTCCACACAACATACCAGATGGTTGAAATTTGGGAAATTGGGTGAAACGATGCTTGAAAATAATTTATACTCCTGTTTGTGTGTGTGTGGTGTAAAAATGAGTTCTGACTGAAGACTTTGCTCAGACTGTGTCGTGTAGGGGGCTCAGTGTGTGATAGTGAGATCAGAGCGAAGCACTTAGCATAATCTGTTTCTAGATCTACAGTATGTGTACCTTTCTTGACACTGATTAAATGAAGCAGTCAGTCAAGCTTCATTTTCACCATGTGAACACCAGCGTTCCCCTGAAGGGCAGTAAGGAACAGTGAGAAGATTTAAGAGCTTTTTATACTGATAGCACAAGGAGGTGTGATGACTTTTCGAATGGGCTGTTAGGATATCAGAAAACTTTTACATTATGACAGTGGCATGTGTTCTGTGGTATAATCTACGTATCGATCACGCTGTGAGAGTCTAGCAGTCTACATCCACACTTGGATAACATGCTGGGATTTGTGCATGAGTTGTGCATGTGGGTTTACTCTTGGCTGTTATAAAGCTATCTGAATAAATAAATACATTCACAGATTAACTTATTCTGATGCTATTTCAATATCATTTTACAAGTGAAAAAGATGTATGTGCATTATAGTCTGGATATTTGGAGTATTTTTTTATTTGCTTGGAATAAATAAATGTTATTGGATGTTTAAAGGAATAATTTCAAAATCTTTTTTTGTACGTTCGGTCAGTGGCCTTTTCCTAGGTAAGATTTTATTCATAACAAGGTAGAAACTTTTCTTTATAGCACAATAAGTTTAAAAAAAATCTCTCCCTGTCCCTCTGTCTCACAGACTCTCCACCCGAGAGAACAGGGCGGAGACGTAGCATGCCAGGCTCCGCCCCTGACAAAGCCCCGCCCATAATGGAGCCCACTGCCACTGCTGCTACACCCTTCAGAGTTACAGTGAGTATTATATATGTGTTTGTCATATGTAAGAGTGTGATTAAACGCAGTCTGGACTCCAGATGTGCACTACATACTGTGCTCAGATGTATTTTATCTTTATTGCTACTACTCCTCTGATCTTTTTAGTATTAAAACTTTAGCCATTCTAATAAATGTTAGGTTTAAAGCCATTTTGTCAAATGCTAATTTCCTACTTCAGGATATAAACTTGAGCTGCGAAGGGTTTTTTATTTTTATTTTTTATTAGAAAGCAAAAATCCAGTGCACATTCAACCAAAGTCATGTTCAGCTAAATAGTTAACCAAACTCAAGATCTGGACCAAAACCAGAGGCTTAGACTAAATATATTCATCCTAGTATTAAGTTGAGGTCTAGATCAAGGCTATATTTATAGGCAATATTATACATTAGGATATTACAGACACAATAAAATTCCATTTAATGGGGATGTTTTATTGATGGGCATCAGAAGGTTTAACAGCGTTTGAATGCTTACTGTAATTGTTATGAAACTAATGATATTGAAAAAAAAAAGCTTCTCATGATTGAAAGGCAGTCTGTTAGCAATCGGTTTAAATTGAGGCTCACATAATGTGCCAGTTGCGGGAAGTGAATCATTAGCAATCAACAGCAGGTGGTATTCAGTAGTTTTCACCCTCTGTATGAAATCGAGTCCTGCAAAGCGTCCACGTGGGCTTATGTGTGTTTGCTGCTTTATCATTGACTGAAAGCAGATGTAATTACATTTAAATGAGATCTCTGAGCTGACTCAAGGGCCACTTGACCTCTGAGCTTCTGCAGATTCAGGCCCAATTATTCGTCTAGCTTAGTGCGTAGTTTGCAGATATGTCCTGCGAAGTTAAAACATCTCCATCATAATTCGTCCTGATGCTGTACATGTACAATAGAAGATACCACATAGCTTAATCTACACTACACAAGCAATTAGGGAAGTAATTGCTATCCCCCTGCACCCCCCGCTGGTAGGCATTGGTACTGTACCCTTTGAAATCAAGAGCTCGTGAGATTTTTCTCCCCTCTTCCTTTCTATGTCCTGTATTTATCTCTGTCCTTCCTTCCTTTTATCCTCCGTTCTGAGCTCTTATTCACTGTGCGTGACTAACACCATCAATAGGTCTATTTTTGACCATGATGCATCGACCTTGAACATTCTCAGATAAGAAAAATATTGAGATATACAGGACAGTCCATCTTAAGAAACAAGGATGAATAGTTTTGTCTTGAATGCTTTTAAATGTTTCTTTGGTAGTATAAGGGGTTTGTAGAAAATATTTACAATAAGGTTCATTTACTTAATGTATGAACTAACATAAGCAATACATTTGTTACTATTTTTGTTAATCTTTGTTAACGTTAATAAAAAATACAGCTGTTCATTGTTTGTTCATGTTAGTTCACAGTGCATTAACTAATGTTAACAAGATTGTAATAAAGTATTAGTAAATGTTGAAATTAACATTAACAAAGATGCTGTGTAAGTGCAGTATTACCATAGTTACCAAAAATGGCTTTAGTTAAATGTATTTCAGATCGGGTTTTCCTTTGATTTTCTCCTGGCAGGTATTTGACGTAGGCTTTACTTAAGTTCTTTTGCTTGCACCTAACCCAGATATGAAAAGGTGAAATGTGTTTTGTAATTTGTTTGGCCAAATCATCCTTGTGGTTCAACATAGACTTAAGGATGATGATGGGATCCTGCAAAAATGTGTGCCCAAGGGAGACTCATGGAATGATGATTCTGCCCTGGATATTGACTGTCAACATCCATGACCTGTTTGACAGACCTGCTCGATAGTTGCTTATTAACACGGCTTGACATTACACGCCATGACTGAATTATTTACTAGGGATGCAAAGAACAACTGTTTTGATAATCAATTATTTGTTCATTTATTCAGATTTTCCACAACTGTGCACTCATACCAAGAAAAATAACTGTAACGATAACTATTGGCGTACACCTAAAGGACAATAACATTCAGTTTAGAGTGTATTGCAGTCATTTGGCGCTCAAAATGCACGAACTAATTAAAATCGGGTGGATTCTGATTGGCTGTCAATGTTTTTATCATTCATCAGCTGGAAAAAAAATATTCTGAAAGTGATTACAACAATATAATCACAATATAATTGCTATATTGTGGACTTTCATATTATCAAAGGATTAGAATGATTATTAAAAATGTAGTTATAGTTATCATCTTTGGGGTGAGCAGCTCTTTACAATGAAAGAGCAGCAGAAGAGTTTTTTAGTATAAATACTGGTATGTGGTAGAACACACGCATTCTTTCCTCTGAACACGGCAACACATTTCTGTCATCATGTGACTTTCTCCTGTAAAGTTATTTTTCATTTCAAATATTATTCCTTGTGTTGCATATAGCATATCTAATTGAAGTTCATTTAAACCCTTAATTTGATGTTTAACAAAGAATGTTGTTTTGATACACATGATTGTGTATCCTTGCTGTTGAACTCTGTTTGATTGACATACTCAATGAAGCTTTTAAAAAAAATAAGTTTAATGACAACAGCAACTATCACAACACAGTTCACTTACATTCTTTCAAAAGCTTTCTATTTCAAATAAATGTATTGTTTAACTTTTTCAGTTCTTCTAATTATCCTGAAAAGATGTATATAAAAATATTTAGCTGTTTTCAACATTGATAATAATAAGAAATGCTTCTTGAGCACCAAATCAGCATATTAGAATGATTTCTGAAGGATCATGTGACAGAAGACTGAAAATTCAGCATTTGAAAATATTTGAAAATAGAAAACAGTTTGTTTGTTTTTATTGTAATAGCATTTCAATATTTTTACTGTATTTTTGATTAAATAAATGTAGCTTTGGTGAGCATAAGAGACTTACAGTATTTTAAAACATACAGTAAAGATCATTGTTAGGTGTTTTTCTTTAGAGACCTGCTAAATGGTGCCCTTTATCTTGAAAATCAAGAACTGAAAATCAATTATGTTGTGAAATATTTGTCGAACTGATTATCAGTTCACCCTTGACTCTATTCAAAGTGCATTGTTCGCTGAGACAACCTGGCAACATGAAATTATAAACGTATGAATTGGTTGCAGCCCTACAATGTACCCTCTTTCACCTTTCAAAGCTAACATACAACATTTCCAGATCTGCTGCATTATTTTTACAAGTCATATAATGTTTGGACAGGGGAGCTTATTTATTATTCAGATGTCTTCTTGTAATTGTCTCTCTCAGTCCTCTTCTGGTTTGATTTGCTTTCTTTTGGTGCTATCAAACTGTAGGCTGCAATACTCTGACTGATTGCTCTGTGATTAAGAGATGTCTGTGTGTAATAATTTGCATATATTGTGAATAGTAATCAGTAGGGTGCCTTTAATTATGTAGAATATGCAGATGTGTTAATTGGTAGGGGGGAACGGCCTGCTTTCTGTTTGTTTACTAACACTTTCTTGTCAGAAACTTCTCATTTTTCACTGTCTCACCTCTCTTTTCCTCTTGAAACTCTTTCTGCACCTTTTTATTCTCTCTCTCTTTCTCCATTGCTTTTCTCATTCTCTTCTTCTCATATTCTCGGCTTTTCTTTGTACTATAGCAGCCTCGCAGTAAGGATGAGGATCGTACTTTGTCCTTGACTCTCATTCTTGGTCCTTCTCACTCTCGTTCTTTCTTTTTCACTCTTTCTCACTTAATGCCTCCCTTTCCTTTCCATGCCCTTGATGCCAACATGCTGTCTCCATGGTAACTGGTGCCTAAAGGAAAGTGAGTCTTGAGCCGCAAAAAAATGTGACAGGTGCTTTCACAGAAAAAGGGTGTATAATGTGGGAGATTTAACGAGTGAGTGAATGTATGAAATGGTGGTGAAAGATCAATTTGAAATGAGTTATTTATTTATTTTATTTTTTGCTTGTAATTTATTATAATTTCTCTCTCTTATTCTCTGTCATTTCCTCATTAGGGATTTTTGAGTCGCAGGTTAAAGGGCTCAATAAAGCGGACTAAAAGTCAGCCTAAACTGGACAGGAACAGCAGTTTTAGACACATCCTGCCAGGCTTCAGACCAGTGGACAATGACAGGTAAACGGCATCAATTTTCTTTCTCATTCCAATCTTTTTTAAAGCAGAAGTGTGTGTGTGATTTCTATGCCACTAAAATCATCAATTCCAACCAAACTGGAAAAATAAAAGCCAAACTTGCTCATTCAGACAGACATTTACTCTTAAGTTTATAGAGGATCTGTGTTTTTGGATAGTTTTAAACCAGTGGTTAGCAACCTTTTTTAACTCCAAGGCCCCCAATTGTCCTAAACAATATTCAAGCGTTTTGTTTCATCTTATTTTAATCATTGTAAACCATTTTGCGGCTGTGAAGTGTGTGATTTGGAAGTGTGTTGAGGCCCTCTAGTGGGTTTTGGCCCCCTGGGTGAAATCTACTGTTTAGAACTATAGCTAAAATTATCAACAACAAAAAAACACCAAAAAAAAAAAAAAAAAAAAAAAAAAAAAAAAGGCACACATCAGCTTTAAGCAATAGAGTCCCAGTTTTTATCTTTTAGTCACTGACTTGACTGGAGATGAGTTGTCACAGCTATTTTAAAGCTTTACTGGATGTGAAATGTACTATATGAGCTGCTTTATATGGCGGAAGAGTCTCAGCATATGCGTTTGCATGTGTTTGCATTCTGTGTGCTAATTCTTATGGTATAACACATATGTAAATGTGAGATTTTGCATTTCCTCCATGTCCGTGCTGCATAATTTGCTGCACAGTGAACAATGACGTGTGAAGAGAGTGTGTGTGGTCTGAAATCTTGTGTGTGTCTGTTTGGCAGACTGGTTATTGAGGTCACTTTTGACATGCCTCTCTTGTCAGTGAAAACCGACAGAGCTTTGCAGTCCAATCTGTCATCTGCCTCTTTCTCGGAGATGCTCCTTCATGCATCTTCTCATTCCCTTATCCCATAAATATCCCTCACTTTAAACAGACTGCAGCTGTGCCCTGCTCTTGAGCTTTTGCTCATTTCTATGCAAATTTTGGCTCTGAAAGTTTTGCTGTACTTTATTTTACCGTAAATTTGATACACTTACTACCATCATGTGCACAATTTGCAGAACAATAACAGTTTTGGTAGTGGTACCAGAAATAGACTGAAACGAGAAGTTCCAGGTTTAGCTGTTTATTCCTCTTTTATTTTCTTGTTTAAATCTTTAAAGTGGACATTAACTGAAGTATTGTGAGATGGGAGTCTGCTATAAGTCTAAATGTAAATCATGGTGAAGTCAGGCTTCCAGGCAGGGCACAAATACATTGATTGAATGCTCAGTGTCCAATAAACAATTACATCGTTTTTCCCCCCCAAGGGAAACAGCAGTCTTTCCAGGCAGCACACAAAATGAAGAGTTTGGACCTCTTGCCCAGTGAACATTTTTCTTTCCTCCTATTTAACTTTAGTTTTTGGTGCTTTTAAATCCAATGGATTCCACATAACTCTACAAACAGATTCATAATGTGGCATTACAGTCATTTTGTATGATTGGGGATGATGTTGGGGAAGCAGGCTTCCATTTAGTTTAAAAGTAGTCACTATGGATTTTAGAACATGGTTAACCAGTTCTAACCAAGTTGACCTCAGCCCAACCAGCCATATGATCAACCAGATTGAGCTAGCTCAAAATCTAGCAGGATTTTCTAGCAGGGAGCAGTATTTTTGTTGTCGTTGTGGTTGTTTATTTTGAAGAAATTAATTAATGTATGATTTTACTGTATTGTTGTATTATAGTTAGTTAGTTGGTAAGTTTGTTTGTTATTTTATTTTATTTTTAGTTCATTCATTTTTTTATGGACTTCAGGCAGTCCAACCCCATTTTGTACTTTATCTGCGCTCAGCGTTGATTCTCTCGTTAATCTGGGCATTAGCTTGCAGTGTTTCCCCAGTTTAGCTTTAGCCATTAGCCTAGACCCTAAGGGTTCCCATTCAGTCACAACCCTCGTTTTATCTTACATCAGCAGCATTAACATCAGCCACTGCTCTAAAGCCATGGCCTGAGCTGCTCATCCATTCTTTACACAAATGAGATTATATGTGCGGATGCTGCTAATCCCAAAAGCATCTCATTTGATTGGATTAAGTGTAGTAATTATCTGTGCTGTCAGCATTGCTTGGCTGGAGCAGACTATGGATGGCTGTGCTTATACAGATAGGGGATGAGTACTCTAGACTTCTGTGGGGCCAAATGGATTTTTGTTGAATTTCTGTGCCCGATGCCCTGGCTGATGTGAGTGCAGCTTTTTCGATCTGTGTTTGAGTGTTTGTGCATGTATCTCTCTGTCTGTTGTGGATTATTACATTCATTTGGCTGAAAACGACCCTGTGTTACCAGACAGTGTGATTGTGGCTTCTATTAGAAAGAGTCAAGAACTCTTAATAGAAAACAACTCTGCTGTTGAAAGCACTTAAATCATGGGATATACATATACAAAGGCAGATATGTATAAAAGAACATCTATCATGCAGTATCAATATGTAATAGATTCACTCATTTCTCTGTTGCATTGTTTTTTTATATAGAAACCCTATATGTTGATGAGGTTTTGTTGTATTAATTTCAGAATTCACCATTTTTGAACACTCATCTTTCTATCTTTCTTTCTTTCTCTCTCTCTCTCTCTATGATGTTCACCCATAATTTATTGAAACGTTTAGTTTGTACTGTTTGTCCTCTTGGCACAGATGGCACTTAGAGACTTAGGAAACATGATACCAGCCACAAGTTGAACCATTAACCAATAAACCAGGCTGTTCGGTTCTGGTGGGTGGAGAAGAGGATTGTTCTTAGTGTGTAAACTGGATATCAAGTTAAATTCGTATTAAAAATAGAAATGATGTTGGGAGTATCTAATGAATGCTGATTGTTTTTAAAGGGACCATTAATCTGCTCTAATTTTAGCCAACCTTCATACAGCAGCAGAATACAGTTGTCAGTCCTGTATTTGAGTCCTTAATACGGTAACGTTCACACACAGTACGGTTATTTACGGGAGTGACAACCGCATTCTATTACTGAACTCACACCCGTAAAATTTTAGGACTCACAATCGCATTCTCTGAAAATCTGCACTGTGTGAACAGAACCGGACTGGACAAATAGTTATCCGTCACGTCATACAGTGCGAGAGAGACTCTCTAAGCTGCACAAATGTGTGTCTACTGTGTGTTGCGGATTTCTTGTGTGGTTTCGGTAACTTACAATGACAGAGATGTGAGCTGTGTGTGATCTGAGGGTTTTAGATCCAGTCACTGTTCTCCACTGGAGCTGCTCGTATCAGTTTTGTGTTGTACATGCGCTCAAATTCTCCACCCAGATATAAAAGCTGCTGTCGGTTAATAAAGATGTGACAAATGAGCTCGATTGGACTCTTGTCGTGTCAGAAGTGATAAGACTTTTCAGTTTTATGGACGTCGCCATCTTTGATATTACTTTGGTCAAGTGTAGTTATTTTGTGTCGCCATGGTTACTGGTAAGAGAAAACAGGCTCGACTCTCTTTGCACGTTCATACAGACAGTATTCGAGACGCTACTGTAAGTTGCTGTGTGAACAGGACATTTAGAGACTCACACCTGTAAGTGAATGTGGTTGTCATTTCCAAAAACTGACAGTGTGTACGTAACCTTATTTTTTGTTTATTGCACCAGAACAGTTAGTTTAATATGACCATTTTTTCTACCCACTCTGTCCATATAATGATTGATTATTGACCTCCAGAATGCTGAACATCAAATAGGCAATGATATGTAATTGTAGGCGGTCAGATGTGCTGATGGTTATGATGTCACAACCATGATTTCTTTTTTTTTTCTTTTCTTTTTTGTATGTATTTATTTGAAGTTTAGTTTTCAGAAATGATTTGTGGATGACGGACAAGGTAAGAAACTCTGTGTTGTAGAATTTATAGGTATATATATATATATATATATATATATATATATATATATATATATATATATATATATATATATATATATATATATATACACACACATCTATATCTGCATGCCATGTAGTACACAACACTACTTGAATATTCATTATTATTTTCCATGATATGTTCACTTTCAAAGCCAAAACTAGATAACTTTACTACAAAAATGTATTTTGTTGGAGGAAATTATTGTGCATGCATGGTGAGAAGCATATACTTAAATGACAGAGAGCATCACAAAAAGACATGGACAGAATTGGAGCAAAAAAAAAAAATTCTCCTTAAACATACAATTTCACAGACACACAAGTCATAGACACATACAGACTTTAATAAACTTCCTAGACTGACACCGATTTTTATTTGATGCTCTCAGATGACGCTCATAGATTCTAATGACTTTACAGGGTCAGATCTAAATTAAAAGCATTTGAACATTTGTGTCAATTTTACCTCCGCTCGTTTTATTGTTCTCTCACATATCCTCGTTTCACTCCCTCCTGACCAGGAAAGAGGTGATGTTGTCAAGGAAACTGTCATATCGGGGAAAAAATCTCAGGGTTGCTTTATTGCTCTGTAAATTTCATTTGGGTAAAAAAAAAAGGAACTAATTCCTAAGGAAAGACTGCAGTATGAAGATTGAACTAGAGCCACTTTTAATCAAACTGTCAAGCTCAATATGTATGTTTTGTGAGGAGTGATTTTAATAAGGCCTCAAAGACGGCCGTTGAGTCTGCTTGGACAACAAAATCGGCTGTCTTTATTGAATGTGCAAGCAATAAACCTGCTTTAAAATATGGAAGATGTTTTTGAAACTGAAATGTCTCCTGTTCTCACTCAGGAATAATGCATTAGCTGAATTGAAATTATTGTTATGTTCTGTAAGTTCTGTTCTCTAATGTGCTCGAATGGCTTCAGTAAAGAGTTCTTATAATTAATAATTATCAGACTAAACAATGATTTATTGACTCATTCAGGAGTGACTGGTTGTGCCCGAAAATGCATACTACTTTACTATATAGTAAAATAAAATAAAACAGGATGTGACGAGAAGTATTTCCGAATTCACAGTATTCATAAAACAGTAGGCATAAAGTAATAGTATGAACTAGTGAGATTCTGAAGTGCGCATTCAATAGACACTTTACTATCCCATGAGGCCCCAGGAGAGGATTTATGAATGGTAGTGAAGCGACACAACTAATGCTGGCAGGTCATGTGACAATGACAACTTGAAAAATGTAGCATGTCCTGATTACATTAATACAACACGCATTCATACTATACAGAATATACTTTTTAATGATCACAAAGTAATCAAAAAGCAGAACCTACTTTTTCTGACGCAGCCACTGTCTTTGTATGAGTCATGGAATCATTTACAACCTTTATCAACCAATTTGTTCAATTTGTCAAACTCAAACTCAACACAAATGGTAATTCTTATTGATTGGATTTAAGTGTGGCTTTTTCAAATGATAAATTATGGTTAGAACTATGCATTTTAAAATAGTTTATATTACATTATTATTTTAAAGTATGCATTGTAATTTTGTGTACTTCTGTGTTCAGTATAGCCTACACTACTATTCAAAAGTTTTTGGTCAGTAAGTTTTTTTTTTTTAAGAAATTAATACTCAGAAATGATGCTGTAAATTGATAAAAAGTGACAGTAAATCATCAAATTAGAATGACTTCTGAATGATCATGTGACACTGAAGACTGGAGTAATGATGCTGAAACAATTGCAGCTTTACAATCACAAGAATACATTATATTTTAAACATAATTATGTATTAAAAACATATAATATATTACAATAGGAAGCAGTCATTTTATTTTTGTTTTAATAGTTCACAATATTTTTACTGTATTTTTACAATTATTTTACTGTATTTTTAATCAAATAAATGTTGCCTTGGTGAGCATAAGTCACTTTCAAAACGTATTAAAACATTATTCGTACCAATCCCAAACCTTTAAATGGTAAGTGTGTGTGTGTACCGGTATATATAGTCTTCATTCTGCAAACTGTTAGCCAAGATATGGAAATAAAAATTCTCGAGCAGGCTTAGACCTGCTGTAGACAGACTGTTTGCATGCTGATTTCTGAGCTTAAGTCTGGAAGAACGGTTGACAAAGCCAGGGCTGCTAATGAAATTTGCCGTTTTATTTAGTAGGCCTATCGGAGAAAATGTTGTTTTGGCTGATTATATGCTGTGTACCCTGTCACAGCCATCTGTGAGTATTGATTTGAGATGAAAGGGAGTGATCTGACTAACAAAGACACGCAAATGAGATTCTTATTTTTGTGCATGTCTAGTTTTGTCTGTGGGGGAGAGTGAAACCATTTATACGAGCACACACACATACAAACTCTGACAGAGAGCAGAGGAAGTAGGACAATGTATATGTAAGGAAAGGGAGGATGAGAGACAAGGAGAGCACAAGAGGGCAGTAGAGAGAGAGAAAGAGTGAATGTGGGGTGAAAGAAAGGGCTGAAAGAGAGAGAGAGAGAGAGAGATTTTTCTCCGCCTTCCCCAGAAAACAACCGGCAGCGGTTGGGCTGCTCAGTGCTGACTGAGTGAGAGAGAGAAGCAGGGAGAGGGAAGCGCTCGGTGCCGGAAAAGAGAAAAATGGAGCTGTGAGAACTGCCCAACAGATCCCTTCACCTTCAGGGTTATCTCCTGTCCTCCCTCGTTCTCTCCGGTGTGTGACTGCTGCGCTGAATTCACATGATGACTGGTGAGTGATCAGTCTGATCCTGAGTCTTTGGCTCGGACTGTTTTCATGTTGTTCTCACAAATATAATGTGATAGAAGTCTCTCACACACACATGCTGTGATCTGGGACTGTTTTGTAATGTATTTGTTAGTAATTGTTTCTAACAGTGTCTGTGATAATGGGGGATGTTGGTCACATTAGATGTTCTGGGTCACTGGACTCATGTGGTTAAATTCTGATGCCATTTTAGAGTTACTGTGGCCAGCAGCAACACATCTGCATTGGGATTTTTTAAATAGCTGCATCTGATTAAATTAAGCTTCAATTTAAAGTTTATTTATGTGATGGAGGGTGTGTCATTCTTGTGGTAATTAAAATGATTCGTTGAGGATGACTCCTGTTCATCGCTTGCTGCCTGTCACTTGTGGTTGTTTTTTTTTTGACCTGAGGTTATGAACTTCTCTCAACCTGTCAGCTTGTGTATGTGTGTGTCTGTAATTATATTTCAGTTGAACAGCTGCTCTCATTCATAACACTGAGACATGTTTTACACCTGTTCATCCACAATCTCCCTCCCTCCCTGGATTTATAGATTCATTAATGATTAATTAACTTCTGCATATCATGAAAGTGAAATGTAAAGTGAAATTGAATATTACCTGTAGAAAGTGAAGTGGAGCTTCTTCTACCTAGTCTGACCCTAAAAATGACTGTCATTGGTGGAGCCTACTAGGGTTGCACGATATACCGGCCACCATATCGGTATCGGCCAATACATGTTCATTTTTCATGCTATCGTTATCAACCCAATAAGAAATTTTGGCCGATATATTAAAGCTGATAAATAATGGATTATTTCCTTCAGATGATACACTTCAGATGTGCACTGTTCGCCATTATGGTTTTTAATTGCTTGAAATATGATTGGAATCACTTCAAAAAAGGTAACAGTTAAGTGAAACATGTGCATCGCAAGTCTGTCATATAGGCTATATAAAATTATAATGAGAACATCATTATAATTGTGTGCTTGGGACATGGATTTAATGGTGAGACTTTTGTTTTTGTAATCAGGCTCTCAAAAATTATCAAAAAAGATTTAGATTTGTCGGCCAATGAATCGGTTATCGGCTTTTAAATATAAAGAATTATTGGTTATCAGTATCGGACAAAATGTTCATATCGGTGCATCCCTAGAGCCTACAGTAGCTGACTGTCCTACGGTCATGGAAAACCTGGAAATATCAGGGAATTTTTCATTTCTCATTCAACTCAAGCCCTTTATGTGTAGAATTTATACAGCTTATGGCAACATGCATTGCACACAGATGGAAAAAAGTGAGAGAGAATGTGTGAGGGAAGATAAATTTATTTACCTCTAAACTGAGGAGAGAGAAATTAATAGATGGTGTGAAAAAGAGGGATGAATGAGAGGAGAGTTTCTCCTCAGTACCAGCTGTTGTTCGACATCTCGTCAGCTGTGCTGGAATGGAAAATTAAAGACAGATAACGTTTGATTGGAGGATATAAAAAGACAATGAAAAAAAAAAACAGTCTAGTGCTCAAAAAATGTTTTCTAAACTTGCAATACATTCTGCAAATCGAGGCCATCTCTCTTTCTCCCTGGCTCGTTTTCTCTCAGTCGCTCTCTAATTGCACTGTCATGACCAATCTCTCTGGTCTATTGATTTGTTGTGCGCCGCTGAGGCGCGTCTACTCCCCTGGTCTCCTGGAACATGAGGAGGTTGGTATAGGGCATCATCTCCTCAGGAGAGGGTCACCTCAGAATGCTCTACCTGACCAGAGCGTCTCAGAGGTGAATGTTTCCGAGAGTCGGATCAGCATAAGAATATAAACTTCCAATGGGCAGAAATGCTTCATGTTAACTGCTGGCATAGAAAGACAGTTTATTTTGTCTGATCTGTGTAGCATGTGGGACACACTCAGAGTGGAACGCTACCATATTTGTAAGTGTTATGCATCAAGATAAATGGAGGAATCTTATCGAGACATTTTAGAACTGTTATTCCTGTCCTACAAGGCAGGAATGAATGCGGCCAGGAATGACAAACAAGTTGAGGGAAAGAAAGAAGATGAGAAATGTCCCCAGTTTAAAATCATCCATGATATTTTTTTTCTTTCTGTAAGAAAAGCTCCCGCAGGCATTCTTTCCTGAAATGTCTGCTAGTTAAAATAATAAATAGTCGTCTTATCAGTTGTCCAGCTGGAGTCTGAGGTGAGTCAGATCCCCACATATGATGGCAGCAGCAGATCTTACCAGAAAACCACTCTTATTTCAATGCATTTATCTGCAGCTTTTTCATAGGGACAGTCCAAGAAACACATTTGCCGATTTATTTGTGATGTGCTGACAGTAACTGGCAGATTGTCACAGTCCCTTCACATTGTGTCTTGTCCCTTTAAGTGGCGACATGAATAAAATATGTTTGTGCTGTGAGTGTAGAGCTTTTCTCTACAGCAGTGCTGCTTCTCCAATGGTTTTTTCTGAGACCTAGATGTTCCAATGGACATCAAGTGGTGACCCAACACTGTGCTGAAGATGTTTATCACTCCTGGACAGAAACATAAAAAGAAACATAACATTTATTAATATTACCATAAAATGTATTGGCACATCAATATTCAAAATGATTAACATTAAACAGACTGAATAGAAAATAGTCAAAGTCTTTATTATAAAGTATTATATTTTAATATTTTAATGCATTCATTTTGCTTTGTGATGCACCTTATAATGCATTGTACGGTCACATCCAATACTTATGTTATGCCTTTAGAAAGTATAATTCATTAAAACATGACAAACAACCAATTTCAGATGTAACAAGGAATCTGCAAATTTTATAATGCATTTCAACTTTGGTTAGTTACAATTATTTATGAAAAGGTGTAATGCATTATAATGTACATTATGAATACCTTTTATAATGAATTATACATAGAGGCTTTAGTGCTACCAAAATGTGTCACAATCTGTCTGTGCTGGCATATGTATAATTTGGCTAGTGTCTACAAAGTGGCAGATGAATATTTTGTGCCAAAACATCAACAACAAAAACAACAACAGATATGGGAGGCGTTTCCTCTTTCTTTTTAAATGCCTATATGCTTATTTATTTGGCTACCCTGACTATGCACAATTATATGGTTAGTTGCACGTTATTATATGCATTTAGCATCATTGTTTTTCCCTGCTGTCTATGAACAGACCTGTGACCCATTTTTTGACCCATCAGTTGAGATCCACTTACAGTGCTGTCACAGGAACTCATGCCACAAACGACCAGCTTCCAGTGGAATATTCACTCTAGTTCATCAATAAACCAATCACTCGCACCTCTGAGAATGGATGTCGTTGCATGTATTGTCCCAGCATGTGTATGGGCATGTGTATGTGTGTATACGTGTGTTTTCTCATGTTATCTTCTCTTTTGGCCTAGAGTGTGGGTAAGCGGCTTTGCCTGGCAGGTAGATAGAGGGATGGATGGATAGAAAAGGGAGGGGGAGTGAGGGATGAGAGATGAATAGATGGACGGACGGCGTAGTTAGTGGCCTGGCTTGGGCAGGGTGGCCGACTATGGTTATGTAACTTTTAAATCGCACGTATGAAAGAGAGAGAGAGAGGAGACAAATACAGAGAAATGAAGCATGCTGTACAATTGGACCGGTAACTCTTTTTATTTCTTAATCTGTTTCAGTTTAATGTGCTTTATTGGCATGGCAAAAAAATAAATAATTTATACCAAAGCAATAACTTAGCTGCATTTAGAGGAAAAATGGAGTTAATATTTGCAGTGAAATGACACTGGCCACAATATACAGCTATTTGCACTCTAAAGGCCCATTCACACCAAGAACATAACTGTAACGATAATTATTTTGGCATGTGCTGCAATTTTGTTTGCTGCAAGCTTTTTATAGCAGGATTGAATCTGATTGGCTGTCAATGTTTTTGTCGTTCAGCAGCTGGAATTAAAATCATTCTGAAAGTGATTCTTACGATATCGTTTCTCTTCTATTTTTATATATTTAGAATGATTTTTAGAACTATATCTTTATCGTTATACATTAGTTATCAACAGTAGCAACAGTAAATGTGACCATATCTTCATTGCAAAAGATAATCTCACTCACTAATATCTGATCACTCAATGACCCTCATGTCTTTTCTTCACGCTGCAGTTCATCAGCGTTCTGGTGTCAAACACAGTAAATGAACAGACACTGTGCACATTGTATCAGCTGATGGCCCTCACAAACCATGTATATCAATATATGGGCCTCTACAGAAGCCACTCTTCTGTCTTCATTCAAAAAAAGCAGGATGGATGAAAAAAGTCCACCTCGTTGTCATGTCTGTTCTCTCAATAATTCATGTTCTTGTTGAAGGTCATTGAGGACTTTATGCTTCAACCTCACCTCACCACATCCTGCTTTTTCCTGCTTTTTCCTCTTTCTCTCTCTCTCTCTCTCTCTCTCTCTCTCTCTCTCTCTCTCTCTCTCTCTCTCTCTCTCTCTCTCTAATTTGTATGTTTTCATGGGCATGAAAGAGCTTGCCTGGAATGTTTCCTTTCCAAGGTTGCATGTTTGTGCATGTTCTTTGTTTTCATCCATTGAAAAAGTATATTTCAGAGAAAAGTGTTTTAGAAAAGAAACAAATTGCTTAAGAGTGCAAAAATAGCCTTGTTCGATTTCACATGAATTTGACACTGCATGCCAAACACATTTATGCATGCACACACTTGAATGATTCACATCAACAAGAGAAAATAGTGACACACTTTAATTTAAACATATCTATTCCAACTACAGTCATGTTTTATTATTTTAACTTAACATTAACATGCAAATGTAAAAAAGGAGACAGCTATAATCAGATAAGTGATTCTTTATATAGTTATTTTAGATGTAAATGAGACACTAAGAGGATTTTCCAGTTTGTGGAGTTGTATGAAGCAAAAAATGAAGACCAGTGTCATAGATTTATGTTCCATAATCTCTTTTAGCTTGGCAAGTCATTGAGCGTGTGTGTGTGTGTGTGTGTGTGTGTGTGTGTGTGTGTGTGTGTGTTTGAAACAAGGAAGTGGCTAGCCCGTAACAACCTTTGGGTTAGCCTTTAACCAGATGCCCAGTAAACACCAAAGGCTCAACTGTTTGCTTGTGATAAGACAAAAGGCGTGTGTGTATGTGTGTGATATTGCTTTATACAGACCGGATTTGTTCAGGCCAAGGCTAATTTGTTTGCTGTTTAGCACATTTAGCCCATTTCTCTTGAGAATGGCATGTCTTCCCTCAGTCTGTCATTATGTTGAATTTTCCCAGCGTCCCTCACTCTGTTTTCCATCCTGGCACCAACTGCATCTTTATTTCCTTTTTATATGCATATGGAGAGGCTGGCATCCATCGCCTATGTTTCTCTGCCATGATATAACTGTGAAATTGTCCATTTGGCCCATGTGTTAATGTTAGATGCAAGGGCAGGAAATTGTGTGTAAAGTGTTTGCGTGAAAGCTGAATCATATCCTCCCTCTTTCACTTTATACAAAATGGACTAAAAATAAAATGATAGGGAGGTTAGTGTTTCCACTACCTAGTCATTCAAAATCCTAATGGAAACATTGGTCTGTTGCAGGGGTGTTCAATGGGGGTCTACGGTGGTACTCCAGAGGATCCGCCAATTATTGTTTGATCTCAAAATAATTGTGAAAAATCCAAAGAATACATACATACACAAATAAGATGCATAATAAGATACAAAGGTAATTTCAACTATGCAACAAAAAAAAAAAGTTTTACTCTCCATCCCACATTAAAATGTATTGAGTAAAATTAAAATGTGCAAATGCCTCACCGTTATTTTAATGGTGTTGCATCAATGCAAAATATGTAAATATTTGCTCTGCTTTGTTTTCCACCAAGGGTTCCTTGGCTTAAAAAAGATTGAATACCCCGGGGCTATTGTGTTTGTGCAAACTGAAACACCTGATAGTTATGAAACTAATATATAACTAGTACCAGTTGATCTGTTTGTAAGTGTGTGTGAGCGCCTTATAGTTCACGTTTGGATGACCTTTTGACTCCCTCTAACATTATTTTGTCTTGCGGTGATTCCCCACCTCTTGTTCCGCATATTTTAGTCTTGATGTCATGTCCTTTCTTGCTAGGCACACAAAAATAGATCAGAGAATGTTTTTATGTCCTGCCCCCTTCCTTTTACTTTCTATCACAAATCTATGACACGATAAAAAATGCACAATAAAGTGTTTTCCAGCTGATTACTGCATGTATAGATCATTATCAACATGTAATTTGTGTGCATATTTATAGCTAATAAATCATACTGTAGCTAATTAATCAACTGCATCATTTGGGATGTAACAACTGAACGCTGTTAATGACCGATTTAATCTAGAAAATGTGTCTAATTAGTAACTACGGCCAATGAAAGAGGCATGAAAACATTACAATGGAAAGTTCAAATGTTATGGAGTTTGATGTGGGAAAGGGAGCGCTATCTGTTTAAATGGGGCGTGTGAGTGAGGAGGTGTGTTATCAGTTATCCCATGGGAAGTTCCCTCTCCAGCACGCGGCACAAAAGCCAAAGATCCCACAGAATACCCTTCAACAGTCCATGAAGCCAAGCGCGAATTCAGATCGGAATCAGAGAAATGCACAGACATAGCAGTACTTGGCAATAGAACGGATTGATCGAGCGGGGTTTCCTCGCATTCAGTGTAAGTGAATCTATCTATTCTTCATGCTTCAGATCTAAGCTTGTTTTGAACACTCACTTCAGCTGACATTTAATAGTGATGTCCATTGTGATCATGTTTTATGAAATTAAATATTTGAAGGTTTATAGCTCATTTTAACAGCTTTATTTTTGTTTTCGTATATAGTCACCTTTGTTCACCTGGTTTTATTTTAAAAAAAAGTAGCCTTGTTTTTTAAGCGTAAAATGTGTTTTAAAGTGCACTTTAAGGGGTGACTAGGAAAGAGTTACGTTTTTGCTTCTTCAGAAAGAGCGTCTTTATTAACTAAAGAAAAAGAAAAATTTGAAACCTGCAATATCTTCCTTATCAAACTGTAATATCGTTTTGCCGCTGTCATTTACTCTAATGCGAATTGTGCATTCTTCACGTGGGGACGTGAACATGCTTGCATTACTTGCATTGCTTTCACTTTCATTGAGATGTACTATACAGTACAACAAACACTCATATGCGTGCGTGCATGTCATTCCATCCCCATTCAGCGAGTTTTAAAAGTTATAATTAACAAAGAAAGCTTTTAAAAATATTAACAATGTCTTTGTTGTTTTTCTCTCTTTTTTGTCTGTCTCTGACCTCAAATTATATTAGACAGCAAAGTATTAAAGGTTGGGGGAACCAAATGTGATAGTTTAATTTGGAATGAATCAATGAAAACCATATTGATGAACCACTAATGTGAATATTGCTCTCCAGTGTCCTTTCACTGTCCTTGTTGTTTAGGGTCAGTGTTCAACTGTCTATTGAACAGATTTGCTGCTTAACGATGTATGAACTGTCCAAATGATAGCTATAAGCGGAATAGATTTATCAAATGTTCTTTTTTCATCTTTGCTAAATGTGATGATTTCCAGTGCCTTTTTGGGGGGCTAAAATTGTACCTGTCGGCTAGTTGCCATGGAAACATTCACCTTTTCAAAGTTGCTGTCCATTCGCCAAACCCAAGCAACGGAAGAGCCTATAGTATAGTGATCTCTCTCTCTCTCTCTCTCTCTCTCTCTCTCTCTCTCTCTCTCTTTCTCTTTCTCTTTCTCTCTCTCGCTTTAAATGGGAAGAGTGATGACAGCAAAGCCTCAGGCTGCATGATTAATCATATACTGCATTAATCGACAGTGATTTTGGCCATAGCAGTATATGCAATGATTAAAGGCTCTTTTTAATGTATTCAATGTAATGAAAGCTGCATCAAACCAGTTACTTCTGATGTATCTTGGTTTTTTCGTCAGATGACATGGCTGATGCTGAATTGTGAACGGGAAGTTTTTGTTCAGTTGGATTTCTTTGGACATTGAGGTTTCAAGGCTTGATAAAAAAAAATGTATTACATTTGTTTTGGACAAAAAAAAAAAATCTTTCTAATTTTATTAGGATAAACATCACATTTTATATTATTGCATACACCATTATTAATTTGTTGTTTTTATTTATTTATTTATTTGCTATTTTATTTTACCTTTTTTTTCTAATTTTATTCCAGAAATGCTGTATTGTGATCAATAGCTTTTTTTAGTCGTTAGCGCTTAGAAAAATTGCAGCATACCCTACCACATACTCTATTATAGTTTATTAATTACTCACTGTACACCGACAAATCTGTTACATCGACAACCCTTATGCCATCTCTGACCCAGTCAGTAACAGTTGTCAGTCTGAAAGCTGTGTTGTCACTGTTAGCAGTGACCTCACATAACTTATGTGTCTGTCAGACCAGAGAAATGTCTTCATAGTGAGTGTAGAGACGTTTACATGTGTGTTTGTATGATCCCATTTCAGTCTCCAGCCACCCTGCTAAATTTGTTTGTGTGGTGGTGACCTTAACTTTTCATTTCAATGTGAGCTTCATACACCCACTCTCCATGCATTTGAAAAGAGCCTGTGATGTGCACTCTGAAAGGCTGAATTGTGTGTATCAAGCAGTGTGTATAAGAGCTGTGATGGCCTGTGTGTTTGGGAGCATGTCCCTGCACATCTTCCTGTTTTTCTTTCTCCTCCCGTTTCTTTCATGTCCAGGTTCAAGGTTGCTTTGATTTGTGAACTGTATTTTGCAGTAAGTGGTTCTATCCTTGCTATAGGTCACCGTGACAGTACGATGAGTGCAGGGGGTGAAGAATTTATTGATGGATGGAAATGTGCTAAAGTTAATTTTTTCAGGGTTGTAGCAAATGTAATACATTTCCACATTCTGCATCCCTGAGCAGTACAAATGTAAATTCACCATCATGCTTGCAATTAGAGATGGATCTTTAGTGGATTTTCTTAATATGTCTTCAGTGGATCAACTGGGCTTTATAGATGGATTAGCTTAGCTTCTGTTTTTAGTGTCTACAAAACTAGCCCTAAGGTTTCAACTAATTCAACAACAGTAAAAGCCCACCCAACTTATCTACTGTGGAGTCAGTGTAGATAAATACAATGTTCTGTTATGAAACTCTCGATGGCACAGGCCAATAGGTCATTTAACCTGTTCATAATCGCATCGTTATCTATAGGGCGCAGCTGATTGGTTCCTGCCGTATCAGTAGCCAATGACATCGCTGCTCAACCTTCAAATTCTTGGGTAGCATTTTCCTTAGCAGTGCAGCGTGCTTTCAGAAACCCTTCACCTTCCCCAGCTTCACCTGTATATGCTATGGGTAATTCATGTGCGCTATATTGTACAGCAGCAGCAGCATGTCTTACTTGCTCACAGCAGCGTGGCGTGTATGAATTGGCTGTAGCAAGTCCCGTACTTGCCCTGCAGCAGCAGCAATAACCTACAGTAGCAGTAGCAATAAAAGCAGGAGCGTAGCATATCTATTACGCCAAGATCTAAACATACAACATTGTCATACCCATTACCATGCCAAACACTCCGAGAGTTATCATGACAGAATTGGGTTTTTTTGGAAGAATACAGCCTATTTCAAAAGATATAATCAAGGATTATATGGCAAACATGAACCTATTCATACAAAGATATTTACTAAGATATATGCACAATATATCAGTGCTATAATGGTTATCAGCCAATGTTAGAGATTGTTTTAATTGTATCAATTCGTACTTATTTCCCCTATTTTTAAAATTGATAACCTCAGGATAATCTTCATAAACACTTTACATTATAATAGTGTGATTCCTAAATGGATTATATATTTTTTTGGTTATATATTTAGACAAAATAATATTTTTTATATATTTGTAACATTGTTATATTGGCCAATTATCGGTAATCAGCCATAATAAGCAGCTTATTATTATTTTTAATTTGATTTTGTAATATCAGGGCATCACTGCTAGCTAAATATTTTTGTTTAATGCACATGTGCAGTAATTATTATTGTAGAAAATACATTTTATATATTTTTGCAAGTTGTTTTTTTTTTTGGGGGGGGGGGGGGGGGGTTGTACCAAGCTTTTGTGGTATTGTTGATGGAAGGATTGTTTTAGATTTATTATTGATTTTGTTTCATTGTGTAGAACCATCAAGATGTTAAGTGACTTGACATCACAGACAGTCTCTAATTTGACAAATGCGTTCGTCTTCTGAATCTAGTGTTCAGCCGAAAGCAGGAGATCTTACATGATTGGTCAGAGTGTGAACTCTTTTCACACACTCACTGAGAAGATGACAGTGGATTGCCATCTTTTTGCCTCATGGGCTATAAATCATTTGTCAAATTTAGAGAACAAGACAAGAGGCTCTCTCCTGGTTTTCTCTTTTATAAAAAGCTACATATTGATTTTGCGTATGGTATTGCTGAGTGACCTCATTGCGTGTTTTTGTTGTTTAGCCATGGGTTGCTATGTTTCTCTCCCTGATTTGGATTCAGATTTTAATCGCATAGTCTGTTGTCTGCTTACGTACCAGACAGAACAGTGCAGGAATATTATCCACTGATGCTTCTTGGAGAAAATGTTTAAATTTAGAAAATATGCATTTAATCGTGTTTAATTGTTCTTCACTATATAGTTTAAGCCTATTTTGTGTTGAATTTATGCTGCTGTTACAAAAACGTTATTTTGTTAAATCATTGTTTTCAGTGTCAAAATGATATCATCGTTGGGTAATCATTTCCTAAAATATGTCTTCCTCAAAAAAAAAAGTGTTAATAAAACCATCAAGAAACCAAAATCAATTAAATTCATTAGCATTCTGATACCTATTGTTACAAATATAGTTTAAGTCTGTAGCACTGTAGTAATCTTCGTTTCTTCTATCAGTCTCTCAGTTCAAAACATGTATTTATAGAGAATCTCTCTCTTTTTCTCCTTTCTCACTCTTATGTGCTGTCACAGAAATTAAAAGAGCCATTTGCAATATGTCTTTATATTTATCTATCATGAGTTTTTCATGTTTATTTTCAGACTGAAACATCTTTGGTTTATTTCATTGATTTTTTTTTTTTTTTTTTTTTTTTTTGGAAGATTTGTTCCAGGAACAAAAAATGAAGCAGTCTGAGTGGAGGGATAGAGGGTGAAGTGTGACTTATATCTGGTGCAGTGTCTGAAATATTTACAGAGACAGAGATATACAGAGCACTGTGAAGACAGGAAGTGTGTGCGCAGGGGATGAATCCATTTGGGAAGAAGGGGATTCTGGGTAAATGTGGGGAATAAAATAGGTAAATGAGAAAGGAAACATGGCAAAATGTAATGAAAAGGATTCTTTTTTTAGGGACAGACAGTTCAGTCGCTTCTCAGCAGACTGGATGTGTGTGCTGCTCTGTTTGAGGTGATAAGTAGGCTATATTGGAGGTGAGCTGTTCACGGTTCAGTTTTTGCGTTAATACCTCCCCACCTCGAAAACACACACACGGTCCCTTTCATTGGTAGGAGATGCATAACATGAAAGAACTTGTAACACATGCCATTAAGCATGCACACCACATCACTGAGCGCACTAACATCACACTAACAAGATAAAATACATTCTCTCTTTCACACACACACAGCGAACACAGCTAGAGCGAATATATTATCATTCATACGGTGTCGTTCATTGCCTCCAATGCTGACATTAACATTCATTCTGCTAGACTGATGTGACGGTTAACCTTCTAGAGACACACTCCTTGTGGAGTAGTGGGTGTGTTTCCATGTGTTGGTGTCCTACATCCATCTCTTTATTAGTTTCACTTGCCTTTAAATCAGTTGTATTTCGACACATAGACACCCAAGGACGAGTAAACACACACACATTCCACACAGGGTACACCTCGGCACGATCCTCTTGTCTGAACATGTCCTTTTCCTCTCTTAGGCTCACCTCTAACTCCCAGAATGCACTTCTCTCTGAGATCTGATTTGCCCAGTGGCAATATTTAGATGATCCAGAATGTGCTGTCACATCATATCAGTACTATTATAAGGTCCAGTTCTTGGGTGTCCTTAAAAAGCATTATTTATAAGATTTGATATGATTATTTATAAGAACTCGGGATAGCACTAATAATGTGGTTTTATGTAGTTTCATGCATAACGCATGACATCCATGCATGCAGGCATGAATCTAACCAATCACATAATTTGCTAAACCTATTTTGCATTGTCTTGCTGTTTTTAGGGTAGATGCCATATTTAAATTGGCACGGATAAAAATGATACTCCTCTTAAAGGGTACGGTGTGTGCTTTCCATACTAAAAGTGGCACTGAACAGAATTGCAATCAGTGGTTATACTTTATTTCAACAGTCCATTTTAGACATTTTACTAACTATAAGTAACTTTGCCACTACATGTCCAATACAGAGTATTACTGGACTGTTAGTTTAGGGTTAGTACATAAGTTGGCATGTTCTTTGCCAAGTTATTTATAGTCAGTAGAATTTATTTTGATGCTCCACAACAGACAGTGTTGGCAGATATTAAGCGGACAGTCTATTAATACTCTAACAATGAAAGTTAGTTGACATGTAGTTGCAAAGTTACTTTTGGTTAGTAAATGTCTAAAGTGGACATGTCAACATTTGCTCAACCAATGCTGTGTGGCTATTTTTAATCTATAAATAAATGAAAGAGGGTATGCTTGAATTGTATTTGTCATTATTTTTGAAATTCTGTTTGGTACTACTAGTGCTGCAAAGTACACACTTCAGTTTTAAGTTTTATTTTAAAAAATATAAACCATGTTTTTGGAGGGTTTTTAAAAATGTTTTTTAGAAAGTTATGGGCAAGATACAAAACAATACAACCTACTGAAAGCTCTACATCTATCCCTCTCAGTCTCATTTTCATTTTGCATCATATTAAATATGGACTCTACCCTGACTGTTCTGTAATCAATTATTAATTTCTACAATGTAAAAAAATATTTTCATGATTTATCACTTTTTTTTTTTTTTTTGTCAAATCAACTTAATCATTTTTATGGTTCAGATAACATAATATTTTGAGTTTCTGTTGATTGAACCAATCTCCTTCATAGTATGAACTCATTTTTTTATTTTTTATTTCAATGAACTTAAAATTTGAAGGCAACCAGGTTACTTTAAGTTAAACTTACAATATATATATATTTTTACACTGTACTTAGAGAATTTGCATAGCCCTTCATACCCAGGAGTTGAATTATTGTTTCATTTTACATAGAAAGCATGCATTATTTATTTTTATCATCTGAGAAAAAGAAGGATCAGCTTTAGCCCATGGAAAGTGCTGAACTGCTCTCTCTTTGTTTCTATGGCACTTGATCTCCTCCCAAATTTGCTAACCAAAAAAAGAGCTTCTGGGGTATTTTCAGTCCTGATCCCTTTTTCTCTCAGGACACGGTCTTGAAGAGCTGATATTAAGTCCTAATCAAGAAAACTGTCTTTTTCATTCAGAAACCAGAAGCTCATCTTTACAGAACATTCTTTTGATGTTGAAAGTTTCATATCCAGTAACTAAGTGATTGACAATTGTTCAGATGAACCCTCATCTGCTATTTCTTTCAAACATCCTTTCGCCGAAGCTTTTTGACAGCTATCCCCAGTACTTCCTGTCAGTGTCATCCCATCAATGTTTCCTAGTCAGGAAAATTGATGTTGGTTTCTCCCCATTCTGGAACTCAACCTGTCGTTTGGACTGCTAGTTTGATACTCTTTCTCTTCAACGCCGCTTCAAGCACGGATCAATCCCAAAATCCCCTTTGCTCCAATTACTCTCAGAGTCCTCTGCTTCATTTCACCTCAGCCAATCAGAAATAAAACAGTTTGTACACACACACACACACGTTTTGCTCTCTGAAGCCTCAGTGGTTAAGAGACAAGGCTGGTCTCGGGAGTATAATCTTACCTCTGAAGATCTTTGTGGAAGAAAGAGAGTGGAAGAAACAAGGAAATTAAAATAAAGGAGAGGGGGAAGGGAGGTAAAGAAAAGGTTCAGGGTAATAGAGAACTGTAAATAATTTATGAGAAACACACAGCGACAAACAGTTGATGTTGATTGTTTATGGAGAGATATGTGGGTTGCTTCCTATCAGGGTTATTTGTCTCCCTATGTAGGGGAAATATGGGTTTCTGTCAAGAAATTGACATCTACCATCAGCATCACCTTTGTGAAGAGATCATACATCGCCCATGTGTGTTAGTTAATATACACTGAACTGATTGAAAAGGAAAGTGCACTCAAAAATGAAAATTGTCATTCATTCACCCTCATTTCATTCTAATTCTATATTATTTTTTCTTTCTTTTTTTTTAAACACAAAATGAGATGTTAAACAGATTGTCCGAGCTGCTCTTTTTTTTCATACAGGAGAAGTATAGAAGTATGGAGCACATGCTAATTTTTCCTGCATGCAAAAACATAGAAGAGCAAGCTGTGATGACCGATTCACAATCAAATGCTGGATATTTTTAATGAGTCACGAAAACACAGAAAAAGCCTTGAAATCACTCATAAGTTATCTATTTGAATAAGATTCTTACTTATAACGTATATACACGTTATAGTATGTAAATCATATTTATACAACAAATACAGTATGTAAATACTATATTTAAATAATTATATAATAAAATATGCTATAAATATATAATTCATAAAATAATGTATGTAAATAATATTATGCCCCAAAATAAATTAATAAAGTAATTTCAAGTATTATACAAAAACTTTCCAACAGCATCTCCAGTTGCAACAAATTTATACTAAACACAGCTAGAAAAGCAAATTCGTTTTAGTCTGAATTCTGAAACCTTACTGAACCTATACTAAACATTCATCACAGCCAGATGCACAGCAACCCAATTTTTAGGGGGTATGCTGCACAACAACATGGGGGTATGTAAATAATGACAGAATTTTCATTTTTGTGTGAAGTATTCCTTGGAGATCAGAAGATGAAGAGTGTTCTGTGCACATCTCTCTCTGGCTGACATGAAGGGATGAGTAGTGGAACTGTTCCCAGATCAGATCTGCTTTGTAGCAAGCACTAATTAGCGTCAGTTCAGACCAACACAGGCTTCATCAGATGAGATCTCCCACTCTAATTACAGCGGTAAACATGTTGGATTTTCCAATGATATGCTTTCTGTCTCCCATCACTGTTTATTATGGATGCGGAACGTGTTGAATTGATGTGACACAAGTGGTATTGGCATTTTAAATGGCTTCATCCTTCACACCTGCATGCAAGCACTCACAACTTTATGATCTGGTATGTTATTTTCGGACTTTTGTCTTCGTGCCTTAACAGATATTGAAAAGTATGGCTGAGATTTTATAAACTCTGTTTTAGATTATTAGGAGGTAATTAGCTGTTTGAATAAGGCACTAATTATCTTGTCAGAGCACTAATCAGTTTCTGTGAGCGTTAACACTAACCGACAGCTCAGTTAATGACACCTGTAGTGATCAAAGCATAGAAACACTGCTCAAACAGCACATGCCTGTGTTCATTTATATGCCTTGATGAGTAATTAATGCCATTATGCATTATATATGTCTCATAATATGTAGAGCATGTTTTAAGGACTCAGTGTTGATTTCTTTCTTTTTTTTTTTCTTTTTTTTTTCTGGCCTCATTTTTTTTCCCACAAAAGAAAATAATTATGTATCTACTTTAATCTTATTTTTAGCCAAAATCTGTTTAAAATATGCTTTATTATTCAACAGAAAAAATATATTTATTCTTATATAGAGAGAGAGAGAGAGAGACAAAAAATTATCTTTTTAATTGTACCATATTTTGTATTTTTAAATACAAAAAAGTTTGAGCTTATGCAAGTTAGTTGCAATTTACTTATCATACATGTTAGGGTAAAGTATAAGGTCTGATGATGATCATAATTTTTATTGCAAAATCGTAAGATTTATTTCCAGTGAAATAGGAGTGAGACGATAGAACATTCTCTATATTATTGCTGTTGTCTTCACACTTTGGAGACTTAAACTACATTGTGAGACTCAAACATCTATTATTCTTTGACCCCCATATCTGCTGTGTCCTGGGGCCAGTTGCATAAACATATGTTAAGAACTAGTTTAATCTGTCTTACTTTTCCAAGTCAAATTATACCAATCTACCTTTTTATGTAACTGACTTTAAAAAGTTATGAGCAGTCAGTCTTGAAGAAAAAAATTACATGACTAACTTTTAAGACTAGTCCAGACAGTTTATGCAACTGCCCACTGTATGTCTTTGTAAGGGTGCCTGTTGTCTTATTACACCTGTTAATAACACTTGATTTGCAGGCAGTTGCCATAAACCCATTAGATTATCTGTCTTGTTTTCAAGATAATTGAAAAGCTTGAGCGAGACACCTGTGTCACTGGTTGGTGTGTGTTTCTGTCTCAGGTCTCATCTGATGCCCAGGCTGAAGGAGTCGCGCTCTCACGAGTCTTTGCTCAGTCCCAGCAGTGCAGTAGAAGCTCTGGACCTCAGCATGGAGGAGGAGGTCTTCATTAAACCAGTGCACAGCTCCATCCTCGGCCAAGATTACTGCTTCGAGGTATAGACGCCTCTTTCACTCACTTTACATAATACACAAACTAATTCACTGATGCGATCTCTCATGACCCTTAGTACTCAACATTAGAGTATATCATCATTCGTAAGACAATGTTTCCTAACCAGGGGTGTGTTTCCCAAAAGCATCGTTAGCCAACTATGATCCCAAGTTCCTTTTATTGGTTAGGGCATACCCTGCGACCATGTACTGGCTTTTGGAAACGCACCCCGGACAAGTTTCCAGCGAAAAAGTAATCTTGGACTAGGTAAAAAATATTGATTTCCAATTAATCGTAATTTTAATTGAATGGTCCCAGCATCGATTTTAGAATACCTGTGTATTTTTAATTTTATTAATTACATTTTTATTCAATTCACAAGCTTTCTGTTTGACTTCTTTCATAGCTTGTGATGCCTTGTTACACTTGTGTGATTGTCTATATCCAGCTTTCTTAACTCTGTTTTTAAATGCTGCATTTGTGCTGAGACTATCAGTCAGTTAATGTAGTTCAGTTTTGCATTTTGTTTCTTTTCACACGACATTAAAGCATGGCACAGGTTTGCTTTTGTTGCAAGCAAGCTGGAAGCCATGAGATTTCTGCAGTAAGCTGACAAGTAATAGCCCCTTTTTTCCAGGTGAGCACCTCCACAGGTAGCAAGTGCTTTTCTTGTCGTTCGTCAGCAGAGAGAG
This sequence comes from Squalius cephalus, assembly GCF_949319135.1. NCBI lineage: Eukaryota > Metazoa > Chordata > Actinopteri > Cypriniformes > Leuciscidae > Squalius > Squalius cephalus. Next base: position 30,626,584 of record NC_137126.1, read on the forward strand.
ACAAATGGATGGAGAACCTGCGACGAGCCATCCACCCTAATAAGGTAAACTTGCCTAACTGCACCAGCACTTGTGTATCAGCATAAGGCAAATATCATACCTAATGCAGATGCTCTGATTTTAAGTGAAAAAATGCAACTCAATGCAAAGAAAGAAGTCAAATCAAATAATGTTTCTGTATCTGTAAGAGTGATGAAATTCAGGGCAGTTTCTTTCTCTCTCTTTGATATAAGCACATGAGACTCAGAAGAGAAACTGCAAAACATATGGCTGCTTTGAACAAGCCCAAAAAAAAAAAAAAAAAACATACGACAGTTCATTTCACCAATCACTGATTAAGCAAATTAATGATTAATTAGATTGGGGGGAAATTCAAGCGCAAACTTCAAGTTATATTTTGCCTTCTTCACAGCTTGCCTGAGGATGTGTTTAATGTCTCCCCATCGTTCAGTCTTACATTTTAATTACTCAGTGGGTTTCTGAGGTGAACACCAGAGCCAGGCTTTAGAGAGCTTTGCAGTGAACAGATGATGCTTTCAGACAGATGTTGATGCTTGTTGTAGTGTGGAGATGATCATAGCTTAGGCATTAGCTGCTGCGGCAGAGGCGCATTTCTGTCTGCCTAATTAGTTCATTATCTGTGATGAGGGCACACAATGGAGCACCTCAATACTGAGATGCAAAATCAATTGCCGTAGTGGGTGTTTATTTGTGTGGGAATATCCATGAGCACTCGAGCCCTACACAATGCCCAGTGCCCTCAGTACAATCAACTGATGTTATAGAGCACTTCATCAGTCAGGCCTTAAAGGGTTAGTTCACTCAAAAATGGAAATTGTGTCATTATTTACTCAGCTTCATGCTGTTTGGCAATTTTGAAGAATCGTTATCCAGCCTAGGGCTGCAGGATTAATCGAAACAAAACTGAAAACTGTGATATGGCTCAGTGCGATTATAAAAGGCTGCAATTTAATTAAGTAAATGTATGTTTCACAGTGAAACGCGGCACTGTGTTCTTTTACAAGTTTGTTAGTTTATCAGAGCAGATCGGTTCACAGTTAATGCTGCTCCAAATAAACTCATCGCTACATCGGCTCTAAGGCTGAGTGGTTGATAAGGTGCATTTGGGAATGCAACATGCTACAACCATCTTCACAAACTTGTAATGAGAAGTGCTCATGAACTGGCTGTTGTCAACAAAATAAAAGCTTTAAGAGCCCTGTTGTTTTCTGCCAGAATAATAGCTTGATTTTTTTTTTTTCTTATATACTTGATTTATTTCATAGTCAAATATTTCAATAGTAATATTTCCTATTTTGTTTAATATAATAAAAAATGTTATAGTCATATTGATATATAATCACAAAATGTTTGGCCCAGTAGTGGCCCATAAATTTGTCCATACAACTAGTCTTCTGAAGCCATATGATAGATTTGTGTGGTGAACAGACTGAAATTGGAGTCATTTTGTGTGAACTAAGCCCAACTCATTCATTTTGAGGGTTGTGATTTCTAATTTATATTTACAACACTAACCCGCTGTAGACTGCGGCCCACCAGATTTCTAATTTTTAAATTACAGAAACCTAGAACGATGAACAGCAAGAAAAATCTCCACAGATAATGATAAATGTGTTTAGAAGTGTTTAGGATTAGGCTAAATTGCCCAAATAGTATTACAATTTCCATCAGCGGTAACGTTTGACCTCAGATATAAATGCTTCTGCATGACATCACTGATTGTGGGTGGGACAATGTGCAATGGCTAGAGGGTCAGGGACAAGAATTACCGCATGCCGCTGGTGAACGAGGGCTTTAGTCTTTTCAGTTTAGTGATTCACGATGGTCTGTGGCCTCAGAAATAACTGTGACATTTAGTTTTATTCTGATCTCATCCTCCATTGCCTCCTATGTTATAAGAGGATGGAGGGATATCTATAAGTTAACCTCTATTATATTACAACAAAAGCTTACACTTATACAGCACGATGCAGGTCAACTTTATGGCCATCCCTCGTATATTAAACCACATGACTTCACACTGGAAAGACTATTCTATTAAAAAGGCCCGTGAATGACATTAACTGCTGAGTGATGTCACACAGTATTTACAGCACCATCCTGCTATCTTTATGGGAAGGACATGAAGTGATCTAAAATAAAGGGCCTTTTAATTCCCAGCCAAGGGTGGGTGATCTGAAGCAGAGGGTATTTAATCACTGAGCCGAAAAGCACGTCATCTCTAAATCACTGACCCTGTTAGATGCCACACTGATGCGGTAATAATCCGCTACAGTCTTGGCAAGGCAGCCTAACTGTCCACTAACCTCACAATGCCCTTCCGTCTCTAGGACAACAGTCGGCGGGTTGAGAATACACTGCGGCTGTGGATCATCGAAGCAAAAGACCTTCCGGCCAAGAAAAAGTACTTCTGCGAGCTCTGCCTGGACGACGGCCTCTATGCCCGTACAACCTGCAAACTGAAGACGGATAATGTCTTCTGGGGTGAACACTTTGAGTTCAATAACCTCCCTACGGTCCAGAACATCACTGTCCATCTATATAGAGACTCTGACAAGAAGAAGAAAAAGGACAAGAATAACTATGTGGGGCTGGTGAGCATTCCAGCGGTGGCTGTCACGAGCAGGCAGCTGGTTGAGAAATGGTACCCGGTTAGCCAACCCAATCCAGGTAAAGGGAAAACAGCTGGTCCTATGGTCCGCATCAAGGCCCGGTACCAAAGCATGAACATCTTGCCCATGGAGCTCTACAAAGAGTTTGCAGAGTACACCACCAACAACTACATGCTGCTCTGCTCTGTGCTGGAGCCGGTCATCAGCGTCAAGAACAAAGAAGAGATGGCCTGCGCCCTGGTGCACATCCTGCAGAGCACCGGGAAAGCAAAGGTAATGTGAAGGCTCAGACATTTTGTCAATTAGCCAAGGGGTTTTCCACCTGTGGTCCAGGGAAGTGCCAAAGGGTCTGTGGAAAGCTAAATAAAAATTGCAGGGTTCATACCTACAACCTTTTGGTTTCATCTTCAGATGTTTAACCATCACAGACTGACATACATGACCTGAAGTCTGTCTTTGTCTACTGCACACATACCATTCATAATTCTAAGAGGGTTGTAGGTATTTGAATATTGGCCTTTGCTAGAAGTAACGTGCATATATTCATCTGGAAAAAGCTGACACACAAATACATGTCACGTGACCCGAAGAGATTTCATATAGTTGTTACTAATGAGTGTTATATAAATCTTTTATATTATTCAAAAGTTTAGGGTTTTTGAAAGAAATATGTTATGCTCACCAAGGCTGCATTTAGGCTATTTGATCACAAATAGATTAAAAAAAATGACATTGTTAAACTAGCTTTTAAATAGCTGTTATTTTATTTGAATATATTTTAAATGTTATTTATTCCTGTGATGTCAAAACTGAATTTTCAGCAGCCATGACTCCATTCTTCAGTGTCACATGATCCTTCAGAAATCGTTCTAATAGGCTGGTTTGGTGCGCAATTTCTTTTTATTGTCATACAGTTGTGATGTCAATTTATTTTTATTTTTTTTGCGGAAATAGTGATTCACTTTTTAAAATAACAGCATCTTTTTGAAATAGAAATGTTTTGTAACATTATAAATGTCTTTACTTTAATATAATGTATATAATGTAAATACTTTAATTTAATGTATCTTGCTGAATAATTGTTCTTAGATAAAGAATCCCAAAACTGACCACAAACTTTTGAACAGTAGTATGATTCTTTATAAATCTTAACATTATTTTGTCGTTCAGAGTTAGAAACCATTGAATAGATTTGTTAAAAATATATATTTTGTAATTTATTCATTAATATTTAGAATAATTTTGAGATTATGGGTCATTTAAACATTAATTTATAAATCATAAAACATTTATGTTTATAATTTATCAATTTATATTTCAATTAAATATTTATGTGACCATGTATTTACTTTTTGTAACTATTACAAATCAATTTCTGACTTTTCCCTGACCCTTTCCTTGCGCATTTAGCTTTTTCACTGATGCTCTTATTGAACTTCAGAGGTCACGGTCAATCAAAAGTAATCCAATTCCAGTTATCTTCTGTTATCTCTGCTGTAGTATCCTGCTGTTATTCCTTGCTGTTTGGGTTAACAAAGGGATACTACATTAAAGAGATTGCATGTAGTTTGTATTGGCTACATCTGTGAATCTTTGTATTTATGTGCATAGGATTTCTCATGCTGAGAGGTTTTTCGGAGGGATTATCTCCCCCTGGTTCTCACAGCCTTCCGCAGGATCCAGAGAGCAAAATAGCAAATCTTCCCATTATACCATAAGAGAGGAATAATACGGCTGCTCTTATCTGTATTGGCTGCTTTTCTGTTGGTCTGGCCCTGATTGGCAGATCCAGGGTTGATGTAGATGGTATGTTTGCAGTGACTCACAGGATGATATAAACACAAAGGCAAAATGACCTTAGATGGAGGTGGATAAGCCTCTAGTTTATGTATGGCATTTAGTGAAGAACATGTTTAGACTGCACTAATGTCATTCACTGTTTGAGGGAGAACAGGACAGACAAACAGACTTTTTTAGATATGAAGTTGAGTTTTTCTTTTCTGAATATTCTCATTATCATAACCTGTGTGTGGAGTTTAATTAGACAAACTAAGCATGAAACAAGATTTTCAGACAGTGAATCTACTACGATGTTTTTAATCAGGGTCCAGGCATGAGGGTCATTTCAATGGGCAGCTCTCGGGAATACTGATTTATTGCTGCCTTACAGTCCAGGGTTTTTAATCCAACATCTTGCAGTCCACCCATCATGTAGTTGAACTGGTGCCATTACCTTTAGCCGTGGAGAATCAGTGAAATGAAGTGTGAAACAGGTTTTTTACCAGGCTATTTTTTGGAGGGAGTTCTGAAAACATAAAAAATATGTTTTTTGTTTTGTTTTTGTATTCTTAATGGTAAGATCCCTTTGAGAACCCTGATAGCGAACATTCCAGGCTTCCCATAGACCCGGTCAACCAAAAAGTATCAGTGAAATAGTGGTATCTGAAAAAATCAAGGTACAATTTTGATCGTGGTAAAGTCATTGTATTTTATATAGTGAATATTCATTTTATATGTTTCACGCTCTACTGGAGATATATCTGCTAGATTGGCTGTTGCTCCTGTTTAGTATAAAACTTGCTTCGCAATGATACAACAATGTCCCATTTGTGAGCAAATTGCTCATTTCAGTCAGTTATTTTTTTAGTGAATTTGTCAAACTTGTTCACAAATGGGGTCTGAATAATTAATGAATCATTCATTCTCAATCAAAAGCATTTTGTTAAGTCATTTTATCCAGTAATCACATATGACTTCTTGGAAATAACAGTCAGTTTAGAACTGTTCGTATCAGTGATGTCGTCCTTTGCTTATATTTTCATGTTGGCTGAAGTGTGAACCACCAAACTGTCATTAGAGATGGTCACTGGTCCACGAATGACTGACTGATCTGCATCATTATCCTGTGAGTGCTGACTCTTAAGATTGCCTGCTCTTTCCATGTCATTATTAAAAGTCATTAGTGTCTTTTACTGGTCAGTTGCACTTCACTTCTTTAACTACTGGGTAAGAAGTGTCTTCTGTCACTAAAGCAACTAGTTTTCAAAGGTCATCATAAACGGTCAGTTGCGTCACTCATATCCTCTCCTGCCCTCGTCCGCTGTCCCCCAGGGTCCCGCGGGGGGAGATCAGGCCTGTTAGTCTGAAGCTGTTAATTACTGCTCCTTAATTACTCTGCTTCTCAAAGAAGCCCTGAGGGATATGGGCCGTAACACCAGTGGAATCATCCAGGCTGTCCAAGGTCATTTGTTTTGTGGAACGTATTTTAAATTGTAATTATATTTCACATTGTAACTTTTTTACTGTGTTTTTGATCAAATAAATGCAGTCTTGGTGAGCATAAGAAACTTTTGATCAAACTTTGAACGGTGTATATTTTAGGAAAATGTTTTAGGAAAAATACGTAGGTACGTGCTACTTATATTGTTTTATATGCCAGTAAATGAAAATATTGTTCTTTCATTTAGTGAAAATCTATGTGGGGTCATCTGTCATCTTGATCATTTTTGACAGGATTTTAATTATGTTTTACATCTTGCATTAAACATATTGAATATAAATAGCTGTTTGGTCACAATGACAGTTGAAAATAAAACGCTTTGAATATCTCCAAAATGCTTAAAGATATTTTAGCTATATCGCCCAACCTCAGTTTTGACTTAAATGAGCGTTTCATTCGAGCAATGAAGACTCGGTTTAGTGCTTCAGTTTCCTAACATCATGTCTCTCTGCCTTAAGTGTGTATTCTCAATCTGATTAAATCACTCAATAGTCATGTTATGAGTGTTTAAAGCAAATGTAGAGGATGTTTTTTGGGAGTTATTAGTTCTACTTCAGCGGGCTTGTTTTCTGTCTATGACTGACACATAAGTTGACAGACCAAAATAAAATAGGACTAAATAAGGTTCAAATGAAGATGAAGCAGACTCGTCAGTGTGGATAATAGCGCTTGTCTGTTTATGTTCCTTTGAAAAGTCTGGACACAGTTAGTTGAGCTACCAAACAGAGCCTGCTGTGACAGATTCACTGGGAATGATTTAATGAAGGAATCTCACTCTAATAATACACACAGTTTGTTTAGGTAATGTTGCAGTGGTCACATTCTATCAGTAAGTAGATATGGTAGCTGTATTCCCCTGGCTGGTCCTGAGACCAATGTGCTTGTGTTGATGTGAAATATGGAGAAGAGATATCCCACAGAGACATCAAGCCCAAAATGACACAATAACACTCACTTATCACTTGCTTGAGTTTCGTGTGGGTGTGATTTTTATGGTACATCACTTTTTTCTCCACCCATAAAGTTTAAATTAAGGGTAATTAAGGGTTCCTACCATCATGGGAAAACCTGGGGGAAAAGTTAAAAAAATTCTGACATTTGTTCTAGCTGTGCTTTTCTCTAAAATATTTCATCAGCTAGATATTTCTCTTTGAAAATTTCACTTTTTTTGCCACATTAAAATGTCAGGATGTATTTTTTTTTCTTACTGGAGAAATTTAGGTTCTTAAAATTGAATATTATACATGTAATTTGCATTTAAAGGAATAGTTCATTCAATTTTAATATATTTTAAAATGTATTTTTTTCCTGTGATGGCAAAACTGAATTTTCAGCAGCCATTGCTCCAATCTTCATTGTCACATGATCCTTCAGAAATTTGCTAATTTGTTGCTCAAGAAAAAAATATTTTTATTAATGTTGAGAACAGTTGTGCTGCTTAATAAGCTACAGGAACTGAGATTAAAAAAATGAATATATACTGTATATAGTAATGCATTTTGAGCTATGTTCTTCGTTGCATTTTGACGTATACACTATTATTGTGGCAAAGCAACAGCTCAGCCAGCATCTTCCGTCATAGACATGAGACGAGAGTCATTATCTGCATTTTCCTTCAGCGCGCATATCTTTCCATCTTTCCTCTCCTCATCCGTCACCCTTTCTTTTTTCTTGTTTTCTCCCCATTCTGCCTCTCTCTCTCTCGCTCTGCCCATCACCTCTCTATCTCCTTATCTTGTCTCAGACTCATTCTCTCTCTCTCTATCTCGCTTGGCTGCACTTTAAGGCAGGCTGGCTCTGAAAGGATGTCATTTCTGGTCTGAAGCAGCACATTGCCCTGACAGCTATTACAGAAGTCGTGCTTCGCTGTAGATGTGACATCCACTTCAGCCGGCTCTCAATGCACACACACTTTTCATGCATCTCAAGAGTTTGGGGTTAGACAAGGTATTAATCTGTTTTGTGATATGATGTAATCGTGAGGTCATGTCTGCACCCTGTTGTAACACACGTGATTATGGATGACAAGAGATGATCACATGGACTGCAATGCAATACGTGAGACCCAATATGCAGAAATGCACAATACAAAACATAGGCCTTTAGCAATCATTACATAATAATCTGATTATCTCTGAAGTGATCCATGACGCACTCTTGTGTTGTGTTTACAGACCCCATGAAATCTATATCAAAGTGTTGTCTTTTAATCCATACTGTATGTGTTAGCAATGAGGCCATATTTATGCTACTGTATTCTTCAAGGGTTAGTTCACCCAAAAATTTAAAAAGAATGTCATCAGTTACTCACCATCATGTCATTCCAAACCTAAGACTTAGGGCCAATCTCATTTCTCTGTCTTACCCCTTCCCCTTCCCCTACCCCTTTGTCTGCGTCTTCCCCTTGCCCCTCGATACCGAGTGAAGGGGGGTAGGGGGAAGAACGTTTCTCTAAGAAATGAGACACCACTCGATTACCGTTTGCGTCATCTTCCCTTTCCGCCAGCTGGCTGCTATGTCAACAGAGGCGATACGCGTTGACATAAACAAACGAAGATGCCGTCGTCTCGGTTTGTGATATCGATTGCCTGGTCTCTCTTTATCTTTGCACGCTTGTGTGCCATCAGTCAAAGACATTGTTTCATTGTATTTAACGGCGGCGCCGGCGACACCATATAAGCAAAACATTAGCAAACGGCAAATAGTGCATAGCTGCTAGCTAGCGGTTAACTAGCGATTCAAAACAAAAACATTACAATTAAAACCGCTTGAACATTTTATTAAAAGTATCATAAAACACGAGTGTCATTAAACTGCTGAAAATACTTACATTTGTGCGACTCACTTCTGGGAAATTCCCACCCCTCTCTTTCAAGTGTGGTCCTCCGCAAACTTCGTTTCAAGGGCTGTGTAGCCCTACGCCTTGGCCCTAGCCCTTAATCAAAATGAGAATTGGGACACCACTTCCCCTCACATGAACGCGCAAAACCGAGGGGAAGGGGTAAGAGTAAGGGGTAAGACAGAGAAATGAGACGCAGCCTTACTTTTATCTTCGAAACACAAGTTATGTTAAATGAAATCTGTAAGATTTATGTTCCTCCATTGACAGTCCACTCCACGCAACTACCACTTTGTCACTTCAAAGAGTTCATGAAGAGATTGTAAAACTAATTTGTGTCAGAATAAATTATGAGGCAGAACGTCATGATTGTGACAGCCCTAATAAAACATATGCTAAACACAACATACAATTAAGACATAATTGAGTTAAATGTATTTCTTTTGATTTAATTTAAGTAAACTGACCCCAGATCAGCTTTTTCAGTTTCTAGATGGGGTGTGTTGATGAGATGCAGACTGTTTAGCAAGCATAAGAAGGTAAATGTTGAGGACATATTGTTGTAACATATTGTTGACCCACTTTAGTCATACAGCACAACAATCAGTCTTATCTCAGAAAGCACACTGGATAAAGCTGCCCCGCAGCCTAGCATTTCATTAGCAGAGCATTTCTACATTTCACTGAGGGTCGTGAGCGCGCACAGCTACGCAGAACAGAATCATACGCATATTTGCACACATGCAATAGAGAAAACTCAAGGTTATAGAGTGTGGGTAGATTGAGAGCTGAATTCATCGCTTCTGTGATATTTGACTTCTCTCACACACTCACACATACATTACAGCATACGCTTTCTCTCGCCCTCTCTCGAGCCTCCTTTCGTCTGTCTGCTAAATACCATCTGACCTTCTCTGACCTCTTTTTTTTTTTTTCTTTTTTTTAGCTGGAGAGGGGGCGAGATAACAACTAGTGTTTCAGTTTACAGCTTGCCTTTAGATCAAAAGAGAAATGTGCTGAGAATGACACGCAAGTAATGATGAAATTGTAGGAAAGGTATTCATCTTTGGTCATGGAAAAACTATGGAAGTTCATTGATCAAAAGGTGTAGGAATTCTTTAGGTCTTTTGCAACAATCTCTCTCTCTCTCTCTCTCTCTCTCTCTCTCTCTCTCTCTCTCTCTCTCTCTCTCTCTCTCTCTCTCTCTCTCTCTCTCTCTCTCTCTCTCTCTCTCTCTCTCTCTCAATTCAATTCAATTCAATTCAAATGAGCTTTATTGGCATGACTGTGTAAAATAGCACAATATTGCCAAAGCAATAGACATATACAAACATACGTACATGTTGATACATAAAAGTGAACAATAATAATAAAAAAAAAAAAAAAAAAAAAAAATACATTTCAATATTATGCATAAATATATCACAATGAGAAAAAAAAAAAAAAGTACAGAGAGCAGTTTAATGTAAAAGAGGGTTCAGCCCTTGTCCCTCATATGATGGCAGGAAGACACGTACTGCGCTGCCAGGAGAACACACTCTTCTTTCTCTCCCAGAATATAAGACAGTTTGTCTGTGAGGCTCGCTTGTTGGAACTGGGGTAAAATCTGAGCTATTCGTGTGAAATAAGAGTCTCTGATGTGTTTATACTTGCTGCACTGGGTGAGGAAGTGCAGCTCATCCTCTACGACTCCATCAGTGCAGTGTGAACACAGTCTGAGCTCTCTGGCTCTCCAGCTCGGCTTGTGCCGGCCCGTCTCCACACACAGACTGTGGTCACTAATGCGATACCTCGTCAGGAGCTTTCTCTGACCATAGTTACTGATATCGGTCAGGTATGGTGCCAATTTATAATCAGACTTTATTTTGTGGAAGTATTTTAATTTATTTACTTGTGTGACCTTTATCTGCCAGTCTTGTATGTATTCTTCTTTGGTTATGTTCCCTATTTCTTTTACTTTTGCGTGTCTGAACTGAATTGTTGGATTAAGTTGGTGTTTTTCCACTAAATGTGTCATGGGGTCGCTCTCGGGGTGTCCTGCCCTGTGTCTGAGAGCGCAGTGATGGTAACTCTCTGACTGCGCGTCTGATAGATGGAACCAGAACTTTGCGGCTCTCTTCTGGATCTCAGATAGGAGAGGGAATCTGCCTAATTCTGCCCGGCAACCCAGACTCGGAGCGTTTCTGTGAGTTCCCAGGATGTTCTTGCAGAACTCGAGGTGGAAAGTTTCCACAGGGGTTTTGTCCCAGGAATCGTAATTTAGTTTAAATTTGGGGCCCCAGATTTCACAGCCGTATAGGAGGATGGGTTTGATGATGCTCTCGAAGATTTTCAGCCACAGTTTAATGGGTGGGTTAAATTTGAACAGGGGTTTTCTTATACTATAATAAGCCCTACGTGCTTTATCAGTCAGATCTTTCATTGCCGTGTCAAACTTTCCAGACGCTGAGATTGTCAGACCCAAATAATTATAACAGGTGACATGATTAAGAATGGTTCCCCCAAGAGTAAATGTGTATTTGTTGTCAGTAAGGCGAGGTTTCTTCTGGAAGATCATGATTTTGGACTTCTCCATGTTTATGGGTAAGGCCCAGTCGCTGCTGAACTCCTCCAGAAGCGAGAGGCTTCGGTGCAGACCCTCTTCATGAGGAGACAGCAGCAGGAGATCGTCAGCGTACAGGAGGCTTTTGATCTCTCTGTCCTCGAGGGGCAGGCCAGGACAAGAGGACTTCTCAAGTGTTGATGCCAGTTCATTAATATAGATATTGAATAGAGTCGGGCTGAGGCTGCAGCCTTGACGAACTCCTTTAGTTTGACTGAAATAATCAGTGCGTTTGTCGTTAATCTTGACGCCGCATTTGTTCCCATTGTAAATGTCCTTTATAATATCATATGTCCTTCCGCCTATTCCACTTTGAATTAGTTTTAGGAAAAGTCCATTATGCCAAACCGAATCGAAGGCTTTTTTAAAGTCAATGAAGCAGCCAAATATTTTACCTTGTTTTGTTTGTTGGACGTGTTTTTGTATGAGTGTGTGGAGTGTGTAGATGTGATTTGATGTTCTCTGTTTAGGCATAAAGCCAATCTGAGAGCTGTTGAGGATCTTGTGTTCTTGGATGAACTGGACTAGTCTGTCGTTGATGATGGAGCAGAAGAGTTTGCCCAGGTTGCTGCTCACTGTGATGCCCCTATAATTATTTGGGTCGTACTTCTCACCTTGTTTATAAATTGGTGTAATCAAATTTTCTTTCCAGATCTCAGGAAAGTGTCCTGATTTTAATGAAAGATTGAATAATTTTAGAATTGCTTCTTTCAGTTTGGGGCTGCTGTGTTTCAGCATCTCATTAGATATTAAATCCACACCACAGGATTTTTTATTTTTTAGGGATTTGATCTTGTCTGTCAGTTCGTGTAGTAATATGGGCTGGTCTAACTGGTTGAGCTGGTCTTTTACAGTGTGTTCCAGGGTGTATAGTTGGGAGGTCAGATGTTTTTGGGTGAGGGTTGGTTCGTTTTGTGAGTAGAGTTTTCCAAAATGTTCTGTCCAGATGTTTGGGTCATAGATGGGAATGTGTTTGGGTTCTTTTGATTTATCTAAATTATTCCATAATTCCCAAAAATAATTCTGATCGACTGCCTCCTCAATCTTATTAAGCTTTGCTTTCATGTGATCAGCTTTTTTCTGTATTAGAAGTGACTTGTATGTTTTGAGGGTTTGCTGATATTCGTCTCGTGTTTGTTGGTTTGCAGGGTCTCTGTGTTTTATATTTGATAATGACCGTAAATCTTTTCTTAATTTTTGGCATTCCTTATCAAACCAATCATCTTTAGCAATTTCTTTCTTACATCTATATTTAGTTTTTTTTCTCAGGGCTTTTCTGACCACTGTAGAAAATATTTCATTTAATTGATGAGTTGCTAAATTGATAGTTTTCTTCTCTTCACTAAATGAAGTAGATAGGAATGAGTCTATCATGTTCTGAACACGAGTGCTGTGGAGCTGGGCTTCATACTGGGCAGGACTGTCTTTACTCCATATAAATCTGGCGGGGAGGGGGTGCAGTTTAGCCTTCTGATCTGAACCAGGCCGGAGATTCCCGGATCTGTTCAGGCTGAGGACTGTGTGACTGTGGTCTGATAACGGCAGCTGTGGCATCACTGTGAAATAGTTGATGTTCTTGTTGTCTATATCAGTGATGGCGTAATCTACTGTGCTGCTGCCGAGATATGAGCAGTAGGTGAAGCGACCCAGAGAATCTCCCTTAGTTCTGCCGTTAGCTATGTACAGACCCAGGCTTTTGCAGAGCTGCAGGACTTGTTTTCCGTGCCTGTTTATGGTGTTGTCATAATTCTGACGTGCCTTTGTAAAGTGTTTCCGTTGAAATATATGTGAATTGTTAATATATTTGTCTCCATCTGAGGTAATGTAATCCGCTTCCTTCCCTGTTCTAGCGTTCAGATCCCCCATTAACAGAACCGATCCTAGAGATTGAAAGTAAACAATCTCTGACTGTAGGGTTGAGAAGATGTCTTCATTATAGTAAGGAGACTCGTATGGGGGGATATATGTGGCACACAGGTACATGTCCTCATCTAAACACAATAGCTCTTTTTTAAGTTTTAACCAAATATGTGTTTTCCCTTTTTTCACAGGCTGAATATAATGCCACAGATGATCTTTGAACAAAACTATGATTCCCCCTGAATCTCTTCCATTTTTAATGTTTGGCTGTTTGTTTGAAGGGATTCGTAGCTCTCTGTAGTTTGGAGGAGTGCACATTTTGGAGTCTAAACGACACCATGTCTCAAGTAATATGATTATATCTGAACTATATACAATATTAACAAGATCGGGGTTAGTAATTTTCTCTCCAAAAGCAGAAGAGAACATCCCCTGAATGTTATAGCATGTTATTTTAAACGATGACATTGACAAATATTGGATTCACCAGAAAAATGTATGAAATTCATGACCCAATCAAGTTTTAAAATATAGATTAATCAATTATAACGGTAATATAGAGGATATATAGAAGTATAGTGAGTTGGTCAATTTACATGTTAAATAAAAAAAAAAAAAAAAAAAAAAAAAAAAGTCGTTAAGAAATAATGATCATTTTTGATCAGTACTTAAGCTAACATATTGTCACATAAAATTTTCAGCATGTGTTTGATTTGGATCAGGTCCGTGGTGTCAGCTCTACCTGATCCTGCCACTACAGCGGCGTAGCTGTCGGTCTGTCGGACCCTCTCCTCATGCTCAGCGTGTGTTATCTGAGGGGGTTTCAGGGCTGACTCCTTGATGGTTTTTGCGAACAGTCTCATGCCCTCTCGGTGGATGTGGACACGGTCATATAGATGCTCATGGGTGATGCGCTGATGGTTGGCTATGTGAACGTTCGGCATTGAAGCACAGATGTTAGCTATCTCCGCGTTGATTGTGTTGATGATCCTCTGAGGGACGTCTCTGCGAGGGAGAAGGGTTGAGATGATGACCTTGGCTCCAGGGTAGATCCTGCTGGCTGATTTCACCACGGTGGACAGGGCTTGAGTGACGTCCACCCTCGCACTGAGGTCGTTTGTACCCGTGTGGAGAATGATGTGAGACGGCGCACCCAACACTCCCTCTCGCAGCAGTCTCAAAGCAGAGTGTGAGGTGGGACACCAGAACTTCTTCACGGATCTGCCCGGAAACAGTCGTCTGTGGTCAAGATGGTGGCCGTTGGAGTCACAGAGGATGACGATGTTGTCTTTACTCGTCTGTTCTCTGCCGGGGATCGTGGATGGTGGTGTAGTTGGTGGATGGTGCGGTGTGATGCTGCTGTTGACTTTCCTCTGAGGGGCTTGATGAGGTTGTGGGGTTACAGGAGTGAAGGAGCTTAGGGATTGTGTACTGACACACTGCTGATGTTGAGCTGATGTTGGGATGCGTTCAGGAGTGGAGGCGCTGTGTGTCTGTGTGCTGGCACACTGCTGATGTTGTTTTGTGTGGAGCTGGTTTCTGGTCTCTTCCAGCAGTCTCTCCAGAGTGTGTCCGTGTTGTTCTCTTCTACCCAGCTCCTCTCTCACCCTCCTCAGCTCCTGTCTCAGCTCCTGATTGGCCTCCTCCAGATGTTTCACAGCAGAGCAGAGCTGTTGTAGTTGTTGAATGCTGTGATGGCTGGACATATTCAGGAGTTGGTGGATGTTGTTGGTAGTTTCCTCTTTAAACAAGAAGTAGTCCTGCTCCAGCTCAGCGATGTTGTCTCTCAAGGCCTTTATCTTGGGAGGCGCAGGAGTGCTGATGTGTCTGTCTGTCAGAGGGGTTCTTGGGCCTGGGTCAGTGTTGGTGTCCGTTGTGTTGCAGAGTTCCTCCTCTGTGCTTCTCTTCACTTCAGGATCTTTCTTTATCTTCTGAACCTCCAATTTAAGGTTTTTGAAGTTCCTCTGGAATTCATTCAGGCTGGTTTCTGGTCCCTGGACCATGACTGTTCCGTTATGATAGAGATTCACAACCAGCTTTGTGTTGTTGTCTCCTTCCAGAGTGAGTTGTCTGCCTTTGCTGATGCCTCCTTTTCTTCTACATGTCATGGCAGAGCTGAGGATGGTGTGCCAGGCTGATGGGTGTTCAGTGAAGAACAGCAGGTTACACCGGACTCTGTTGTCTTCTGGGCCACTGTAGTCAGACAGCAGTATCTCTGTGTTCTCTCTCAGGATCATCTCTTTCATCTTTTTCTTATCTTTGGTAGATTTAACTTCTGCTGGATATATTATCTCCAGCTCCTCTTCATTTTTGAAAAATGCCTCTGCTTTAGGTAGGCCCATGTTGTTCTCAACTGAATTAACTGCCACGGAATGTTAGCTTGGCTAGCAGTTAGCTTGATATGTTGAGTTTCTATGCAGTTTTTAAGTGATGACAAAAAAAATTAAATCGTAGATTATATCGTTTTCAGAGGTCTTACCTTAAAAATATTCTGCCTCTTTTGTTCACAGTTAAGTATCCAATCATCTAATTACAAGTTGAGTCATAAAAACATACTTTTTCTGGTAAAAATGATGCTGATATCAGGAGCTGATATTTTTGCTGCCAACTGCCATTGGAACACTCTCTCCCTCCCCCCATTGCTAATATTGTCTCTCTCTCGTCCAGAATATCTTTACACAACTTAATGAGTCATCATCTTATGTCTTTAGATTAATGAGGTTGTGTGTGTGTTTGTGTGTTGTAGTCTCAGTGACCTTTAGTTTTATTTAAAGGCCTTTGATAGCGAGTCACATTCAGCTGTCCTGGGTAACACAGACACACACGGACGTTCATAGATGTCATGCACAAAGAATGGACTTTAATGGGACTCTTGCTTTGTTTTGTGTGTGAATTTTTACTCCTGAGGTGGGGTAGTCATGATACCAACGGTTCAGTAGTTTATGCTAAAATGGAAAAGCAAGTGAACACATTATTTTAGTTCAATATTAATACTCGATGCTCAGTACTACGGTACTATTGAAAGACTACATTTATTTATTTATTTATCACCTAATTTTTTACTAAGAGCTAATGATATTTTCTACCCTTGAACATGAACCTTGAACACAAACCCTTCGGAATTTTCATTATTTAATATGTTCATTAAACCGCTCTCCAACTGGGGACCACTGACCGCCTCCCACAGTGTAGGTGATTTCAGGTTTTACAACCCATGTGGGGACATTTGGTCAAGACAATGTAGGCAAAATCTCTCTCTCTCTCTCTCTCTCTCTCTCTCTCTCTCTCTCTCTCTCTCTCTCTCTCTCTCTCTCTCTCTCTCTCTCTCTCTCTCTCTCTCTCTCTCTCTCTCTCTACCTGGCTCACAAACTGCTGTCTCAGTCAGATGGTTCCTTCTTTATGAGTTTTTGCTTCCAGGGAATGCAGAGAGACCTGAGGGATTTTATCTCTTCATTTTAATCCCTCCATCCTCTCTTTATCATTTTTTTCCTTTGTGCAACATATATTTCAGTTTTCTTCTGTTCCCCTGTGCAATGGCTTTGCTTTCCGGTGCAGCACCTATTTTTACGCACCTGTTTTATTTTTTGTTTTTCTGCTTTCCTTTCCATTTTAGATTTGAATTTATGTTTCACTGTGCTTAATGTCTTCTCCTCACTTTCTGTGGTCTCTAACGTTTCCTGTGTTTCTCTCTCGTCTCGTTCTGATTAAGGGTGAGCTATAGTCTAGCTTATTAACTCTGACAGTAATGGACAATTTTCTTGGCCTTTTCTACAAAGTGCCCACTACTGTGTGTGCGTGTGTGCGGAGAGTCTCAAGGCTCATGAGATCTCCATCTCTGTGGCTCTTAATGGTGCTGAGGATATTCTTCCGGCTCTTCTGATCATACCTTTTATAAATTAACAATTATTATACATTTAAGAATTAAAATGTGGGACAAGCTTGAATACTGAGGATTGTTTGTATGCAGCGTCCAAAATTTGTTTTTCTGGCAAAATCTGCCATTGGTTCAAATTTGCCAAGCATAACATTTCTTACCCGCCACGAAACAGCATTGTGCATTATTTTCTTTTAAAAAATAACAATGGGATTATTTAGCTGTCAATCACAGCATCCTTTGTTTCTTTGTGAAATGGCACCTCACATTTTTGTTTCAATGGCTCAATGCGAGATGTATAATACGTGCTTCTGGGAGAAAAAAAAACTTTTCTTAGATAAGCTTATAATTGTAAGATAAGGTAAGAGTTGTTAGAAGATGTGGACCAGGCATAGGTTGGAATCTGACACGTGATGGGGAGCCACTACTTTACTGTCAGGATTTCTACGATCATGCAAAACCTGGAAATAGTCCGGTCCAGTTACCATGGTGACTGTTCCCCGCATCAGCGCTCATGAAGGATATTTAAGCTCTGAGGTCACCGTACATCCACACTACCCACACTCCCTTTCTCCTGTATCCCAAACAAATGCTTTTGTTTTGACTTACATAATACCTTATAATCTAGTCTTTGCATTTTTTGGATTCCTCTGATATGGAACGTTCTCTCAGTAATTATATGGAAAAAATAATACTTAGTGCTGAAATTCTAAACAATGGTGGCCAAATATTTGTCCACATTTACCGTGAATGGAGCTGTGCTACTCAAACTGAGCTTTAGACTTGACAAACTGTTCTGGTATCCTAAAATAAAACCTATATACATTTCAAGGGTTTATGTAATTCTTTTTTTCAATAATCTTTTCAATAATCAATTTTTTTTTTTTTTTAAGTCTCTTAAGCTCACCTGCATTTATTTGATCAAAAATACACTAACAAACATAGTAAAATATTATTACAATTTAAAATGACTGCTTTCTATTTTAATATTTTTAACACGTAATTTATTCCTGTGATGGCAAAGCTGATTTTCAGCATCATTACTCCAATCTTCAGTGTCACATGATCTTTCTGAAATTTCGGGTTACAGGGTCTCATTTATGTGCCAGGCTGTCTTTAATCCCTGTACAGACCTCTGTTCATGTCATCATTTCAACCACATAACTGAACGAATCCTTGGTTGAGACACGAAGAGATAATGACAGTAAGGCCTAAGGTCAAATCTATTTTATTTTCTCCCAAATGACATTTCATTTTGTGCCGGTTTTTGACACTTTATTTTTGCAGGGTTCACTGTTAACCTTTATTTAAAAGAAATACACAGATTATAACACAAGACATGCTGTTACGTGAATTAATAAGTTAATTTCTTGCTTTGTTTTGGACATGGGCCATTGATAATGTGTCTTTCCTTAGCATTAGGCTGTGTTGACCAAAACAACACAATAGTGTTGAATAAAAACCATATACAGTAACTGCACTGAGCGAAATAGGATTTGAGGAGAGTGGCTAAAAGAATGATTAGAGTGGGATACATTTAGTGAGAAATAGAAGAGAGTTTTGTTACATGAATTATGGGGAGATATGTTCTATAATGAGAATGACATACCGGTAATGATATTAGTTTTTTTTTTCACAGACTTTTTTTTCTACATGGAGCCAAACATGACTCACCACTGTAAATAGAGGCTGAGACACACACTGAATCTTTTTAGGACACTGAGCTCTTGTGTGTGTGTGTGTGTGTGTGTGTGTGTGTGTGTGTGTGTGTGTGTGTGTGTGTGTGTGTGTGTGTGTGTGTGTGTGTGTGTGTGTGTGTGTGTGTGTGTGTGTGTGTGTGTGTGTGTGTGTGTGTGTGTGTGTGTGTGTGTGTGTGTGTGCGCGCAATCACGTCAACAGCAAGTAGACTGATTTTTCTGTTTAACTCCCATTTGCTGGTTTCGATAGGCTCCCTGCCAGATAGCTTTGATCGGAGCAGCTTTCACTTCAGCACTAGCATCCTCCTTTCATTTTCTTTTTCTTTTCTTTCATGCACTGAAAGACATCAGTAGCACAACCGCTTCGACTGCAGACCCTCTACGCAATCTCTCCATCTACTCTCTTTTTTTTTTTTACTAAGAGTACATTTTCTCGCAGATCAACATGTTTTTTTGTGATTGTGTGTTTTTGTATAGGACTTCCTGACGGATCTGATGATGTCGGAAGTGGATCGATGTGGGGAGAATGAGCACCTGATCTTCAGAGAAAACACTCTGGGCACAAAAGCTATCGAGGAGTACCTCAAACTGGTCGGACAGAAATATCTGCAAGATGCGCTGGGTAAGAGCTTCTGTCAAGTCAAGTCAAGTCACCTTTATTTATATAGCGCTTTTTACAATACAGATTGTATCAAAGCAGCTTCACAGTGATAACATGAAAATAATACAACAAAGTTTGTTTCTAGAAGAAAATTGCGTCATCGTCCACCTTAAGAAAGGTAGATCAAGGAACCAAAGGAACCAAAACTCCATCAGGTGACAGAATGGAGAAAAAAAAACCTTGGGAGAAACAGGCTCAGTCAGGGCCAGTTCTCCTCAGGCCAACGAGCGAACAGTGTATGATTATGATTCAGGCAGCATTACAGGTCAGAAGTCAGATTGGATCAGAACATTCAGAATATTTATCCAGTTCCATCTGGTTGGAAGTCGAAGTCATCACGCCGGTATGGAGATGAGTTTGTTGAGGATCAGTGCCGATGGCTATCGTGTCGATGAAGCCTTCACAGGGCTGATGAGGCTGGCACTTCAGGGATGCGTCGTGGATGGGTCCAGGCGCAGGTCCACCATCTGATCTGGATACGGCCCAGATCCGGCTGACTTCAGTAAACCTCGGAATAAACATAAAGACTGACATTGCATAGATGCCATTCTTCTTATGATGCAGCGAGTACATCAGGTGTTATAGGAAGTGTCCCTGGTTCCGGCTGACCTAATCTATGCAGCCTAATAATCATTTAACGGATTTAAATAATAGAAATGTATAATGTTCTATAGGAATGCCAGGTAAAAGAGATGCGTTTTTAGTCTAGATTTAAACTGACAGAGTGTGTCTGCTTCCTGGACAATGTTAGGAAGACTGTTCCAAAGTTTAGGTGCTAAATAGGAGAAGGATCTACCACCTGCAGTTGATTTTGATATTCTAGGTGTTATCAACTGGCCAGAATTTTGAGATTTTTGTGTGTGTTATTTTCTGACATCATATCTGTACCATTTGTTATAACCACCTCCAGGTAACAAAGTGACAGGACCACCAAAATAAATACATTATATAATATAATTATATAATACTAGGGGAAATTGTATCAGTGCAAACTGTCTGTCCAGCACAAACACTATAATCATAGAGACATTTCCAAAGTGTACTTTGTGGTTCCCCGTATTCCTTTTCGATAAGATTAAATAGCCGTGAAAACACGCACAAACATGCACACACATATCCAACCTCCTTTGCTGTTGGCTCACTTTGTGTACGATAAGGCCTGTGTTTATTAATACCACCTTATTTTAGGAATAAAATGTTGAAATGTCTGGACTAGCATTTATCTGCAAAACAAAAATACACTCTGCAAATTTCACACGTGTATAAATATCGACTTTGGGGGATCTAATAAGTGTACGTGTGAATGTGAGTGAATACACCTAAGAGAGTGAATCTCTCTTTAGATTTGCATAAGAAGCCATTTGTGGTGCTGAATAATGTATAGTTGTTTTTCTTAGATAAATGTGACTTGTGAAGTGCTGCTGAATTATTAAATGGTTCACTCCTAAAGACTGACTAAGTCCCTCAGACATCAGAGCCAGAGAAGGACAGCAAAGAGAGCAGATTACACCACATGGTTACATAAATAGCATATTATGCGCAAGGGATGGACCTTTTGGTCATTTCATCTACTCTAGTTCTCGAGAGATAGAGCAATCAATTACCTCAGCACATTGCTGTTTTTTCAGTGTCTTGTTGTTCAATTGTTCGAATTTAAAAACTGATCTCATTTTCAAATTGAGTGACAAGATAACACCGAAAACACCAATCACAAAGTAAAAACTAAAGTCCATTATGTTTAGTTCTTGTGAAAATGAGTAATGCTGTAAAAATAAGTCGTTATGTGTTTTCTTGATTGTTTTATTGTCACTTCCAAACACATGATTACTTTATTTGGTGAACTAAATAATTTATTAATTAAATAAATTACTGCAAAAATAGACTGATAGCTAGAACACATTCACACAAACACACACACATCCACATATGTACACAAACCTTCTGAGCTAGACAGTAATCCAACTTCCTTAAGGGATTTGTGGTATTACATTTCTGTCATTTAGACTCTTTATTGGCAATTACTAAAAAGCCATTTATATGAGCTCAGATTGCACAAGATGTTCATATTGTATTACATATAATGGTAAATCAGTTCATTTTCAAGACGTGCTTTATTTTTGCTTTACCATTGAAGGACTCTTGTTTGTCAGCAGATATTGATGATGGGATTTTATCCGACTGGTTATTTGATTAGACTGGACATTTGAGCGATTAGTGTCATATTTGTGGCCTTGAATGAGTTATCTGGGTTTTGCTCTGACCTTTCCAGTCAATATGGGGTTTACCGACCAGAACTATGTGACTGTTTTGTATTGCTTTGTTTGTAGTGAGATTATAGTGTGTGACAATACTGGGAAGTCAGCTGTATCAACCTGCTGGAACCACTGCTGTATGTCCATCGCCAACAATAATACTCAACTTCTCATCTGTGTTCCCATTGCAAGTTATACACTACTTTTCATAAGTTTGGGGTCAGTAATTGTTATATTTTATGAAAGAAATGAATACTTTTATTCAGCAAGGATGCATTAAATTGATCAAAAGTGATAGTAAAGACATAATAAAATGTTGCAAAATATTTTGGGTTTCAAATAAATGCTAAACAGATAAATAAAATATATATATATATCGTCATTATATATGGTAATATCACTGCGCATCTGGTTAGTTTCGAAAAGGAAGATGAAGAATGAGGAGTCCTCTTCCATTCTGGATCAGTTGGACATCCACATGGTTTATGCTACACTAGATTTTTCCCTGATGCTTTCATGCGCAACAGAACAGAGAGGGAAAAATCGACCAGTACCTGCTCTGAGTCTCTGTGGAGTGGGATCTGGCTGTGCTGTTTGTTTGGGATCGACAAAAGGGTTGTTGTATATTCCCAGGATGGGTTTTCTCATTAGTTCTGAGTCAGATAACTTGAGAACTTTCACTAGTTGCTTCATGGCGGAAAGGGGTTAGAATAGTGATAAGCTCAGGTGTGGTGATGTTCATTCCTGCTAATAATTGTGAGAGTGTTTGTTTGTTTGTATGAAAGATGATGGGGGTTTGTACAGCAGGTTCCCTTGCTGACATATAGGATAGCAAGCATTATTTTGCCAAATACAGAATCATGTCAAAATGAATCAATATATGACAGCATTCTTTATTGATTTACTAAAAAAATACTATTTCTGTTCAAACAACTAGACGTTACACAGGATTTATTTAAAAACGCCTTTGTCTTAAATGTATTTTCTCTTTCATCCGCTGTAGGGGAGTTTATAAAGGCTCTGTATGAGTCTGATGAGAACTGTGAGGTGGACCCATCCAAATGTTCATCTAGTGATCTACCCGAACATCAGAGCAACCTCAGGATGTGCTGTGAGCTGGCCTTCTGCAAGATCATTGAGTCTTACCGGTAACTACAATATGCCCTTCACAGCTGGCTGTTGATCTGAACCAGTGATGGATTTTATTGCTCAGATGTTGCTTTTTCTCTGTTATGTTTCTGTTAAGTATCAACTTGGTCTCAGGTGTTTATTTTAAAGTTTAAAAAAAAAGAAACTAAAGAGACAATATACAGTATGATAGGAGTATAGAGTTATAAAATGAAATATGATAATTAAGCATAATTATTATTATTAAAGTACCAATAAAATAAAATCCAGTTATACACAGATAGCCTTTGATTATGGTGATTAAAGTGATTGGTTTGTAAGTATGTAGTATAATACAATTATTTTGCTTTATACAAATAACAGAAGTGATACTCAATACAACACTTTTAGTGTTGATCAAACAATTTTAGTGTTTTCATAACTGAAGTACAGGTTCAGTCACTGAGATCTAATACTCTGTATTTCAACATATCAAGAATAATAGTTTAATATAATAAAAAGTTTTTAATAGAAAGCTTTTCCCTCAGGAGTTGTTTGCAAAAGGATAATACATAGTTTGTGAAACTACTTGCAAGTAAGAATAACTGTTTATAGTTGTGTCAGGTTAATTTGTTTCCATCTAAATTCCATGTTCAACTCTCCATTCCTCAACAGTGTGTTTCCAAGGGAACTTAAAGAAGTGTTTGCATCGTGGAGACAAGAATGTGGTAACAGAGGGCGACCAGATATCAGCGAGCGTCTTATCAGCGCATCATTGTTTTTGCGTTTTCTCTGTCCGGCCATCATGTCGCCTTCTCTCTTCAACTTGACGCAGGAGTACCCAGACGACCGCACTGCACGCACACTCACTCTTATCGCCAAGGTTACACAGAACCTTGCAAACTTCACCAAGTAAGGATTCTGTTTACTCCATTGCGAGTGTGTGTGATTGGGTAGGGAGAGGGTGTTTTAAGGTTTCATGATGGAGCTGAGGAATGAGTTCACTTTGATAGCTTTTCATGTTGTTCTGAGCAAAATACTATTCATGAATGAAATTCAGTTAATAGATATAATTATGATTATAGGGTCATTAGCACTGAGTTAATAAATGCATCAATAAGTCATTCTTGTTCTCACTTTCTGTCAGGTTTGGTAATAAGGAGGAGTACATGTCCTTCATGAATCAGTTCTTAGAGCAGGAGTGGACCAACATGCAGCGCTTTCTGCTGGAGATCTCCAACCCAGAGACCATCTCAAATACGGCAGGCTTCGAGGGGTATATTGACCTGGGCCGTGAGCTCTCCACCCTGCACTCGCTGCTAGCTGAGGTGGTGTCCCAAATGGATCAGGTTAGTCTCTTCACCCATCAGTCAGCTCCATTTGATTGTTTTTGTAGTGTTAAGATTTTCAGCAGGAGTGTGTTGTGCTCCTTCACTTCAGTCCTTCAAAAACACTGAAACACTTTTTTTAATCAGTCTTGTTTCACAGTAAAAATATGTTAAAGAAAACAACAAAACAGAATGTATTATACATTTATGACATGGGCAAAAACATATATCTCATGCCATTGCATTGAAAATCATTGAGAAAGCATGAAAAACATTGTTTAATCCCTTTCCAATAAAGATCTGTAAAGCTTACTTAGATTTTTTATAAAATTATCTTTAAAAATACTATATCCTGAAAAGGGGACATTCCTTTTTTTTCTTTTTTTTTTCTTTCTTCTTTATATATATATATAATAAGAATACATTATATCCTCTTAAAAATTTGGTATGTTTCAATGTGTTTTTCGACTGGGAAACAGGTCAAAATACTGATTAAGAAAATATTTTTTCAGTATTTCTTCATTGCAGCGTGTGCAAATGAGAGGTAGGTGAACTCAGGATAGGGTTGTGACGAAACATTTAATACTTTGATGCCACAGAAGGTTCTCAAGTTTTGCTCCAGTTTCAGTGTTCTTTGAGTAGGTGGAATGGTGTGAGCAATTGCCTTCAGGCTGTACCAGTCAGGCTTTAAAATCCCTCATTTTGTTGCTTTTAATGTTCAGACCTCATAAGATGTGTTCAACATGTGTTCATTTCTTTATATCTTAATTTATACATATTTTTTTAAAGAAATGATCTTATAATTCTCCTCCTCCTCAAATGCTAAATATAAACTAGTTGTTGTATTTGCCCAGATTTTCCACACTTAGAGAAAACTTCCAGTCTTGCAAAATGTGTTTGAGCAAAGACACATCTATATGCAGCTCACCTGTGCCTGTATGCCAGTGCAGCACTGACACTGCCTACAACTATGCAAACATTACAAATTAAATTTGTAAATGTTGGATATTCTCATTGCAGCACTTTGTGTTGAATAATGCAGATCACGTTAAGTGGACATGCTCTGAAAGCTCATGACCTCTCAGTTTTTGAGCTTTACATGGGAAGCCCATTAGTCCTTAAGGCTGCCACAGACTCATAGCGGCCACACTGCAGTCAGAGACAGTCACCTGCTGTTCCATGTACATGAGAACTGTTATCTGATATGTCACTATTATTTTAAGCCATACATCCACAAACATGCTTTGATTATGAAACATAATTATTTTAATGCCAGAGGGATTCAGCCAACCAGAATGTCACAGAATCAGCCAATTTTCAAAAATGTAAATCAGTCAGATTTGAATGTATCTAAGTCTAGCCTGTTCCATTATTAAATGCTATCGGAAAGATCAGAAAGTAAAATGTTTGCATGCAAAAAGAGTGTGTCCTCTCATAAGTGTTTCTTCATTTCGACACATGAAGCGTTCACTGCGTTCATGAAGAGGTTCACTTCCACCTATTTTAATTGGGGCTCTATAAAGTTGGTATATCATAATAATACATACATTTACAGAATACAATACAAATATAGATAAAAAGTAAAAAAAAAAATCTAAAGTTTGGGTTTGCTAAGATTTTTAAATGTTTTTGCAAGAAGTTTCTTATTCTCACCAAGGCTGCATTTATTTATTTATTTTTTATCAAAAATGCAATAAAAACAGTAAAAGCAGTAAACTACTGCTTCAAAAGTTTACGGTCAGTAAGATTTTTTTATAATCAATGCATTTATTCAGAAAATATGCATTAAATATTACAAACATCACAGTAAAGACGTTTACATTGTTACATAAAATCTATTTCAAATAAATGGTGCTTTCTATTTATCAAAGTATCCTGAAAAAAATGTATCATGGTTTCCACAAGAATATTGCACAACTGTTCCCTTTCGAAAGGGAACTCGCACTGTGTCGATGACGCATTGGGGAACGCCTCAGGCATAACAGGTGTCTGAAATCACTATCAAATCACTGCAATCATATTGACCGGCGACAGCGTGCAACCTGGATGTACTGTATATAAGGGCGCCTTGCAAACATGACTATCACCTTTTCGTCTGAAGGGACTGTTTGGTAGGCAGGACCCGAGGCATGGCAAAAAGACGCAGTGTCTTGTTCCCTGTTCTCAGGGAACAGCGGTTACAGTCGTAAACTGAGACGTTCCCTTTCTAAAGGGAACTCGCACTGCGTTGATGACGCATTGGAAAATTATATACCCACGCCACCATTCTAAGGGGAGTGCATGCCCACTGGCAGTGACAACTGTCAGAACCAGCAAATGAACCATTTCAAATGAAATGCCAGAACCTCTCACCCTCAGGTCACACTAGGCTGTCAGTGACAGCATTCCCTACGGTCATAGCCCAAGCTATTCACTTCGCAGGAATACCTCCATAAACTTTGTTTAATAAAAGGCATACCTGGGCCTGCTCAAGGGCCTAGGACCACAGCTTCAAATTAGAAGGGGGCCCTTCTAGGGAATGTGGCTAGGGAACCCGAAGGAGCCCCAGCCAATCGCTATTAAAGGGAACATATTCAACCAAAATGCCAGTCTGGCCAACTTCCTGTCTGTCTGAAGACAGAGCCTCTGGACACTGGAGCCCAGAGGGACTGCGAAGCTGACAGTGAACCACTCGGCCCGGATCTCAGAGACGGGGTATTCTGGAGAGCATGACTTAGCATAGGGCTTACAACCCTTGCTAGCGAGGGGAGTTTCTCTACACGATCTACGGATCTACCCAGCGCTTATGTTTCAAAGCACTGAGGAGGCCTACCGGCTGATCTAACTGGGAGGCCTCACGAGAGGTCTACGACCATCTGACCAGACTCAGGAGGCCGAGTACTCACAGTGACCCTCAGTGAGGGGAGCACATGGCCTGCCTGGTAGGCAAACCAGGCTATAGGCTAGATAAAAAAGAGGTTCTGGGAGGCATCCAGTAGCAGAAAGTGAACACTTTAGTCGTGCTAGGGCGCAAGCTCGCCTTCAGAAGCTTCCTGTTAAGGCCAGCTAAACTGATAGCAGGTGGCTACTAGCTGCCAGAACCCAGTATCGCTGGGAAACCACTTACAGGGAGGCCTGGTGAGGCCTACTCCCTGATAACCAGTAGGCTGGCAACCTAGTGCCCATACTTGGGAACTGGCCTTCAGGGAGGCCTGGTGAGGCCTACTACCTGATAGCCAGTCAGGCTAGCTGTCCAGTTGCCCATATGTTGGAACTCGCATTCAGGGAGGCCTGGAGAGGCCTACCACCTGATAGTAAGCTAGAAAACTGGTTGCTGTGAACCCCGATTCTGGCTGTCAGTCCCAGGGTGGCCTACTAAGGCCAGCTGCCAGTAAGATTGGGGACTGAGCACCGTTGGGAACTACACCAACACAAATATTGGGGCCACCCACAGGAGGCCTCTTGAGGCTGGCTACCTGGTTGTAGCTATAATGTATGTCCCACAACGTTGGGACTCTCATCCGAAGAGGCCTGTTAAGGAGGCCTAATTAGGCCTTATTGAAGGCCTAACCCTAGGTCTTTATCAATCATGCCTCTGCACCAACCTGCATTACTCTTCTCACCCCAGAATGCATAGAAGGGGGCGGGCCTTGGCCGAACGACTCCCACCATGGGAGGAGGCTGTCATATAGGGATGCTAAAAGCCTACATTCACATAGTGAAGGGCCAGAGGCAGAAATACTTTAGCAGAACGCCTCCACTTTCCCTAGCATAGCCTAGGCCAGCTACCGAGGTGGCCTTGGTGAGGGCCAGCCTATATGCATCTACCTGAGTGCTCGGAGGAGCAACAGCCTCAAGAAAAAATTATTTTCATATGAGAGGCTGCAGAAACGCTCAGCCTGTATGAAGAACCAAACAGAGCTCAAGGGAGCGATGTACTCAGGACAAAAAATGTCAGACGGCCCTGCGGGCCGGACATAATCTGAAGCTCCAGCGTCAGACTCTAGAAAAAATCGATATACTCTTCCTTTTTTTTTTTTTTTTTTCTACCCTGAGGTGGCTAATAACCCAAAGGCTAAAACAGGTGTGCTTAGAAATTAAACCAAGCGGCAGCATTCAACATTTCCAATCTTTTTTAGAATGACGTTCCGCCACTTAGTGCTCCACTAATTCCAGTAGGAATGAGCGGCGGTCTCAAATGCTCTCACAATGAGAGGAAGCCTAAGCTGTTAACATAGTTTACACCTAGAATGAGCGGTGGCACACCCCGTGAATTCACAAAAGGGGAAGCCATCAGAAACTCACACATGAGACCCACATAACTGGTGCTTCTCTCTATCATTCTAGCCACCTAACAGGGGAACTTCAGAGCCCTGATAATACCATCATTACCTTATGACAGTGACATGACCCCATAACTCTACACAGGGAACGAGGGTCTGTAGAGAAATACATTTTAGTGTTAGTTGCACACAAAAGTGAAAATTAAGACCCACTCAGCTCACCTGAGGCATGCGAAGTGAAAACTCACCACACAGTTATTTTATGAACATGGGGTCTACCACCATCACATGCCTGAAAGAGGTACTCTCACTAACCAAGCCAAGGTGGCCCATCAGAACATCGTATCCACTCATCATGGGCCCAGCCTCAGGCCTGATGTAAGAAGCGTCTCGGGAGTTGTGGAAGAGAGGAGAGGGCTAAGATATATTAAGCCCTCATCAGGGGAGGTGATCCATCACCAATGCTGTTTGCATTTGTGCTGCATCACCTCCCTCAGATCCCTCTTCTTGCGGGAGTCCTGCCTCTTCTGTGAACTACTCCTCCTCGGAGGGAGGTGCACGAGGGGCGACGCTGGCTCTCTTTCCCTGTCTAAGGTCCTCGGACCGAGGACACACCCTGTCTGGGTGTGGGCACAGATCTCAGCGGTATACAGGTTTTAAACGCCGCTGAGCGCACCTTCGCCTCTCTAAACTTTCCAACCACCGCGTCTACGGAGGTGCCGAAAAGTTCAGAGGGTGAAACCGGCAAATCGAGGAGAAAGCCCTTCTCTTTCTCCCGATGTCAGCCAGGTTCAGACACAGATGTCTTCGACCGGCCGATCACAGCACCAGTCTGTTTAGTGGCCCAGAGAGCTAGATCTGTGGTGCGACGCAGCTCAGCAACCGCCTCAGGGGACAGCCCCGCCCCCTGGTCGAGATCCCCCAGCGGATCGGCCTGGTACGCCTGCAACACCGCCACTGTTTTCAATGGTTTGGATGGCTGGGTTGGAGCTCTCAGTGTTGATGTCCGCCCAGATGCAAGATGTCTAGCCCGCTGAAATGCGAAACAAGCCTGCTGATGTCGGTGGATACGGGCATTAATATGGGTTCTTCCATGCCCTCTCGATCTCAGTATGGAGATCGGGAAGGAATGGAAGGCTCACCTGAGCTGGTGGTTTATGGCCGGGAAGAAACCGATCGTCGAGTCTACCGCGAGTGATCTCTCCCCCAACCCGCCGCCACGGCAGCTGCAGTCTGCCCGCAGCACGTTCCATAACACCAACCAGCTCAGCATACACAGGGCAGGGTGGCTGAGAGGATTCAGGATCTAACTGATAATCACCACCCTCATCAGCCATCTCCTGCTCATCCAGAAGAGCACTCGCTGCCAGACTAGTTGGGGAAAAATCATCATCCACTTGCAGCTCACCCTCGTCTACTGCAGAGGGATTACACCCCTCTTAAGACGATCGGCGAGCTCCATCTGGGAACCCCATGACGCACGTCGCCACTCTGCCTCAGCACGAGCAGGACCTGAGCAACGAGGTCCAGACGCTGAACCCTCCTCTCTCGAGAAGAGGGCCAGACGAGAGCGGAGCGTTTTCAAAGAAAACCGTTCACAATTTGCACGGACAGCTCCCTCGAGAACTGCCTGTACGTGCTCTTCCTCCAGACAGAAAACGCACAATTCATGTGTCACCCAGCGTTCAAAAAACCTTGGGCACAGGTCTGCACACATCTGAAAGCACTCAGCCTTCTAAGTGCATTTCAAAATTACCTTTAGTTTGAAGCCCTTACAGACAAAACAGTCCCTGAAGACGACAAAGGTGATTGTCATGTTTGCCAGGTGCCCTTATATACATCCAGGTCAAACATTAATGATTCGCGTTTTAATGATTCATGGGCTGTCGCCGGTCAATATGATTGCCGTGATTTGATAGTGATTTCAGACACCTGTCATGCCCGAGGCATTCCCCAATATAACAATAGATTTTATATAACAATGTAAATGTCTTTACTGTGATGTTTGTAATATTTAATGCATCTTTTCTGAATAAATGCATTGATTAAAAAAAAATCTTACTGACCATAAACTTTTGAACAGTAGTTTTAACAGTAGATATACAAAATAAATTATGGCTGTAAAAAAGTTTCATTTTACGCAACTATTACACCGTGTCTACACTGGATGTGGCAGCTTGAGGCTATTTACACTGGAGGCAACAAAGCGACAGTTGCAAATCCATTTGTTCTTTATATCAGAATTAGTATGAGTTCTTAATACATCAGAAATAGAAAGGGGCATCAGTTTACTGTCACCGATTTGTTGTGTCGTGTCATGTCAAGCCGCACCGCATCCAGTGTAGGCAGAATCAAGGATAAAATAGGTTCTATCCGCTTTTGTCATGTCGCACCACTCGCATCTTGTGTAGACACAGTTACTCAAAACTCTTGAAAATACTTGAAAACGGGTAGTTTTGCAGTTCAGATTCATAGTAAGATACAGATATCAGGTATGGCTAAATATTGGTTGATTATTGGCCAATCTCTAGGAAGTAATTAGGTTTGATTTTTGAGTGATGGATGCACCATTTACAGTACATTTAAATCATTTCAGGATGTTTTTTTTTTTATCCAACTTTAAATTAATTCAAGCTATAATGTAAATTTTATCAGTAACCGTGTTCCCTAGGAATTAAACCTGTGACCTTGCCATTGTTAGTGCCATGCTCTACCAGTTCAGCTCCAGGAACTAATTTCTATGCAGTTATTGATGTTCTGTTATCTTCTACCAACTTTCTAAGGGGGCTAATAGAGAGTCCTGCACAGATATAAGAGATCTTTGGGGTATTTGTTCACTTTCAATGGGATCTTTCATCCATGTCCTTAGAGTGCTGCCTCCAAGCTGGGCCCATTACCTAGAATATTGAGGGACGTACATGGAGCGTTAACATACCCACCGAACGTACAGATGAATGTTCCCTCCGATCGTGTGCCCTCCCCTCCAGCTCCTGGATGCAGCATCTCCACTGGATTACAAAAGATGTCCATCGACAGTGACCTACCAGGGTAAGCCATTAATCAGATCCACTGCATCAAATTTGTTAACAACCTGTAAGCAATCAGAATCAAGTGTTTACGTAATTGTAGATGGCTATGGAAAAAAACATGCTGTAGATGTCATGATAAATAGGTGTTCTGACAAATCAACCAATCATCTTAAAGCTCAGTGTTATATCAGGCAATGACACTGTAATTTTGAAGAGCATTGCCGTATTGCTTACGTACTCGTCGTTATCTGTCGCTTTCAGCCATTAAGACGTCCTCGTTCCTGTTCTTAAGAGTGTGCCCTCACTTTATCCAGCAGACTGCTCTTCTAAAGAGAGCGGCTCATCTTTATCTGTCTAGCTCGCTGCTAATTCCCAACCGACATTTATGAGAGCCAGAGAGAATGAGAGGCCTGTAATTGTAGTTCACACACACACACACACACACACACACACACACACATTCAGAGAAAGGGAAGATAAATATGTTGGGGGATCAAAAGAGATGGAGGCTGTGAGGAAAAAGCTTAGAGTGGAGCTTGTTGGTTGGTGTCTGGACGGAGAATATGATGAAATAAATTAGCATTTTTTGCAGATATCCAGACAATAAACAGTCTGAGTGGAAGTAAAGACAGAAAGGGACGCATAATAACCTTGCATTCTCTCTGATGTTTTATACCTGTCTGCAGCTGTCTAGTATGGCATTTATAAGTGTTTGAGAAAGAATTACGGTTTCTGTTTCTCAAACTAGCTACTATATTAGGAGGGTCTAATGATTGTTCGAGATTGTGATGCTGTTCCAAAAGATAGGCAGCAAGATTATGCTGCCTTCTAAGATACCGTCTCGGACAGCATCACATGCATCCTTGGCAGATACAATCTCAGAATGCACTGCTGTAAGCTCCATATAAAATCCAATAGACAGATGACGTTTGCAAAATGTACTGAATTATGTCAATAAATAAGAATAACAATATAAACATTGTTCCTGAATAAGAACAACTAGGATACTGCCTTTGGGAGACAACAAGGCAGCATACTAAGATTCAGAAAAGAGATAATGAGTTGTCTTCTTTAAATTGATTGCTATTTGTGTACCGTTTCTCTGTCTTATACTGTGCATGTTTAATTATTAATTTTTCTCTTTCTGGTCCATGTCTCCATCTCTTCACTTTACTAGCCCGGCGGACTTCACTCGCCTCCCTTCCCCCACTCCTGAAAACAAAGACCTCTTCTTTGTCACACGCTCTTCCGGCCTCCAGGGCTCCCCTGCCCGCAGTTCTAGTTACTCTGAGGCCAATGAACCCGAGCTGGGCCTGGCCAACGGTGGCAAGAGCCTGTCCATGGTAGACCTCCAGGAAGCGGCCAGGGCGTTAGAACCCATTGCCATCCCGGTAGGGATAACTTCAGAAGGTTTAGGTGAGGGTACCATGGTTCCCTGGAATGCACGGACTCCCCAAGGCAACATTGCCGGAGGCCCTACTCTTCACAGGCCAGGACAGACTCCCACTACCCCAGGAGCAGAAGGGGCCCCAGGCAGGCCTACACAGCTCTTGGCCCCACTGTCCTTTCAGAATCCAGTGTACCAGATGGCAGCAGGGTTGCCTGTATCAGCTAGAGGGAATGCGAGTGGGGATTCTGGGTCGGAGTGTCATAGCTCCGTCAGTTCCCATAGCAACAACGAAGAGGGTCTTGGAGGAACCAAGCACACCTTTCTTACCCAGGGGGCTTCAGTGGGGGAGGAGTTTGTGAGACGTTCAGGAGATTTCTCAAGACGACAATTATCGCTAACTGACGCTCAGCACGGAAACCAGCCTATGGTTCCACGACAGAGCAGCTCCGGTCCCCATCGGCGTATTGACCAGCCGCCTCCACCCACACAGACTGCACCCAGAGGACGAACTCCACCCAACCTATTGAACTCCACCCCCTACCCACGGCCTTCTAATAACACTTTGATGTCATCATCACCAGATTGGCCTGGAAGTGGCGCAAGACTTCGACAGCAGAGCTCCTCCTCCAAAGGGGACAGTCCGGAAACGAAACATCGTGGACCACATAAACAAGTGCGTACATGTTTGCTAGCATTTAAAGTATTGTATGTGGAGTTAAAAATAGACACTATGCATCATATGGTTTTTTTGGAACATTTAAAGTCACCATGCAATTTGACAGATCTTATTTTTTATAGAATATTGCAGTGTTTATTATAAATGATTTGGTCGTGCAGCTCATGATTATTTTTTTTAATTCAAGAGTTATCTTTAATCAAAAACATTAAGATCCCCTCTCCCTCGCAACATCATCTTTTGTCTGTTGACGTCTGCACCGGCACAAGTGCTGGGCAATAATCCCTCCACTCCAGCAAGCTGACAGCAAAAATTAGCAAATAACAACAATCCAGTCGATCCAGAACAAAAATGTACGTCGCAATCCGCTAGTTAAGGCTGACGTCAGCGTTTCCGGGTCCAAACGCTCTATCAGATGCCAAAAGCAAACAACAAATGGTGCTAATATACACTCACTGTGTAAACTACCAAAAAAAGCATGATCCTAACCTTTTTTTCCATAGCAAAATCTCAGATGGACAGAGACAGCGATTCATCCTTTATAAATCGTCAAAATAGACTGCAGTGTACACAGTGAGTTTTTAAATGCTTAGCTTAAATTTGTGGTATGAATAAACGGTGCTCATAAACGGTTGTTGAGATAGTATCTTCAATTGAAATGAGCAGAGGCTTGAACCCTCTTACGTCACAACTTAACAAGTGGCTGGGAAAGAAAAGACGACCACAATTTCTGTTTCATGTAGACTTTTAAATCTGTCTGTGATCTGGATCATTTATTATATATCTTAATCTGAACTTAACCTAGAAGTATATCTTGCAGCAGGTCTGAGTTATTGATTCTAATAATAATCAAAGGGTATAGCTTGCTACCAATCATCAGCCTTTCAAAATTCACTGTTGCCACAGGCAGTCATTTTTCTCAACAGTTTGACAGTGAAGTGGACTGGAAGGATATTTCCCTAATCCACAATGCATTGTTCTCTCTCTTGGGAATTGATTGATTGCCTGAAGTGATTGATGGAAGCGTGTCTATGGAAACCACATGTGCACACACTTTTATTACATCTCAAAAAGGACCTCCAGGCTCTTTCTCTGACTGTGAAAGTCACATCTGTGGACTTCCTGTGATACTGTGGTTGATTATAGAATCCATTACTTTATACCTTGACAGAAAGATTCACATCTTCCATAAGACTGAACTATTATTTTTATTACCTCATTGACAAAATTAGGTAAAAAGCCAGTTTGAAAGCTAATGACATGGGAAATGAGCAGCGGTGTTGATCGTCTCTTGACTCAGGTAAACTCTGCCTTGGTTCATAACCACTCCTCAAGCCCCTTGAAACCGAAGTAGCGGCAGATCTTTTCTTCCTTATTGGGACGTACATTCGAGTGAAATGGATTATCGAAAAATAAAAATGTACGGAGGGGACTTGATTCTATCCATTGGTTCAGTGGCGGCTCCAGGATTGTTTTCTTGCAAATGCTAAGAATAACAATTAAGTGCATCAATAACTTCAATTCCCTGCATTTATTGCATTGTACTTATTTTACCTTAAATTATACATTTACAAGGTCACATTGTAAAGTGTGCAAAGTCATTAAGCACAGTGTCAATTTCGCTGAACATCTTTATTATCGCATTATCAGCCCTTTAAATCAATAACGGTTTATTTGAACTTTTTGACATACAGTCCCATAGACATATAGGGACTATGGGACTTGTCAAAGAGAAATCTTGACATTTTGAATAAAATAATGTGTTTACTATTTTCCCGCCAGCATTTTCTTCTTTTTTTTTTTAAGTTGCCAGCCACCACCAGCATTTTTGATCATTTTCACAAAAGTTTCATGGCCCCCAGAATATTTTGTTGTATAAATATCTGAACATGCAATATATCAAAAGAATGAACAGACCCTCTGCTTTAAAAAAAAAAAGTTCATTTTTAATCAACTCTTAAATGTGGGTAAGTTTCATAAAAAAGCAACATTTTGAGCAAAGAGCTGAAAAACATTTTTGTCAAAGACTACTGTACACCCAGATTGAATTCAGAACGATGATCAAAACATAGATGGAGTAGATCGAGTCCATTAACTCCCCTAAAGCTTGCACAGACCTATAACTCAACCTGGGTCGACATTTCATTCGGTAACATTAGGCAGTTTTGATTTATATGCTGTTTGATGTTGATGATCGCGTTATTTTACTTATGCATGTGCTATCACTTGTTTCTGCTTCTTCTTTGCCTAAGTTTTGATCAGGAGATTCGCTACTCTTTTAGAAGATGCGTAACAGTCAAAAATGCCAGTTTAACGCATTAGCATGAATGTTATAATGAAAGACAACATTTGCTCTTTTCCATCACCATAGGCTAGGGTGAACAAAGTGCAATAATTTATATTAAAATTTATATAATTTTACGTTTATAACGTGAGTGAATCTTCAAAAAGATAAGGGTAGATACTCACCAATAGCAGATTACAAGTTATCTTCTGTGCTATTCCAAGATGTGTCTGAAGTCTGCGGTCTTTTGCTTCATATTTAATAGCGCTCCATTATGATCACTGTTGATGAGGAGCTTAATATGATCGCCATTCACTAATGCGTGCCACGTACCTGAGCGTGCAATTATAGGCACATTAAAACATTTATTAAACATTATTTAATTTTTTAGGGTTTTAATGACTTTTTTTTTTTTTTTTTTAATGAAAGTGACTGGAAAATCATTAGGAAATCCTTGAGGGGGCTATGCCGGTGCTAAGTATATTTCTGGTGGGACTATAACCTCAGCAAGCCCCGGCCTAGAGCCGCCACTGCGTCAGTTGTTGATTGGATGGAGACAGATCTTAATGTGAGCTTGAGAGAGATTGTAAGAAAGAGGAGGGGTTTAAGTGGATTGGAGAAATCTGTCACCAAAGAGAACTCTTGACATTTTGATTAAAAATAATGAGGTCAAATCATTCAAAATAAGAGGAATAAAATGCTTATATAAATGCTAATATAAAATGCTTATATAAAACAGATTTTATTGTCATGGTGACTTTTCTTTGAAAGCAAATATTAATATCTTGCATAAGTTTGCTTCTTGAATAAATTTGTTTCAATATTTTTGCTAGAAAACGATACTTTTTTCACAGTGTAATTCAAAGCTATGATTTTAAATCGAAGATATATTCCCTGAAAACATTCATTTTGCTTTGGATGTAATTTTATTTTAAGGATGAAAAAACATAAATGCTGATACAGAATTTTTTTTTTTTGAGGACTATAATGGAAATTGTGTGATGTCATCATAAACAGTTAGTATGATCTAAGAAAAATAGCCACTAAAATGACCTCTTATTTCTAATGTATTCTAACTCAGCACGTTATTATAGCTAATCATGTTCATATTTCATACATGTTCTTTCTATTCAGCCTTACTTCATGCTAAGTGTCATCATGTCTGCTTGTCTATGTTGTCTGTTGGGAATGCGATGCCCCTGGCATGACTTCTTTGTGTGAGTGTGTACGTTTCATCTTCAGTTTATTCATGCGTATGTGTGTTTGTGTGTGTGTCCCATAGGCCCCGTCCCCAGTGAACCCTAGTGCATTGGACCGTACTGCTGCCTGGTTGATGAATGTGCCATATATAGAGCAGGAGTCTGAGACGGAGCTTTGCAGAGATGAGCACACACAAGCTGAAAAGGTAACTGACCACCCACACACCATAGCAGCAGAGATGAGATTTCGACTCATGCAAACACTCTCTGGATAGGAAATGAATCATCATCCTGCAGTAATTTTATTAAGACAATAGGATTCTCTCAGTGTCAGTGATCCAACATTTAGCTCTGAGTTAGGTGTTTCTGAATGCACAGTTAAGGGTGAAATGTGTAGTTTTTTATGGTAAAATCCAAGTTTAATGAGCAGAAACTCTAAGTAAACCATCTGTAGGTTGACCTCCTCAAGAGCTCGGTGATACGTTCAACATTGCTCTTTTTCAACAATGGCCGATTGGGAAGAGGTTGTAGGATTGTTTGCAATTCCGTTTGGTGCCACTAGTGGTGTGGTGCAGAAATTTCACAGTTCTTTGAATCAATTTCTACGAGTGCTCCCAGACTTTTGTATGTGAGAGAGAGAGAAAGAGACATAATAGCCTGCTTCCTTTTTTGCGGTCCTCATTCCTTGTCCATCTGTCCATTCTTTCTGTCTCTTGCATCTTGTGACTGTTGTGGAACATAGGCAGTAACTCAGCTATTTAAATTTATATATATATATATATATATATGTATATACTCTTATAGTATTTATATATATATTGTAATGAGCTTATATTTAGATATTTTCAATTTTCATTTTTAATTTTAGTTTGTTTTAGTAATTTTGTTGTGAATTTTGATTTTGAATTTTTTTAAATATTCATATTCAGGTTTAATTTATTTTATTTCAGTTGTAGTTTTGGTCATTTTTGTACTTAAGTTAATTTTATTTTAGTTAGTTGCAAGGCAACATTTCTAATATTCTAAGTTTATTTTTCATCTAATATTTATGTATTTTTTCAGCTTTATTTCAGTTGTTTTAGTTAACAATAACGACACTGTGCCTCACAAGTTTAGTCATCTCAGACTAAACTAATAATCGATTCCAACAGTGTTTGTCATTAGCATGTTGTAGACTTTTACAGCATTTATTAATCTGCATGAAAGTTAATGTTAATTTCTACATATATTAATACATTTTTGAACAATGCAAGTTGTATAAATTAACATTAGTTAATGTATTATGAATTAACATGAATTAACAATGAACAAAAGGATATTTATAAATTAGCGTGCTGTAAAAAAAATATGATTATGACACTTTATGCAATAACTAATGTTAAAAAAATTCAACCTTATTGTGAAAAAGTTACCAATATAGTCCACTTTTACAATAGTGTACAAAAGGCACACCACACCTAATGCCACATATAGGGTACAGGGATTTTTTTTCTTTGTATGACTCATAGCTCAACATTTAGTGCTGACTGCAGCTTATAATGACGCTCAACATGAAAGACATAAAGATCTATGTCTTGCAGTATCAGGCAGAGATCAGTGTGCTGCAGGAGCGGCTGCTTGTGTCGGTGCAGAGGCTGGAGGAATACGAGGCCCGGCTGAAGGGACAGGAGGAACAGGCGCAGAAGATGCTGCTGGAGTATCAGGCCCGGCTGGACGAGTCGGAGGAGAGATTGAGACGGCAACAGGAAGACAAAGATCTGCAGATGAAGGGCATCATAAGCAGGTTGGAGTTTGTATAATAAAGAGAGACTAAACGAGAAGAAAGGCAGGCAAAAACCTCCAGAGCACTCTGATTGGCTGATTACACTGTCAATATCAAGTTCACAACCGGCCCACAAATTGGCCTGAATGGGTAAAACTGGTGGAAATGGATGAACACAAATTCCCTTTTTCATATAGTCATCGAGTCAGATAAAAGGAAACTTAACTGACTGAGTTAGAGCATGAATTTACTTTGAACAAGCACAGAGAGGGCACTTTGCCTTTCAGAAGTCCACTACATGCCTCTGATGCTGAGTGTCATTTTGCTTTCAGCTGATAGTGTATTAGTGGCAATCTGAGAAGACAGAGCGCTTTTAGAGACTTTTAGCTTTCCTCAAGGCAGAGTTTACTGAGAGCTGCTTTCCTCCAAGACTGATGTTATGGGGCAGCTATTTGTGGCCTTGAGCTCCAGATCAAAGACAGAATGGGAGGATATATGAAGCTGGACTGAGTGTGTGTTTGTTTTGTGTTGATGCAGGTTGATGTCTGTGGAGGAAGAGCTAAAGAAGGATCATTCTGATATGCAGGCAGTGGTTGACTCCAAACAGAAGATCATTGATGCGCAGGTATGTCTATACCAGACTTAAAAGCTAGTTCCCAAATTATTTTCGAAATTATGTAATTTTTGTATGTAGTATTTTATGTTAACCTTTCAATAAATCATCACACCAAAATTTCAGTAGCTGACACAATACCAGTAAAATTTTATGATACTTGATACTAATTTCTAATAATTAGTTGAATAAAGCATATTAATGAAATAAATGATTAAACCTTCCTCTTCTCCCTGTCGTTCCTCTTTCCTTTTTCACTATCACTGTATTTTTCACTGTATGTAAGATATAAAAAGGCAGAATTATTCAATTACACCACCGTTAAAAAGTTTGGGCTCTGTAAGGCTTTTTAATGTTTTTGAAAGTAGTTTCTTATGCTCACCAAGGCTGCATTTATTTAATTAAAATTCAGTAAATATTATTACAATTTAAAATAACTGTTTCAACTTTAATACATTTAAAATGTAAGATATTCCTGTGATGGCATAGCTGAAATTTCTTCAGTGTCACACAATCCTTCAAAAATCATTCTAATATGCTGATTTGCTGCTCAAGAAATATTTTGTATTATTATCATTGTTAAAAACAGTTATGCTGCTTATTCTTTGATAAATAGAAAGTTCAAAAGAACAGGATTTATTTTGTAATATAAATCCTTTGTAAGTTTTTACTGTCACTTTTGATCAATTGAATGCATCCCTGCTGAATAAAAGTATTCATTTCTTTCAATCAAAATCTTACTGACCCCAAACATTTGAACGGTAGTGCGTATTTGGCAATTAAATTTCACAATCTCACAAACCCACTGTCGTTCAATAAAAACCCTTAGGGAAACTATGCTGTATTTTTCTAAAGAAACAAATGCGAAATGTAAGTGTTGCTGACAGAATCTGCATCATTAATCATCATCATTCTTGTTAATATTCACTGTCCCACAGCGAGGGCTGTTGAAATCTCTGCCGACTAAAATAATATTCCAAATCAGTATTCCTGATGTGCACCCGCTAAAATCTGAACAAAACAGACTTCCTAATACTACAATTCAAGGAAATATGCATATGTATTTTATGTATGTTTTCCAAGGAAACCAACTGGTTTGTTTCTTCTCCTTTTATGTACATGTGTTAGGAGAGAAACAAGCAATTAAACACTTGAGTTTGAGTGTCACCACAAATAACATCACAGCTGTGATTTGGTCAGAGACATGAGCCAGATCGTCATAGTCGTGATGTTATTTGTGATAATCAGTTTTATCACAGATTTACAATCAATTTTGCTTAATAAAATGAATCATTAATCCCATTTGTTTAAAAAAGAGTCTCAAAACATGTTTTCTTTGTAAAAAATGATCAACATACAGCTGTTATTGAGCAACATACATGGTTGAACATGGTTTCTCAGCTATTCACATTGAGTGTTCAGAACTGTTGGCATTGCTTGGCTATCTTATGCATACTCATGTTCAGTAAATGAATTCATAATTATACACTCACTTTGGAGATCCTCATAATTCAGATACATAAATGTGTCAGTTAATACATTGGCAGCAGAGCTGAACTTAATATGAGAACCTAAAAGCTGATGACCCCCGAAAAATCACTTGATCCGTCTTCACTGTTTATTCTCTTCCATTCTCGACTTGTTACCATTCCAACAATTACTTTGCACCTGCTGAAATTGCCGGTGTTGGTATTTTCATAGGATTTACGGTTTTCACTCTCTGCAGGAGAAACGGATAGCATCTCTGGACGCGGCTAACGCGAGGCTAATGAGCGCCCTGTCCCAGCTGAAAGAGCGCTACAGCGTGCAGACGAGGAACGGCATCTCTCCCACCAACCCCACCAAGCTGCAGATCACAGAAAACGGGGAGTTTCGCAACAGCTCCAACTGCTGAACACAATGAAGACAGAGGACATGAGCAGGTGTGCAGATATTCTGCAAGTGAACACTGAGGTGAGGATACTGAACACCGACCTTCGACGGTTGGCAAAGCCATTGTTTGGAAATGTGGAGAAAGATCAACTGTAAACATCCGCCGGTGAGACTACTGTTCAAGTACTTCATGTTAGGACACACCACTAGACTTTCATTCGTGTTTCACTATTGCTAACTGTAAAATATAAAAGAAAAAAACAATACAGCTGACTTGGTGACATTATACAGATATTAGAACCTTCTAGTCTGCAAAAAAAATAGGTGTTTTCATACAGCCTTTAAAAAAAGAAACTAGATTTTGTCCCTTTTATTTATAGTGGTCTCTACTTTAATAAGAACCGACTTAAACTACAGAATGAGCAACTCTTAGTGGAGAATTTAGCGCTCTCCTCCATATCTTCACTTTCTGCTTCTGTTTCTCCCTACATAGTGCACTTTGTCTCTCCATCATGAGAAGCCTTAAAATGTTGCATCTGAAATATTTTTGGTTTGTTTGTTTTTACAGTTCAGATGAACATTATGATAGATTATAATGTGCATAGATTTAAAAAAAAAGTATATATTTTACATTCTCCATTCACAAGTTTTCTGATTTTTAATGATGTTTTATTAACAAAGTTCGGGAGGAGCACGTTCAAATAATCAAGCAATCAATCAATCAACTCATCAAACAATTACCATGTCTACCCTATCAGCATGAGAGGAAGCATATATATATATATTCACTCTGTCAACTCACCTAACTTCCTTGACCGTTTTCAGCATCCCTCCACCACCCCGACTCCTCACTCTTGGCTTGTTCTTTCACAGCCAGGAATACGGGGGGAGTACTCTGGGTTCGGGCCAAATACCGAGCCCGGAGCCCTCTCCTCGGACAGCACGCCAAATACGCATTTATTCTATCTGACTTATTTGTAAGTGTGAACTCGTGAAATCTTGACAAAAATGTTTCGACGATGTTTGTAACAAACATTACAAGTGTCATTTTGGGTTCATTTTTAGATATGCCAAGATTTTGAATTAGCACAAACTGCTCGGATGGAGCAGAGCGAATGTTTTAGACAGTACAGTAGACCACAATTTTAGTTTGAAGTTTTGAAAATTGCCTTGTTCAATCTCGTGTTTTCTTCCTACATTGTTTGGCTGAGTTTTGCTTTGAGTTTTTCATTGGTTTTTCTTGTTTCTCCTTTTTTTAATCCTTTTTAATTCTTTTGTACGTGTGTTTATTTTTATGTGTTGCCTCATCGGTCCAAATTGCTGCACACTTTCATTTCGAGCATTTAGAGTTTGTATATTTTTGTATTTAATAATGTATGTGAGAACTCTTCTGCATTTATCATGTTCGGCACTGAGGTGCAGCATGGAGCTGCTGTTTTCCTTTAACTTGTTGGTCTTTGAGGAAGTTAGACACAAGACATGTCTAGATTTCGTTGCAAAAATATACAGAAACATATTAAGACAACCTGTCGTGGGACATGTGAGATAGAGATGTTATTTTTAAGGGAAAATGTCTCTGGATATGAGCTCTGTGATGGAGTATTATGTGAATAGGTTAATATTATAGAGAGAGAGAGAGAGAGAAAACAACGTTCACGGTTACTAGTCTAGAGTGAATGACGGTGTTACATTGGTTGATTTGTGTCTGAAATGTGAGATCAGATTGAGAGGCAACAATCTAACAAGCACAAACCGCATCTGTCGCCCCAGCTTCTCAAATGCTTTGAAGACTATGCACTTTTCCCCTTTGTCGTGTCCACCTGGGTTTACTTCGCTCCATGAACATGTAGCAAACTCAAGGTGCTCATTGT
This sequence comes from Squalius cephalus, assembly GCF_949319135.1. Taxonomy (NCBI): domain Eukaryota; kingdom Metazoa; phylum Chordata; class Actinopteri; order Cypriniformes; family Leuciscidae; genus Squalius; species Squalius cephalus. The sequence continues at coordinate 30,669,675 of NC_137126.1, forward strand.
TATTATTAATCCAGGGAAGCTCTGATTTGTCATTAGGTTCATTTGTAGCATTATCATTCGTAGCATTGTAGCCAAAGGCTAAATCCTTCAACTCAAACAAACGTGCGCATACAGTGTAAATGTCATGAGATTAACAATTGGACTGTGTTAGATATCTCAACCAATCACATGGTCTTTTGATGCCCTGGTAAAGTAGTTTTGCATGCACTAAATGCTTCAGCACTGTCTAAATAAGGCAGATCAGTGTCTAGGGTCATTTAAAATGCATTTGATCAACTTTTAAACTCGGCTTGGGGCTCGTGTTGTTGCACAAAAGGGAACCAATATTTATTTTTCACAAGTTTTCTCTCATAGAGGCTGTCAACTTCTCCGTTTGTTCATGTTCTGCTTTTAATGAGGTCTGAGGTTTTGCAGAGTCATTATGTCTATTTTCATCCACATGGGACGCTACTAGGGAGTCAAAAAATAGTTCTTTAGAAAATTAAATAAAAAAAAGTTTTTTGCTGTCGTCTCAGTTCTTTTCATCAGACGTGTCTTTATCTGGCTTCAGTTCAGTTCTCAAAGTTTAGGAAAGTTTTGCAAGTAAAACTATTTGCGCATCGTTTTTTTTTTTTTTTTTTTCAAGCAGTCAATGTGAAATAGTAGCTATGTGAAATAAATGATATAAAGAGAAAATATATAAAATCTATAAATGAGTACCTAAAATATGTTGTATGTTTTATAATCCTTGTAGAAAAGATTTTTGTAAGTATGTTTAAAGTAAAGTATTGGCTGGACCCTTGCCTTGTTTTAGGACAATGACAAGAATAATAATGTACAGAGAAATTTGTCCATGTTAAGAACTGTACAATTGTGGCTGTGCAATTTATGTACATTTGCAACTAGAATAATTAAAGTTTTATTTAGTTATTTCATATCCCTGCTTTGTTGTCTTCATTACTGAATCATTCGCTTGACAAGCATAATGCAACAAAATCATAAAATGTGTTTTTTCTGAACCCAAAGTATGACGTTACATAAGTCAACTATTGGGTTAGTAATAAATATATATATATGGCGATTTCTATTTCAAATAAATGCTGTTGTTTTTAATGTTCTTTTCATCAATAAGACAAAATGTATCACATTTTAAAAATCTTACCAATCCCACACTTTGGAAAGAGTGTGTGTGCATACACTGAGAACAACTGCAGAAGTATAATGAAACCATACAGTGTATTGTTTGAAATGCAATGTTTATTCATGACCATAAAAAGTGCATCTCAGTCAAGCCTAATGTGTATATGTAGATGCCAGCAGCTGCAATGTGATATTAAATGATCTGTGTAAATATGTGCTAATCCTGTGAGATGTCCACTTGCATTAAACCACCCTTGCATTTTTTCCCCTTCTATCATCATTTCTACATGCAGTTCAGTAAATTACTTAAGTGAAAAACAATAAATAATAAAATCTCTATGGGTATAAATAAAACACAACTTCGTAAACTTTGAGTGCACTTGGTGCCATGCCTGGTGTTAACAACATTCCCTAACGAAAGGCCACCGTGTCGTTCTGCCTAGTTAAAGGTGGCCATTTGAGATAATTAGCTGCTTTTCTGAAGTGAAGTGGTGTTACGACAGCATCCCTTCCCTTTAAGAAACTGAATCCCTGGGATATTTTCACAAGGATGCTTTGTTATCCCTGCAGTGATTGCTTCACACAAATACTACCCACATTACCTGAAGGCAAGCATATGGGAGCATCGTGGCACAAGTCACATGCTCACACACACGCTGTCCGCACATTTAGCACTGAAACAAGTGCCTGAGTGTTAGTGTACTGGCATCAGAACACACACATGGATGTATTCTGTTACATTTTTTCTGTGTAGTGTGGTGAAAGAAATATCTTTATCTGAGCTGTGTAGAACCAATTCAACTTGAGCTATTGCACAGAGAGTGAATCTATCCTGGCTTCTATACTTTATGACATTGTGTTCATTATTCTTGTTTACTTATTCAAAAGCACATGGCATTGCCCTCTGGACATTCCTCAGAAGACATGGAACTGTTTGTATGTGTGAGATTGTCAGTTCTCTGCGTTTGCTTTAGCAGCGAGTTGCATCGGCTGTTGCCGTAGATGGTGTCGGCGTGTCAGTGCTGGGGAGCTGAACGTGTTTGGCGCTGATGATTGAGTCGGTTGTGACCGGTGTGGCCGTGGCTTCTCACTGTGGCTCTGCCCCTCGAGAGCCCCCTCACACACCTCCAGCAATAAGAGCACCTGCTCCCGCAGGGGTACAGCCTTGAACCTGCGCGCTGCCAGGTAGAAGAAGGCCTCAATAAATGCCTGAAGACACATTCCTGAAAGAGAGAACGAGAGAGAGAGAGCTTTTATTAGATGCTCAAAAATTAACAAATCGCTTCCTTAGTTAAAATATACAATCATGTGTTGGTTTAAAGTCAAAAAGACAGATAGGTTTAGTCAGAATAAACATTTACAGATAACGAACATATTTACAGTACTGTGAATAATAATATGAATAAATAGGATTCAATTAATTTACAAGGATATTGCACAAAAAAGTGGGGTACTGCACAAGAGGGATCTTATGACAGTTAGGACATTTTGATTCAAAATGACATGGTCAAAAAAAGTAAAAAATGAAACATGCATGGATGAATCATTTGCAATAAGATCAATACCATGCATTAAGAAAATAAGAATGTTCTTTTTGTGCCAACTTTGATATCGGCTCATGGAACTTCGTTGCCCACACATGTAACATGTAATGTAACAATGACCCTGTAAAATAAAGTGTTGCCAAATAATCTATACAAACCAAACAAGACAATACATGCAATTTGTCATTTAAATAGTATACTGACAGGAGAATGAAAGATTTGAGAAAAGCCATTAGTTACATTATTTCCAAGTTGTAAGAGGCTTTAATCAGAAGTGTACATATGGCAGATTTTCCCCTCTACTTGTTTATTAATTATAATAAACTTCATCTGTGTATTATTTAGTGTACGGGGTTTCAGACGCATCTCCGCGCTGATGAAAACTTAATCTATATTTATGTTCCTGCTAAAAAAAAACCTTCATCTGCAAGTGCAAATCATCAGCAGTGAATTCTCAAGGTCACATCTGAGCCCGAGAGTCGAGGGAGAAAAATACAGACGGCTTTCGTATAAACAGAGAAACTTTGAACATTTTAAACATGAAGAAAGAGAGCCGTGAAATTCTCTCTGCACATTTCAACGGAAAGCCACTTGCTGTTATCACAAATATTCAGGTTCTCAGGAACCCTTAGGGGGTTTGAGCCTGAAGATGGATGCGGATCTCTTGTCTGACTACATCTACTGAGCGTTAATGAGCCCTCGCTGCGGACATGATGGAGCCGTGAAATACATCTAGAAATAAAACAGAGGCTACATGCTGTGCTGGTCAGAAATATGTGTACATTGAGAATGGATGGCGACAATTAATAAAGCGATGCTGTTTCCCAGAAGGAGAAAATGGGTTTCATTAAGCAGACTAATGAAGGAGCGCTTAAAGAACTCAACATTATCCTGTCAAACGAAGCAGACTGAGCTCTGGGATGGATAGGAGTGAAGAGGGGAACTCAAAAGAGCGATAAATCCTTCCTTCTTTAAGTATTCTGTCCAAGTGTCCAGTCAGCATTCCTCAATAGTAAATGTATTACTATTAATGAAGTTCACGGCAGCGCTATCTCTCCCTTTCCTCCTCGGGGATAAACAGTCTGACCCACCACCGCTTTTAAACAGCTACTTCTATTATTTATAAATATCAACCTTATCCACCAGTTATTACTTTCCTCTCGCCACACAGTTTGTCTTCTATGAGTGTGTGTGTTGATTCCCAACTGCAAGGCGCTAATGACCAAATTCAGTGCAACCTTCCGAAATGTTCCGGAATTCAGCTCACGTCATTCCACTCTGGCCATTTAGGAGCACAGAGACTCAAGTATATATTCATTCTCTCTTTTGATTAGGAGAAGCAAGGCCTGGCATGCATTATTCATTTCATACGTTCCTCCAAGAAAACGATGCTAGCATGACCTAACCTAATGCACCATCACAAGGAATATTACCAGTGCTCATTTAAAAGCAGAAATGACTTGTGGGCACATTAGCTTTGGCACACACACACACACACACACACGCACGCACGCAAAATGTTCCCATTTACCAAAGTATCTTTTCAAAGTGAAAGAAAAAAAAAAAACATTAAAGAAATTAAAATATGAAAGATTGAGGCAGAGCTTGAAAATTTGGTTATGTGGCATTAGTTGATTGGCCATGTATTTTTCCAATTTACAAGTACTGGGCAAATGAAAGAAGAAGTGAATTTATTTGTCAATTATCTCCCCTGACGATCTCATTTATGACTGCATGTGAGGGGAAATGCGCTATGATGAATGGTTGCAAATGTGTCTTTTATTGGAGGCTGTTTAACAGCTTTTTGATTGTGTGTCAGCCTCAGGAGTGAAGATGTGCTGTAAATTGCATCGTGAACGGTGGGCTGCTTGCCTGCTTCTCTGGAGTCGGGGAGCATTCCAGCCCAGCGGCGCGTGATGTCGATGTACAGGATGTCCACTGAAGCCATCGAGAAGCTGCTGTTACTCAGCTTGCAGTTCCTAAAGGAGACACTCGATTAATGTGGTACGTGACACTTCAATGTTGCCTTATTCTGACAATGGAAACACTAAGAGGCTCTACAGAAGCAGAATCGTGTCAATCAGTGTAATGGTTGTTAGATTCACATGTCTTCATTTGACAGATGTTGCTTTGAAGGTTTGAACCTTGGCTTTGCTATTGCCATCCTCTAACAGTCGAGCTACAGGAACTAATGACTTGCCTGATGAAGGTTCGGAAACTGGTCGGCCCCAGTCTCATGGTTCCTTTGACACCAAGGAAGCGCAGGAAAATGGCAGCAATGCGTTCCACGACCCGCAAGTTATTAAACTGCTTGGTGTATTTGGGGAAGACTTGTTTTAAACACAAAGTTGGAAGAGAATCCATCAAGCTTTCTTTCTCATCACTTCCTGTCTCCACAGCAATAGCGTCTTCTGGTGAACCGCCCCCCGTGTTTAACCTGTTGGCACAGAAACAAAGGTTAAACTCAACACACACACACACACAAAATCCTTTGTGTAGACCTGCAACATTGAATCTCTAAATTGAGGAAGCAGCGGTGTATATGTATGTATATAAAGAGTTCAGATGCAAAAGCCTCTAAGTGCCATCTGAAATTTTCTTCTAAAATGAGCATTTTTATCAAGCTTGTATATTTAGTTTCAGTAATTTCACTTTAATGACAATTAATAGGTAATTTTCAATGCCATTAAAGTGAAATAACTGAACATAAACATACAAGCTTGATAAAAATGATCATTTTAGAAGAAAATTTCAGATGGCACTTAGAGGCTTTTGCATCTGAAGTCTTCATTATTTATATATATATATATATATATATATATATATATATATATATATAATATATATATATACTGTATATATATGTACACCAAAAAAATTTTTTTACATATTTTATTATATACATATATTTTTATTTATATATTTATACATTTATATATTTTCTTCAAGTAACAGAAAAATTAATAAAGCATTTAAAAAAAGAAATATATTTTATAAATATATATTTTTAAATCGTAATTGTGAAAACTATAATGTAAAACTGACAACTTTATAACCACGCAAACTTTAACCATTTTAACTGGTGTCCTATGCAATAAAATATATATTGTACCAAGTTACTCTCTCTCTCTCTCTCTTCCTGTCGCTTTTTATATTTTGTCACATTTAAGATGGTAGATGAGCTAACAGGTAGAAACAGCTAAACAAGATTTTGTGATAACAGCATAGAGAATTGGAGAATTTCAAACCAAAAGAACTAAAAAAAAAATTATAATAAAAAACAGTAATCCTCAGTGAATAGCATCACAAACCACAAGCCTTACAATTTTCTCTCATTAAACCCCTCTTTCGCTCTCACTTACCCGAGGACAACATAATGAAAAACAATTATTTAACAATCACAAAACCAACGGAGCGAACTGCAGTCCTCTCACACGTGCACTGAGCCCAGATGGCCGAGGAACCAAAAGCAGTTTGTTGTGTGTAGATGACTGCATTTCAGCACTGGTGTAAGTAACTCAGGAGATGCACTTCCATGGCTTCTGACCTGAAGGTTGTGGCTCGAGACTTAGGGTAAAAGTGCTAATGACACTGACATGACTTAACTAACACACTTAATAGGTTTACTTGAAGACGGGAAGAGTCTTCTCTCTCACATACAACCTTTAGCACGCACATACACCATCTTCACCATCTGAGAGGTTTGTTCTGCTCCACAAACTTAATACAATCAACAGAAATCATTTCAACATGTTCTTCAAAATGTTAAGGAGAATTTTTATTAGTAAAATACCATGGTATTCTTTTTTATTCTTTGAAGCTTATAATTTTATAGAAGCACTTCCTTTGTTTTTTGGTAATAAACATGCCACAAATGCTGTCGACTGAGCTTAACTTGTCCTGAACCTGAAATGTTTCCTGGAAGATATCGCACCTGTCTCCGTGACTGCCGGAGGCTCTGTAACAGCCAAAAAAAATGGTTTGACTTTTAATATAATCTCATTAGATACTGTATGTCTAACATATTCATACATGACAGAATATAAACATGGAATTGCCTCAGGGTCATCTGAGCTCATTTCCCACAGAAGCCTCTGAAAATGCGCACGATACACTGGTCCAACGAGACACGTGATCGACAGCACTAGAGGAACAGCACAAATATAACTGAGAGCCCTGCGAGGAATAGACTGTCATTATACAACACTAGTGAAGGCTCCGTAAAGCCTTAGTGACTGTCTACTTGTCAGCATTAGCCGTGACAATCGTACTCAGGACGGCATAGCTTAAAAAAGCATCAAAGGAAGCGAATCAGAAGAGTTTGTGATCACGGCGTGTAGATTCAGACCGGCACTGAAGGTTTGTTATTTCAGGTTGACCTGAATAAGGTTATAAGATGAAAGAGATTGTGACTGAGCATGAAGAACTTTCTCTCTGAGTGTCCTTGATTTATTTTATTCATTCAATCTTTTGTGCCAATATGAGTTTGTTTGCTCGACCACAAGAGACATTCCTACAGGGGAGACTGTTTATTTGTTTATGTAAATGTATTTATGACACACTAATATACTCCTTGTAAGAACTAGAAGTCTGCAGGAAAAAAAGTTTTAGTGAGTACGTTTTTTTTTTCTTCTAAGGGTTTCATACCCCTTACAGAGTTTGGAAGACTTTTAGCAATTTTTTTTTTTTTTAAATAAGAACAACTATTATTTGTCTTTGTTTACTGCTGCCCAGAAGAATCTGCATAACATACCCTATGTAAATGTTTCACAAGACAAATGAACAAAATCACAAGTTTGCGCACCCTTGAATCCCTAAATCGTCCAAAGCTGGACATTAACAATCATAGCCATTGTATACTTTCAAACAAAAATTGTACAACAGCTGTCACCGGATTAGTTAAAATATTAAATATAAGCGTGTATCATTTAGTTACTAATATGCAGCCTTTAGGTGTAAATAAGAAACACAACTGTTAAAAGATTTGGGGTCAATACGATTTTTTTTTTTTTTTTGAAAGAAATACTTTTACTCAGCAAGGATGCAATAAATTGAATGAGTGACAGTTAAGATGGTTAATGTTACAAAACATTTCTGTTTAAAATAAACGCTATACTTTTAAACTCTTTTCATAAAAAAAGTATCAGGGCTTCCACAAAAATAATAAGCAGCAGAACAGTTTTCATCTGTGATAATAAGAAACGTTTCTTGAGCACCAAATCAGCATATTAGAATGATTTCTGAAGAATGAGACTGAAGAGTGAAGACTGTGATTGAGAAGGAAACAATTAAGAACTAATAGTACAGGATAATGAGTGAAAATTAAGTTATTTTATCTTCCAGAACAAATGTGAACATGTCTATACATACATATATACACACACACATACTTGGCAGTTTTGAGTAAGAATAATTCAAAAACAGAGAAAGAAAAGCATGATTAAACACCACAAACCAGACAACTGTGCTAGATCATAAAACATGCACATCTAAAGGCTAAATTAGCAGATATTAAACAGAAATGTGCACACAGAGTCTTTTCCACTCTCACGTCTCAATGAAACTCTGAGCTGACTCCACACTTTCCTCGGAAACAATGGCAGCCTGACTTTTATTTCCCCCCAGGCCCAGACACTAAAGTGTAGAAGTGTCTACACTTTTCACTAAGTGTGGCCGTGTACAATGAGCTACAATAAAAGGATGAATGCATGAGACACAATCCCGCTCATGGGGCACGAGGCCATCCGCATTTCCATGACTGAGAGAGAGAGAGGAAGAGTGGCCACACAAGTGTTAAATTCCATCAGAGGATTTCCTGAATTTAATTTTCCCATCTGAAAGGCTTATGACTGCAGCTCAACAAGCCATTATTTCAGCTCCACGAGGATGACAACATGCACTGGTTGGCATGCGCTTTTTGCGCACACAAATACACACTGCACCATCAACTAACCCAAAAGTCTTAAAGGGTTAGTTCACCCAAAAATGAAAATTTTGTCAGTAATTACTCACCCTCATGTTGTTCCAACCCCGTAAGACCTTCGTTCATCTTCGGAACACAAATTAAGATATTTTTGATGAAATCTGAGAGCTGGATCACTCCTCCATAGGCTGCTAGGTGACCGAAACTTGCTGGCCCAGAAAAGTTATTAAAGAGATCGTTAATATAGTCCAAGTGACTACAGTGGCTTAATCTTAAGTATATCAAGCGACGAGAATACTTTTTGCGCCAAAACAAACAAAAATAACGACTTTATTCCACTATTCCTTTCCTTCTCTCTGGGCCTCGTAGTGTTTTTGCGCAGCGCGTCTGTGTTGCACGTCAGACGCATCACACACATGACCAGCTTCGGCCAATTGTGAGCCTACGTGGTGACGTGTAACACAGACGCGCGACGCAAAAACACTACGTGAACCAACTAGAGGCCCAGAGAGAAGGAAATGAAAAGTGGAATAAAGTCGTTATTTTTGTTTGTTTTTGCGCACAAAAAGTATTCTCGTCGCTTGATATACTTAAGATTAAGCCACTGGAGTCACTTGGACTATATTAACGATCTCTTTAATAACTTTTCTGGGCCAGCAAGTTTCGGTCACCTAGCAGCCTATGGAGGAGTGATCCAGCTATCAGATTTAATCAAAAATATCTTAATTTATGTTCCGAAGATGAACGAAGGTCTTACGGGGTTGGAACAACATGAGGGTGAGTAATTACTGACAGAATTTTCATTTTTGGGTGAACTATCCCTTTAAAGCCTATGACTCACGTTCCGTGTTGTTTCCTCTGAGCGGGGTCCATGAGCCGCAGCGTGTCTCTGATCACACCCACTTTCACCTCCTCATCTACTGGACTCGGGACATATTCATACACACCAGGTGACACCTGTAACATACAGTCTGGCGTCAATAATCAGCATGCTAACAAACTCATGTTTACATCCTCAGTCTGTAAACTAAAGTGCAGTCAATGTTTGTTGGGGGTTAGTAAGAGCCTTCAATGTTTTTAGTCAAAAACTAATGTTTTAATTTTAGTCGGTTGGTTAGTCTTGTGCTAAGCAAGGCTGCATTTATTTGATCAAACGTACAGAAAAAACAGTACTGAATTTTCGGCAGCCATTACTGGTCTTCAGTGTCACATGATCCTTCAGAAATCATTCTAATATGCTGATTTGATTTCATATTCATTTTCATAACATCAATATTGAAAAAGTTGTGCTGATTGTTTTTGTGAAAACCATGATATGTATTTCTTTTTTTTTTTACAGGATACTTTGATGAATGAAAGAATTCAAAAGAACAGAATGTATTTATTTATTTATTGTCTTTTCTGTCACTACTGATCAGTTTAATTGTATTCATTTCTTGAACAAAAAATCTTACTGGCCCCAGATTTTATAACAGTAGTATATACCATGTTTTTTTTTTTTGGACATGTACCATGATGATATATACTATAATCTTTACAACAGTTCTGCCAAAGTACCTGTTTATTTGAATCACACAAAGAACATCTGCACCCTCACCTCCTGCTCGTGTTCAATCCTCATGCTGGGATTGGCATTGACCTCAAGTAAAACAGGCTTCAAGTTCTTCATCAGCAGGATATCAAAGCCCAGGATCTAAAATTGGGACACATCATCTTCTGTTATTTAGATTTTAATGACTTCGAAAACCAGCGATTTGCAGAGGATTAGGGGTCGCCTGCTGAAGGAAAAACATAGTTAACAGCATATGGGTGTGTGCTCATTTTTCGCATTTGAATGACCTATATGTAGGACACCTAAACGCAAACCGCATCACAAACACAAAAGAATTCATTGCAAATATACCTGGAAACATGTCGGTCCTGGTTTTCCAGGTGGTATATCTGCCTGGTAATACACCTTCAGTTCAGGCACAAGTGCAATTACTGTCTTGATAACCAAAGCAATAATGTCTGACCAGACCTTCTTGATGTCCACTCCTTTAGATGCTATGCGATAGAGGACGCTAGAGAAGGTGCGTTTACTGCCCGTGCTGCAGCTGTCGGAGTGGACAAAGTTCCCGCTGTGCACATTAAGGGAATAGTTGGTAAGGTGCATAAAAACATGACTGAGGTTCTTCTGGCTGGGTTCTTGGTAGGGTTCTGTGCAGAACCTGGACAGACCCTCTTTAGCAATGTAGATCTCTAAAGGCTCCAACGAGCGGACCAGAACATAGAGGCGGATATCAAACTTCAACTTATCGATGAGCAGGGGCTTCTGGATATATTCTTGAACAACGGCTTGTTTGATCTGAGAACCTGAGATAGCCCGAAGGTCAGCAGGGTCACGGATGAGGTAGATGCCGTCGCCCTGGGATCCGCTGTCCGGTTTGACGATGAAAGTGGGTTTGAGGGTTGAATCGTTATCCTTCAGGAGACGAATCTTGAAAAAAAAAAAAAGAGAGGACAAAAGTAGAAGGTGCACAGTAATTTATTTTTCAAATATGCTTGCAAAAATCAAAGAAGCCTATTGCCATCCCAGCAAAGAATTAACCCTTATTTCTACTCTAAATTCTGTCCTTAATTATAATCAACCAAAAGTGATCATTTAATTTAACATTATTAGAAAAATGATTTTTAACTATTTTGAATAGCTATATATACACACAGATTTCATGCAAGTTATTTTGAGAAAACTATAAATAAAAGTTAACGCAAAATCATTGTCTTACTAAAGTGAGGGTCTGAAATGGTTAACATGAACAGTATTTAGCAGTCTCCGGTGCTCTGAATGATAACACAACATTTCAAGATTATAAACAAAGTAAACAATATTGATCCAACTGTTCTGCTAAAAAGGTAATACTTTTTTTAAAGGCAATGAGCGCTCGTGACTGTCCACAAATATCATTATGGTAAGTAAACTAAACCTCATATTTCCAACTAATGCAATGGTTTTCTTCAGAGAGCATGCATCAGCAAATATTTTGCTCCTCCCGCAGATCTTTGCTGCCCTCTGCAGCTTTTCTCATTTCTAAAGTCTTGCCTCGCTCAAGCTCAAAACAAAATATGCATGTACATGTAATAATAAATATAAACAACTAATAATTTCTCTAAAACTAAATTGATTTAAACGCACAGTGTAAGAGAAAATCCCCTTTAAGCAGCTCATCTGAACAAATAAAGCACACAGCTAACCGTGACATGCAGAAGGGGATTGAAGATGCAAATCCTGTAACTATAAGATCCTGTAACAAACTTGTCATTCACAATTAGTTGTTGCTGGCCAGTGGCCACTAAACTGCTTAACCTGGTTTTACTGTGATTCTGTCCTGACCAATTACTACCACGGCAATCTACCTATAGATAAACCACTGAGAAACACTGCAGGGGACGACAGCTAATAGAAGACACTTTGACTGAGATGTGGCTCCTGTAAATGTCCTCTTTATTGACTTCACAAATAGACTCTAATAAGTTGCATGAGTTTGTTACTCCATTTCATTGAGCTTGTACCTGTGTGGAAAAGAGCTGGTATTCCTCGGGCAGTATCCAGGAGCGTGGGTAGAAGTTGTACTCCTCCGGGAACAGCTCTTGCATGGTCCGCACGGCACGACTCAGGTTTATCTTCCGCAGCATCTCTATCATTCCTGCTGACCGAACAGGACAGTTGATGAGAAAACAGAGTGAAGTCTAAGAGAAAGTGCACAAAGGTCAGAGAACGGATGCAGTTCCCCATCATTCTATGGCCCTACTGGGACATTATTCTCTCAAAAAGATTTCCCTGTTTCCCAGCAGTTTCATTAAATCACTTGTTCATTTGATTTCAATGGCTTCATAGCACACACACTGGCACACAGCTTGGACATGCTGTCTGTGTGAAAGCAACTGTCAATACAGCTATGAAAACAGCCATATTACATCCAACCCATGAGTCAGCAGCCCCTGAGACTCCTTAATGACTCCACTGCTGAAAACTAGAACAGTCCAGTGATCAATACTCATCATATGATTGAGAACCTGCCTCTAAAAGTAAGCACAAAATGACTTACTAACTTTATTTCAAAGTAAATGTTTCTGATAAAAGCTAGTACTGGTTTGTTTTTAATACATTTCATATTTTTGGTTTATTTATATACTTAGTTTCCGTTTTAGTAATTATAGTTAAGGAAGCAGATGAACACTGATCTTTGAAACAAGAAACGGCATATTTATTTCCACAGGAATCAGAACCACAGAACAGTAAATCTGTCTGTTGCTTGTGTCGACCTTACTGAAATATCACGTCGTCTTCAACCACACAAACAGGTCAGATCACTCAACTCTGTGATCCAACGTTTTAAATTTTTTATATATATATACTTTGTTATATCAGTTCATGACATTGAAACTGTTTTTCAATCATTTGTTTTGATCTTTATTTACAACAGCCTCATCCTTAATGCTTTAAAGAGATTGTTTAATGTTGAAAATCTCCTTAAATGACCAAAGCTATTATTTAGATATTCACTGTTGAATTATTTTGTCACGGTATAATATGGTAATAATTTTCATAGACGAGAAGCGTGTTTAAAGCAAGCACATGAGCAGTTGCCATGGTAAGGAACAATATGATACCTGCTTGTAATAACGAATGAAAATATCCCACATCTGAGTGAGCCTAAAAGCTAAAAACTAAATTAGTCTAAAACAACATGTAGAAAAATTTTATGTGCACTGTTGCTGATTTCCCTATGTTCTCTACTCTAACACCACACTGCACGTTTCCTTTATTTTTGGCAGAACTAATCCTTGTGTTTAAAGTAATCATTTTATTTCCTTTTATTTTTTAGTCAGATCAGTTTATTTTTCAGTTTAATTTTTAGTTCAAATAGATAATTGTGCAGCAAAAAGTACAGCATAGCACCACCTGCCATCCAGCTACCGGTAATACCAGATTAACCATTTTGAAAGCAAATACCATTCTAGTTTTAAAATTATTATTGAATGACCTTTAATAGCCGATCCCATCATCATTTAAATTCTTAGAATTTTCTTAGAATTTTAAGATATTATCAGAGTGGGAATAAGAAAAAAATGAATGAAACAGTCCCAATTGCTAATAGTAGTGTCTTCATTAACTCTTTCCCCACTATTGACGGAACTTACCGTCATTTATAAGACACCGTTTCCCCACCATTGACGGAATTTTCCGGCTTTCCGTGTTTTCACTATTATACGGTAGAGGGCGCTATTACACATCTTCTGAAAGAGTACAGAATCTCCTGATCAAAACACAGGCAAAAAAAGGAGCAGAAACAAGCAATAAAATCATTGCTTATGCACGTTGTAGTTCGCGATTTTCTCAGCTTTTTGTTCAAAATGTTGTTTTTTATGAAACTTACCCACATTCAAGTGTTGATAAAAAAAAAGAATGCATGAACCTAGAACAGGGTTCACCAATCTCGGTCCTGGAGGGCCGCCGTCCTGCAGAGTTTTGCTCCAACCAGCTCCAACACACCTGTTTGAAAGTTTCTAGTATGCCTAGTGAGACCTTGATTAGCTGGTTCAGGTGTGTTTAATTGGGGTTGGAGCTAAACTCTGCAGGACATCGGCCCTCCAGGACCGAGATTGGTGAACCCTGACCTAGAATATCTAAATAGTTTGTTTTATTGTTGTTGTTTTTTTAAGCAGAGGCTCGGTTCTTTCTTTTAACATATTGCATGTTCATATATTCATACAACAAAATATTCTGGGGGCTATGAAAGTTTTGTGAAAATTCTCAAAAATGCTGGCACTGGCTAGCAACTTTTTTTTAAATCGCTGGAGGGGAAAGACTTGACTTACGAGAGATGATGTTTCGACTATGACAAGATCTCTAAAGACCTACTTTTAGTGAAGTTTACCTGGGAATTTGTTGACTTGCCCAGAGACGATGTTCTCATTGTCATGAAACGAGACACCGTGCCAGTAGATATCACAGGCTGTCCGCCTACCTATCGGAAACTGCAGGATCAAAAGAAAGAAGAGAATTGAGACAGGAGGAGAACTATCAATCACAACACAATAAAAATGTCATACACTACTTTTGACAAGGATACAAAAAAAACAATACGTTTACGACTAACTGTACCAAAATCTTTTTTCAATAATTATTTTAGTGAACAACTCTATCCTACTTAGTGTATACATTATGGCTGAGGGCTGCTACACTCTACATGAATTGTAGGAACAGTTATACTTCTAGTGTCAGTTACAGAGGCATTGTTTAGATATGTGCCATCATTAATTTACAGCTAAAGTGAAAATGCATTTCATCTCATGTGGTCATACAGACCACTGATGCCGATTTTGGTCCATTAAGGCCCGTTCACACCAAGAACGATAACTATAAAGATAACTATATTAGCGTCCACACCAGCGGACGATATCAGTCTGTTTATTCTAAGCACGTGCTTGTCTGTCACTTTAATTTCTCCAGTTCATTGTTGCAGGATTGATTCTGATTGGCTGTCAATGTTTTTATCATTCATCAGCTGGATAAAATTGTTCTGAAAGTGATTCCAATGATAACGTTTCTCTGTGCTGTTATCATTATAGCTGTGGTGTGAACTCAGCTATTCTGTAAATATTGAGAACGATTTTTAGATTTTTTTCGACCTTGGTGTGAACGGGCCTTTACGCTGATCACGTTTCTGAGACCCTGTATATGTGACTAGGCTACAGTGTGTGCGGAGCGTGATGCAGGTTATCAAGGGCACTAATCAGGATGCAGGTAGTGTGCTTAGTTTAGGCTAGGTTACGTGTCTTGAGCTGTATTCTGGGAGGATCGTGTCACTGTTTAACAGGCTAATGGAGTGTGAGGAGGTGTTCCTATATTGGTCACCTGGTGCACAGAGGAAACCTGAAATCTGTGAACAGATTAGGAGTTCCCACAGGTTTACAGGTATACAGTTGTGAAAATGTCCCCACTAGTGCTGCCACTATATATTTTTCTGTAATTAATCACATATTTCATATTGTTATACATATTTTCACACTGAATCTCTTAAATTAATCTCTTTACATTAATATAAAAACAACATAAAGATGTTAATTTGTTTAATGGCATATGTTTACTAACTATGAAGGCCGTATCACTGAATGCTGCTACTGATGTTTCTATTAAAAGGGATTTTTCTCAATTTCTTGGGATGAAATGAGTAATTATAGCCATTTAACAGTTTAATTGAAAGCCATCATTTTAGCATTTAACAGGCTAAAATATTATAATAACTTTTATTTTAAAATAAAAAAGTTTTATCTTCACATAATCTTCACATAAACATCACATTTAGCTGTGCCTTTAATATAGTGTGTTGTAATAAGTGTATCTCTGTCAATATCAGCTCTCATTCAAATAGAGATCAGGGGCCGTATTCACAAAGCATTTTATCTTACCACTAGGAGTACTCCTAAATCGCACTAAAAGATTTTAGCTAGGAGTTTTATCTTAAAAGTTATTCACAACGCCTTTCAGACCTACTCGTAGTAAAGAAAAATGACAACTCCTAAACTAAGAGTGAGTCTTCGTTGCTATGGATGATGTCATTACTCATGCACGAGCTTGACTGAAGTGACCACCTTGATTGGCTGATGATTGTAACGCGGGAATGATTCCTAACACCTCCCCTACGATGATGAGTGACAGGTGACAGGTCTGAGAATGCGTGTGCTACACAAGTAGTGCGCAGGACGGAAGATGATGAATAACTGAATAAATAGCCTAAATGAATAAAGAGTAAGGCAAAACAAATAGCCTAGTAGCCTAATGAAACATATGGATTGATGCAATATCTTTGCAACATTATTGAATTAATCTGTCACTATATGCCTCTGCCTACGTTTGCAAAGAGAAGAACATTTTAATTTGATTCACAATGAAACGTTACAATTAGTTTACATGCAATGAGTAGCCTAGTTTTGGTTGTTGTTGGTGACGTTATTGCATCCCTAGTTATGCCTACAATGCAAAATTGTTCCCTCGCGATTGGAAGCTCCTGTAGCCGCCACATACGCATTTCAAAACATCGCAACGTGAAATGCCACAAAAAGCGGTTTGTGAATAGGTCTTAGTGAGTTAGGAGTCCTCTCGACTTCTTTTAAGCTGTCCCAGACGTGCTACTTTTAGGGCTAAAATGCTTCATGAATTATACTCTTAGTGAAAAAAATTAGGAGTCCTAAAGTTAGGAGTGACACGCCCATTATTTTTAGGAGTTGCTCCTAAATTCGCCAGTTAGGAGCTACTTTTAGCCTTAAAATTCTTTGTGAATACGGCCCCCGTTCATTATTTCTCCACCAAGATAAGTAAGAAAATCACTAGTTGCAACATTTGGTATCAATATTTTTATGTGAGGATCGATCCTCTCGAAACAACGTCAGCATTGCAAGTATCCACAATTAAACCTGATTGTCTTAATCATTGAGACACTGACAGGATCAAAACAGGCAACCAGACAGAGCTTGAAACACTCCCAAAGAGAAGCACATTAAGCTGAACACGGCTGATCACATGCGGACCATGCTCAGTCGCTGTCTCTCTCAACATGTGTGTGTTCAAAAACACAGACATTACAGGCCGGACCAAAACAATTAACAATTGACCTTTACTCGCTCCAGTTGCTTTAATCTGAAGTACAGCAGTTTTGTGCAGCACTAATGCACACGTGTGACTTTGATAGATCACTGCATGAAACTGGCATAAACGAAAATGGTCTCCATTTTTTTTCCCTCTTGAAACACAATTTTTATTTTTATTTTTACTTCTTGCATTATGTTTTAATAAATATTGAGGCAGGGTAAAACTGAACTGGGCAGTTCAACTAGATCTGCCTTCTTTGGATAAATATTGATGTACACATCTGTCAGATTTAGTGACCACCAGCACGTATTGTTAGTGTACTGACTGCACTAATGGCTAGTTCATAATTATCTTCATATCCTAACCCTAACCCTTTATTCAGACTGATTTCAGAATTTCACCCAAAAATAAAACATTCTGTCATTGTTCATTCAATTTGAGTCAGAATATTAGCATGTTAGCTTTATTTGATAAATCTGTTTGATGCATCATGATGTATTGCTCCCAGTAGGGTTAGTAAAGACTCTAACGCTCTGTCAGAGTTGCAGTGGAGCAGGTCAGGAAATGGGGACATGCCTTTTCAATCCAATCACCTTTAGCCTTAACTAAATTAAGTTACTTGGAATTGTTTAGCAGGTAAAAGACACGTGAAACTGTCACGAAACAATGAGAATAAAACTTGTCTGCCAAAATCTTCCAAACTTGGAGAAAAAAAATCATTTCAATTCAACCTATACACTATATCATCAATGCATCTCATGAGTCAGAACTGTCCTTTCGAAAAGCACTTTCCTCATTCCTCACTATATATATATATATATATATATATATATATATATATATTAGATAGATAGATAGATAGATAGATAGATAGATAGATAGATAGATAGATAGATAGATAGATAGATAGATAGATAGATAGATTTAAAAAAATGTACATATAGTACTGACCCAAAACCTTTGAACGGTAGTGTATAATGTTATATTGTACAACTGTACAATGGGTACACTGGCACAACTGTTATTAACATTGATAATAATAAATGTTTCTTGAGCATCAAATCAGCATATTAGAATGATTTCTGAAGGATCATGTGACACTGAAGACACATCATACATATACATGCATTCAACTGTAAGTAACTTTACTATAAGTACTGTAACTTTCAAGAAGATGTCAACTTCTACTAATCCTATACCCTCAGTATACTAATACTCTAATGACAGTTGGTTAACATGTTGCAAAGTTGGTAGATTGTCTAAAAGTATGCTATCAAAATAAAGTGTCACCCTTTATGATATTGACAACGCTACCAGTTACTAAGTCAAAATCTGCTTAATAATGGAACAACAGTTTTAAAAAGGGATTTTTCACTATTATTTACAACAGGATCTGCATTTTTCCAGGAAAACCCAAACTACCTACCAGATGTTTTGAATGAGTCATCGCTTTTCGAGAAGAGGGTGAAAATGCCGGCCTGAGCGGCTTCAACATGCTGTCTATCAGAGACATAACGCACGCGAGTGTTTCGGTTACACTTTATTTTAAGGTGACTTGGTTACATTGCACTCACTCAAATAAGTACTGAGTAATATTAATTAACTACATGTACTAAGTTACGATTAGGGTTTGGTTTAGGGTTACTCAACCGCTTACAGTTTATATCATACTTAGTCTCTCACTGCCACAATTGATCTTTGGATCTATACGTTTCTAAATAACTTCAAGAAATGACAGTCTTCAAAACTTTTCAAAACTGCAGGTGGGAACTCCTCCTAGCCTTGAATCAGCCTTTGTTGTAGCAGACAGGATAAAAGGTATAATGGATACGCTTAAACTTGAAACCGACCTTTAACAAGGCAGCTTTGAATTACAAAGGCTCATAATGTTTCAGTGTAGTTGAGTAGAATGGGGTGTAGACATTCATTCAGCAGGACCGTTCACTACCTCCAGCCTGCCAGGTGTTGTGCACCACACAGAACGTCATGCATAGTATAGTTTGACAGTTTATCAATGTATTTATGAGCATTTCTTTTTTTAATGCAGAGTGACTTCACACAAACGGTCAAGTGTAACCATATATGGGTGTTCTTCAAATGGTGTGGAAGGACAAGGTTAAAGACTGGTAATGTCTGTTGAAATATTAAGCCTACAGGCCATGAGTAAGTGTTTGTTTACATTGTGGGAGCCTAAAAAAGTGCAGATACGTCCAATGGATTCATCTAGTATATTTGTAATAATATTATGTAGTTACAGAATAACAGATACATTAAAAAGTATTGCAATTCCAGGCAGAATTGTTTACCTTTGAAATATTTGGAACAGTGAGATCTTTCAGAGACAAATAAAGACTGGAATACATACACGACTGAACAGGCTCCAAACACTAGGCATCATACAATGCAGACTTTGAAAACGGTTACAGAGGAAAAACTGGCATCATACATTAAAAGACTGAAGATCACACACTACTAGTCTTATAAGTCGTTCCAAACACAACAAAATTATACAGAAACATGCGCCATGTTGCTAGAAGACACATAGCAAATTAAGCAATATGTGTTTTTGGCTCAAAATATTAAACATTTAACAACTAGATTAGTCTGTGGCCATCATACACTACCCAATCTATGCAAAAGTTGTGTAGTGTATTTCAGCCTTGTAGGTCATCATTTGATTAAAGAAGGGCAAATGAAAGATCTACTATACTTCCTGCAGTAAGACTATTAAGGGTCTGAGGGGTGAGCTTATGTGACATCAGGGATAACTGCAGGATTAAAACTGATACTAGTTTTATATTGCAGCAGTTAAGCTTCTGTACAGGTAGTGTTGCATCCACTGGTTCTTACACTTTCTGACCAATATATAGACTGATTTGCTAAGGAATCAATCAAATAAATGTGTGAACTGGTTTGGCTTTTGACTGATGCATTCAGAAGTACTCATATTAGAAATCACTTTGTCTAACGAGTTTTGAAAGAAATACCAAGACAATTAAATATTTTAGATTAAAAAACATAACCATTTCATATAAAATATACATTCGTTATAGTAATGTAGTAAAGGAATTTATAACATTTCCATAACTTTTAACCAAGCCTGCAAAATACAATTTTAAGATAGTACACATTTCTTAACCAGACGTTTTGTTCTAACAATCATAAAAACTAATTATTCAGCATAAATTACACTGTCAGACCTAAAACTTTAAGAATTTTTAAATTGGGTGAGGTTTATTATTATTATTATTATTATTATTATTATTATTATTATTATTATTATTAAACATGCCGAATTCTGACCCCCGCCAAATTATTACCCCCCTAGTATTGGTATTGGTAGGTTTAGGATTAGTTGTGGGGGAGGGGTTAGGATTAGGCAATCAGGTACTGACTTCAACGAGGGGGGGTAATCATTTGGAAATTCAGCACAACACCGACAATAACAAAACATGCAAATGATCTCACTCATCCAAAATCTCCGAAATAACCAGTAGAGGAAGGCAGCCTTGCGGCAGGAAGAGGTTGCAGCTTTTAGATTGCACTTGGACGTTTCTGAATGGTTAGTGGATACATTTATGTAGCCTAGTTGTTGTGGAGTTACATTGATTCATCTCACCGACTTGCATATACCGTCATGTTTAACTTTTACACAAGTTGACACAGTTCCCTGAGGTCTTTATAAGACACCTTTGTGACATATGTTGGTCAAAATACCACAAGGATGAACTTGAAGCATAAGTGAGAGATGGCATGCTTTGCTCGAACTTTTGCCATTGCGTTAGAACTGGTTACACTGTTGTCGCTTGCAAAAGACAAATGGCAGTGTTGTGGCGAATTTCGACCCCCGCCAAATTATTACCCCCCTAGTATTGGTAGGTTTAGGATTAGTTGTGGGGGAGGGGTTAGGATTAGGGGTGGGGTTAGTATTAGGCAATCAAGTACTGACTTCAACGAGGGGTGTAATAATTTGGCTAGGGGTCGAAATTCGGCAAAACAGTGGCGCCGTGGGTGGAAAAGTGCAGATTAAGGAGCGGTAATATTATAATAAGATCCCCTTCCTATGTCAGAAGGGGAGCAAAATCTGATCGGCCTATTTTTTGACATGCTTGCAGAGAAAGGCTTACCAAAACAAAGTTACTTGTCCAATTTACCAAAACCTTTTCTACAAAGGTTGTCACTTTTCACATTTTCTGGGTTGGTGGCCTACTAGATGCACCAGGGACCTGATTATGCACTTAAACACAGAAAAAGTCTGATTTTCATGATGTCCCCTTTAAAATCTGCTAAGTCAAGCCAGGCTACTTTAAAATGAAAGGAATAAATAATTACTTTTTTAAAACCCAAATCCAAGAATTCCCTTATCAACGGCTGGCATGCTATAAAATCGGGATGAAAAGTAAATAAGTCAAAGTTTGTCAGGTGTCAGAACATAGGGGTGCTCTCACCTCTTTCCACTTCAGCTGTCTGATGCTCATTTTCAGCGCTTCGAGCGACGTCTTCGCTTTGGAGGTGTCCACCGTCACAGCTCTCCTCTTTTTGGCCACCTTGCTCCCGTCCTCTTTGCCATGGTGCTCGCATTTCCCTTCCGTCTGTCTCTGGCATGACTCAACGTGACCGTTAGCCGCCGTTTTGCCCTTTAAAAGCCTTAACGTACCTTTAATGTTTTGCTCGCTGCTCGCACGGCTCTGTCCTTTCTCCTGTGAATAGTCTGACTTCTGTGGCGTCAGATCTGACATTAGTTTGCCGTTCACCTGTCTCTCATGACCGTCAGCTTTGCTCCTACTTTTACTCCGACTTCTCCCATTGATGCTACTTCTGGAGATGTCTCTCCGAGCCGCGAAGGAGGCGTCAGCGGGGACTGAAGACACTGAGGCCGGGGACAGCTGCTCTTCGTCGGCCGCGGCCTCGCTTTCCACCGCCTTCATCTGCTGGAGCTCAATCTTCACTCTCTCATAGTGATCGCTCATAGTGTTCATTAATGGTCGGATGGTTTGTTATCTCATTTAGGTTGGTGAATATGTCAGGATAATCTACTAGCATAAGCTGCTAACATGGACCAGCTGGTGCTGCCCAAACTAAAGCACAAAAACAGAAAACCAGTCTATAAAACAGCCAAATATGGAGCCGGATGAACTAGCGTAAATACACACGGCCTCCATTATTACAGTCTGAACATTATAAAGACCTTATTAGCTCTGACAGATAGCACATCACTACAGTGTGCTGAATGTTTTGATGGCGATCTAACGGGACAGGAGTGGCTCCAGGCACAAGAGCTGCCCAGTTTCCTTTAACTGGGAAAACTAGTCTCTTGACCGCCTGTAATAACACTAAACGCTGCATATAACGCAACTGTACTTAATTCATCCCATCCTATATAAAATACTCAACTAACAGGACATATCGGGGGATATATATGGGGAAGACGAGCGCCGGGCATAGCTGGGCGCATCACCGCATTCCCCCTGTCAGTTTCGTTCAGTTTTAAAGTGCCGATGAGCAGCGACTGTTCTCGCGCTTTTAAACAGTCGCCGTAAATCCAAATAAAAACATCGCGTGCATTCCGTTTACCTGCTGTTAACTAAGACGTGGCAGGGTTAATGCAGCCGGACAGGTGAGGTGTCAGCTGATGGCCAACGAACTGACCAGAAGTAAAGCCCCCGTGTGCTGCTGTCGCTGCTGGTGTTTTCTGTTTTGGTCCTGTTGACAACGCAACTGACGGAAGCCGTCGAGGCACATGGCAGCAACATATTGCACTGGTTCGTTCTATTCGCGAAGCGAAAATTCCATTCTAGCCATTACCGCCTAACAATAAAAATGAAAATAAATACCAAAAAAAACATGATTTTCAGAATTCATATATTCATAGTGTTTTGCATGTCCCCTTGTTATAATGCACCTTTTAAAACTGCCCCTTTTTCATGTTCATGATTTTATCATACAGTCATATATGTGAATACACGTCAACATGTGTTGCAATGAATGGGAAACATACAAAAACGTGACATACAAAATCTCAGTATCTGATATTTTGTGACCACTTGACGACTAAAAAGATTCTGAGAAACCCGAGATATCTATCCTAGTCTTCTATCTTAAACCACATTTGCCACATTATGCCTCTGTGATGCAGCAGAGGGAGCACTTGTGTCAATATTGAAACACAAAGCTGTCAAACTTTTCTCTCACACTCTCGGTTGCTCTTTACTGTATGTGAACTTTCAATGTACAGTGTACTTACCCACAAGTGCTGAGTAGTGTAAGGCTTGGGGGTAGGTTCAGGGTTAGTACCTACCTAGTTAGTGTCATTACAATAACTACAGTGTGTTCATGTGAAACAGGACTACTACACTCTCTCTGTAATGTTTTGCAGTATCCAGTGAATTGAAAACAGACTCTTTGAGACAGATGCATGATGAGAGATGGGTCAATTAAATGACTCTAGACAGGGTAAGTGCATGTTGCAAGACCACATCAGCAAACCAGCAAACTTACTGTCAGGGACTTTAAACGCCTTTCAATAATAATAACAAAAAACACCCCAGTTTGCATGTATTGTGAAGATGGGGACTAGTTGTGATATTTATCTTACAGGAAGTTGTCACAAGGGCTATAATAACACAGTGATGCCTTCACACAAATGCAAGTCACCCATAAAGCTTGCACTGATGCACCCCAATACCAGGACAGATGTTTGCTTTTGCACCTGTCGCTGATGAAAGTCTGGATGGTCCCTTTAGTCTTTGGGACTGAGAACTTGATGTCTGTTTTTCCCAAAAACAAGCTGAACATGGACTCATCAGACCACAGCACACATTTCCACTGTCTTCTAGACCATCTGAACTGATGAATAGCTTTCTCCTTGCATAAGAGAGATTCAAGTGGCATTTCTTGATGCAGCGGCAGACTGTTAAGTGAAAATGTTTTTCTAAAGTACTCCTGAGCACATGTGGCTGTATTTAACACATTAGCATCTGAGCCATCTGAGGGCTCGAAGGTCACGCACATTCAACAGAGGTATACTGCCTTGCCCTACACAGACTGAGATTTATCTGAATTCCTTGAATCTTTTCACAATGTGTGCTAGATGGTGAAAGACATACATTCTTTGCAATCTTGCATTGAGAAATGTGATTTTTGAATTGTTTGACCATTCTCTCATGATATTTGGCACAAAGTGACCCATCTTTGCTTGCAAAGACTGAGAAGCTCCCTTTGACACCCTCACCTATTACCAATACACCTGCTCACTGTGGACTGTTTCAAACGAGTTGGATAATCTAACCTTTATAATCTTTTCACTTTTATTTTGCCTCTGTCCCAACTTTTTTGTAGTGTGTTGCAGCCATCACCATCAATATGTGTTTATATTTACAAAATACGATTATGTTGGTCAGTGAAAACATTGAAAAACTTTTCTTTTTATACTTTTCTCAGTTCTCAGAAAATCTGTCAAATTGACCTGTTCTGAGAAATCCAATCTCTCCTGTATAGCCTCTCCAGTAAAACTCTCCAGTTCTGGGTTTAAAGGTAGGTTAGGCAATTTCTGACATGTTAGCAATAGCAAGCCTCAAAGCATACTATAAAATTTCAATAATAATGAACGTATAACAACCTAGAGCTCTGACTTTGTACCACCTGACTGCTGCAGATTCATTTCGGCATTGATAGTTTTGCCATAGAAATGCATAATTCAGAGTCCGTGAACGGCTCCAAGTACGAACATCACCTGTTGCCATTTGCATAAGCTAAAGCAGCATAAGCTCGTTCTTTTAGTTCAGGAGGAACTGTAAAGGTGGCTGCTGTTTGTTTGCAGCACTCGGTGACTGTCTGTCTACAACTCTGCGTATAGCCTTGCGGAACGCGCTGATGAGGTGTGATGTCTGCGTGAGCAGGGTGCGCGGAGGTATGGAATATATATGTTGAGAAGTAGGACATCCATTGCATTTGGACTGAATGCAATGATTGGACGAACATTTTTTGATCCTGAGTCTTACACAGAAGAATTTTTTTTGGTTAATATTTAGACCACTTCTATTATTGATTGCTATCAGGATGTGAAGAGAGTTTAAACAGTATAACAAAATGTGTTTATGAAAAACATTGCATATAGGCTACCTTTAAATCTTTGTAAATTCAGTCTCAGACCCAGATCTCTGCTTTGTGGAGCAAAAAGGCCCATTTAATAGAACCTGTTTCCAAATGCAACCCATTTTCTGAATGTTTTCAAAGCTGCAGAATCTATACACATGACTTGTATATTAAAATGCATAGCCTATCAAAACGTGTAGTAGGCTAGTCCCCCAAAATCCAGGACTAATTGTTGATGTTTTTACCTAGGCCTAGAGAACTTTTAAATATAGGCTATGAGAACTGTTGTGTTCTGTTGAAATTCATCAATGCTGAACTATAAGGAAGTGCGCTTTTATTATGCTAAATGTGGTGTTTGAAAGACTTGAATGCTGTTCAGCAGACGGAACTTTGCTCCATGAGAATTGCATCAGAGGTAGAAGAGAGCAACGCAAATAAAGCATGTCATTAGCACACGAGGCGTGCAGAATTCACCCATAGCACATCTTTTAATAAACTTCCTTGCTGAGGCACTTCAACAACTTGAGCCGAAGCCAGGCTTGTATAAACGCAGCTGATGTCTGAGGGCTGAGAGGGGGATAGAGGCGCCCAACCCATTTCTTTTGTGCTGAAGAGCCTGTGATTTCATTGAGCTTTTCCCGGGCTGCCTGCTACTATAATGGGCTCCCTCGCTTTGAATCGCTCTTGTATCGGCGACTTGTTTTTGCTTGTTAAACTAGAGCTATCTTTTTTTAGTTGGCAGTAGTTTTGAAGCTTGGGGACTGGCAGAAGAAATTTCTCGCCGAGCATCCGGACGGGTCCCAATGAAAATGCACGGGAGAAACAGGTACAACCTGGTGGACGATGTGGCGGATTCGCGAGTCCCGCTTCACAACGAGGAAGCGTATCAACACGGAATACACTTCCAAGCCAAGGTGAAACTGACTATCTCCACTGTAAACGTAGCAATTAACATTGTTAGTTATACTATTAACCGATACCTTGTGTAGTCGTTTGGAGTATAGCCTATGTACGTCAAATGGGTCACTTGCTGTGTAGGGTAATTTATACATCAGACAATCATGATTATCATGTTTTGGATAGCAGCGATGACACCAGACTCTAGGTGAAAACAAGTGAAAATGCCACCGAATAAACGTTTGGATATTAGCCTATGTTCGAGAGAGAAAAATAAGGAGAAATCTTTTATTAATCGAGTTTAAAACACACGTGCCAAGTTAATAGAAATGTATTCTTAATATTAATTTTTTTAAACAAGTATTTAAATATATATTTAAATAAATATATATTAAATATAGCTATAATGTTTATAATAAGGTTATAATATTTTCATCACAAATATTTTGAAATTGAGTCATTGATCAAGAAAGTTTTTTTTTTTTTTTTACGGTTACCCGTTTAAGAGCATTTTTATAAAAAGGTAAGATATTTAAAATATGGAATATTAAAAAACCTCACTATTTAATTGTTTTCTTGTTATGACAACCAATGCTTTCTGCATGTTGGTTGCGCCATGCTGAATTTGCATAATTTTTGAAAACAACATTGGTTAACTGATTTTTCCCCCTTCTTTTTTATTAATAAATCTGAACAATATCTGAACTACTTAAGCTTACGTTTCACCCCCCGTTTTTATTTTGACTTTATCAAATAAATAAATAATTCAATTTACTTTTAATTCAGAATCTGGAAAAAATGTTCACCGTGCTTTTTAATGTATTTTTGATTAACTTCATAGATCCAGACGAGAAATGTCACTAACCCATATGCAGAGGGTTTTTTTCACCGACACTATTTTTGGTGTCTGGCTCAACTTTCCCATTAATGGCTGCACGGCTGGTTACACTGGTAGGCTACTTTAACTGAGCCGAGATGTCTTTAAAACTCTGGAGGGTAGGCTATTTGGTTTCTTCAGAAGCTGTGGTTTAGATCTGACTTTGACATTGAATCATTAACATTTCATTGAATAAACCCCTACTTGGCTGTGTCTCAAAAACATATTGAGCTGCCTTGGTATAGTGAGACATTGAACATCAATTTGCAATCAATGGCTGACGTTTTGGTATAGTAAGTGTATTTTGTCCACCACTAAAAGCAACAAACAGCTGCTAGATTTTTTAGCCCTATGCTGTAATAAACTTCATTACATGAAATCTGACTATAAACCTATTTAGGATTATAAATTGGTTTTATTTATTGCCTATATTCATATACACCAACCAGTGTCCTGTTTGGCGTACTCGCAGCATTTCTGACTTGCCTGCTTATGACCACTAAGTGACTTAATAAATATTTAAGTTGTGCCCATTAATGAAAGCCAGCACATGCTTTAAGGTCCCGTATAACTCTTCTATTTTTACCGTAGTAATTTCTTAAATACATCTGCATCTTGCATATTCCATTAAAATTTGAGTCTGTTTTCTCATACTGGTGTTTTCCCAGAGAGCTTATCTGTCAGCGTTTCATATCTGCAGACAGTTAAATGTCCCAGGAAACCTAAAGCCTTTGTATACTGAGCTACTCAGAAGCCTATTGCTGAGTAATTTTAGCTCCAATTTGTAATGCAGGATTATCTTCCAGGAATTTTATTGGCTGGAAAGCCAAGACCTAGAACCACTCACATTCGGTCACATATTGCGGTCTTGTCTTTCAGAGCTTAAATCAGCTGTATTGTTGCTATTTTTGCTGAACTGTTGTCAGTATTGTTGTCCCTCTCAGCTGGATTTAGCCTTTGGAAGCTGGAGATAAGTATTTAAAGTCAACATCTCCATAGAACAGGTCATTAAAGCCATGAATGAACACAATGTTGTTTGTAAACACAGAGCCTATACTTGGTTAAGCGTGTTATTTGCGGCTGGCACTGATCTACCCTTCACATTTACAAATATATAATGTTGGGTCTTGCCCTCATTCATTTCTGTCCCTGATTTTTTATTTATTTTTTATTTTTTTATTGTGTATGCAAATAATCAAACTTGAGGCATAATAAATTTGCACAGGCATATTTTTAATTTGTCTTTTGAATAAGTTAGCATATTGTTGTTGCCTATGCAGTTCTTGTCCTGCCGATGTAAAAGTAACTTTGCACTCATTAACCTAGAAAGTGTGTTTATGTGTGTTTGTGCAAATGGAGCTGCCTCATTCATTTTAGACCGGCTGATTCCTCTGTTGCATTTAATATCAGAGTTTAAACAGAACACTCTTCATCTAACATTCACGCATGTTTTTTTTTCAGTATGTTGGCAGCCTGGATGTCCCAAGACCCAACAGTCGCATGGAGATTGTCGCTGCTATGAGACGAATCAGGGTAAGTCTGTCAGACACTTTCTCTCACAGACACAGACTCTTAAGTGCTGAGTAATCACCACTGATTGGCCCACAGCAGCTGTTTTCTCAGACACGTCTTTTGCAGTGTAAGACTCATTAGCTGGGGAAAAAAACAGTCTGTTCCTCTATATTTATCACATTCTCTGCAGAGTCTGTGTGTGCTTAGTTAAGGGTGTGTACTGATAGTATTTTTGCACCTGAGGTTTCATATTTCATTCCCTGCACACTGATAAAAGAGAGATCACACTCACAGACTCACTGGGGCACAGAAAGCCTTGTTATTTTCCATGAGTGATCTCTGCGGGGTGTCCAGCTAACGGAAATTGGAAATGACTGCCTTTATTTTGGTTGATTGGTCAGTTTGTGTATGTGTGTGTGCTAATTTTCTATATGTACTTGCCTTGTACTCACACCAAACGAACCTTGTAGTTCAGACTGAAGGCCATTTCTAAGACAATTTAAGTTGTCATGATTTGCTGCTTGATCACAGAGAGCAGGAATGTGTGTATGTGCATGACTTGTTACCTTTAGAGCTTGTGACAGGCCTGCTAAAAGATCAAAGTGCTTCAGCTCCATGATTTTCATAAACCTTTCTATCCTGCTGCTTATATGTATTAGTCTCTTCTCTTCTCTTCTCTTCTCTTCTCTTCTCTTCTCTTCTCTTCTCTTCTCTTCTCTTCTCTTCTCTTCTCTTCTCTTCTCTTCTCTTCTCTTCTCTTCTCTTCTCTTCACTGATTATAGTTATAATTAATCACAAACTCTGAATCAAACCCTGAGTTGACAGAGTTGATGTTTATACCAAGCATTGTGAGAACCTGATCTAAATAAGGATGGATTTGTATGGTTTTGTCATCTCTTAAACGCACTCTGAAACTCATGCTTCTAGCTTCATGCATCAGGGTTTAGGGATTAAGAACTTGATTGTGGGTTGTTCTGGACATTTTAGGGGGATGTCAGTGTCAGTTTGTTTAATGTGTTTCACTGCTGATGATTCCTGGGTTAGCGGGTTCCCTTAGAGACAAGTCTAGAATTCATGCCTTTGTTGGGTTAAATTCTGCTGAAAACAACAGTAAATAATTCGTACTGACCTTCTTATACAGTCTATTTCTTTCTCTTTTCTCTCTGTAACATTTCCCCCCCCCCCCCCTTATTAGCGAGTAAATGAGCTTTCATAAATATCATTGGATGATGTTTTGAGTGACAAATCAGCCCTTTAAATCAAGCCCTGATGAGCAGCTTTCCTTGCACACCTGATGTGAATGTGTGTGAGTATGTACATAAAACCACAAAGTAATACTAAAAAATAGCTTATTTTATGCAATGGAGAAGTTTTCCATGTGGGGCTTCATATAAGCATGCCTGAATGAACAGTTGTTACAGCTCAAGTTTGAGTGTTGAGAGTTTTTGTTTTTTATTTAATGTGATGATACCTCTACCCGCTGATAGCCAATTGCTTTAAGATGCTTCCGTGAGTGTTTGTGTTTGGGCTCTGTGGAAAGGTTTCTATTTACAACATGTTTTTGTAGCGTTGAGATTTGTAGCCAATCACAGACATATCTGTTGAACGTCTGAACGCAATGGCCAATCGGAGGTGTTTAAGTTATTTGTTTAATTCAGAATCCGTTCAACACTGCTCAAAACGGCGGCGTTTTTGTTCAGCAGGTGTTTTGCATGGGGGGGGGATCTGATACTGTATGTTAAATGATATGTGCATTAAGTCTTGGAGTGTGTGAAATGCAAAACAACAGACCTTCCACTTTTTCTATGTTATATGTTACTTTGTTGTTCTTTTTGAACTTTTCAAATCAGTCACTCAGTGACTTTTTACATGTAAATATACAGATTTTTAAAAATAGAATCATTCTAGACATTTTGTTTTATGATCCGTCTTGACAGTGATTATTTTTATTTCATTAATAAACAGAATACGTTAATATTACAAACTGTTTCTTTGGAATTTTTTATTTTTTGGGGGGGATTTATTGTCGGTACTGAGCTCGCAGTTCACATGGGAAGGTGACTTTGTATTTGTGTGTGGATGGCCAATTGGCCATGTTCGTCAGTCACCACCGAAGACCAATTTTGACCCAGGAAAAACCCTGGATGTAGAAGAAAGGGGACTCAGCATTGGACAAGGCAACCTTCTTCCACTGCTCCAAGGTCCAGTTCCAAAGCTCATTATAGGCGCTTTCAGCGGTGGACTGGGGTGGGCACTCTGATTGGTCTGCGGCTACGCAGCCCCATACGCAGTAGAGTGCAATGCACTGTGTTGAATTTGTGACACATTTCTCTCATAACATCATTCAAATTTTGCGAAGTGCCACAGAAGACCTTCTGTTGGCTCGTATATACAATCCTTTAGAAATCATTCAAATATGCTGATTTGATTCTAATATGCTGATTCTCCCTTTTCTTGACTTGTTTGGGACTCATTTTGCAATTTTTTTCACTTCTACATATAAAGCAGTCCTACCCAGTATATGCACATGGTCAGTAATCACACTTTTCTATTGTTGACCTGTAAGCAGATTCATAACACCCAGACCTTCTGTATGTATGTGTGAGTATAATGCTGACGTTGAAGATTGTGTGGATCCTCCGTGGACCCTCTCTGAGGTCATTCAGTAGATACATCACTTGACAGCATTCTCTTTCTATCTGTCCCTCTGTGATGATTGGGTGAAAGGCCAGCTTGCAAAATGTCTCTTAGGAATGCCAGTATGTGATTGACAGCTCCTTAGGTCTTATGTTATCAGAATTAAAAATAACTGGTAAGTGGTCCGTTTCCAGTGAAGGAAACAACACATAATCATGTATCTGACCTTTGCAAGTCATATGAGACCCTGTCCCTTTTTTTTCCCCTCTTTCTCATGGTTACTCAGTCATTCTGTCCCTTCCTTTTGGGAAACCCCATCTATTTTAACCAGGGAATACTGTAGTCTAACATAATTAAGACTTTAATTGTTTTGTTCCTTCATTTCTCAACGGATCTAATCTGTAAAATGAAGCCATGAATAGAACATAGTGCAGTGTGTGTCTTTTGAAAGATAAATAGTAATGTTATTATATATGGTGTGTATTAGGAAGTGTCTGTTATGAACTTTTAGTTCATTCCTAGGTGTGTGAAGTAGAGTTAGCATTTTATATTTGAAGAATGAGAAAAGCAAACACAAGAAATATCTGTATGTAATGTAAAGGAAAAGGCTGTAGATGATGTAGCGGCTGATTTAGTCTGTATGAGTTCTGATGCATCTATGACACTCTAGAGCACATCAGTTCAGGCAAACTGCCAGATGAAAGAACGTTATTCTTTTCCTTAGTGCATATTGATTTTTATATGAAAAATTACAGTATAGCAACAGCGATGTCCGGTGACCCCACACACTCATACATGTTTATCTAAATGTGTTCATACCATAGACGTCTATTGATTTTATGTAATAAAGCAATATGACATATGCTCTGCTGTCCCTCATCATCACTCACATACTCCGGTCAGAACACTGTGGACACATACCGCCAGAGTGATACAAACTCTTAAACTCTGCTTGTCCAATCGGATTAGAGGACTGGAACTAAATATTGGCATTAAATTAATTATAATGACTACATACAAACCCAATACCTGATCCTAAAAGTAAAAAAAAAATCATATTTATAATGAAGATTTAGATTTATGGAATAAATCAATTTCTGAATAATTTTTCTAATTGAGGATGTCAGCTGAACGTAACCACAGGGAGGTTTTGTTAGGTTTAGCTACCTTATGGGGACAGTTTTGTATATTTGCGCACAATTTACTTAAAACTAGGGAACAAATTAGCAAAACGTGCTGACGTGTTAGTAAATTGTGGGAACGAATTGCTAATTGGTGGCCACGATATACATATTTTTTTCCAGCATGTCATGTGCAGGGCTCCATATTTGAATATGCATTCATCTTTGTGTGTTTGTGTGTGCAAGTAGCCTAAAAAATGGTAACCTAAAATTGATAACATCTAATTTAACTGGTCAAGTAAAAAATATATTATTTAATATTGCTGAATCATTCTAAATACATTCATTTACACCAACAAAATCCATTTTTATTAATCAAATTAAGTAAAAAACAGCTCTTTAATGTAACATTTGCAGGTTACCATTTTTTACAGTGTGTCTTTATGCTACAATTGACATTTGTATAGAAACCGATACATACAATATCAACAATGATCTTGATAAATGAATAGTGTCATGTACTGATCCAGAAATCATGTCTGTAGTAATTCACAATTTCCAAATTAAAACTAAAATGTGATTTAAACTAAAAATCATTTAAACAATATTTCCGATAGCACATTGAGTTATGTTGTCCAGTTTCAGTGCTCAAATGAACTTGTCATATTTAATTTGATAACTTCATTCCTACATCTGCCACTGTCAGTCACATGATTTTATAGGTCAGTGAATGAATGCATGGATAAGCAAATATAAGTTAAGTATGACTCATTGGTTAAAGGGAAATGTTCACTTTGATTTCAATGAATTCTAGTGTTCCTCCTTAACATAACTTCTTCATTACACCAAAACAGCACTTACAAATAAAAGTGTTCACAGTGATGCCATAGAAAGACCATTGTTGGTTCCCTAAAGAACCTTTCGGTTCTTATAAGAACCATGTTTTTCTTTGTGTGAAGAACATTTTAATAATCTTTCAGAGTACACTCTGAGTACCACATCTAGTGGACTTTGTTTTCAAGCGCTCAGGTCTCTCGCACTCACGCTGTTGTTCAGACACGGACAGTACGCATTGTACAGACAATGTGAACAGACATCCTAAAAAAGGATGGACAAAGTATTAAAGTATTTATCCATACAAATTATCCATTATTTATGGATAATTTATCCATACATTGATATTAAAGGATTAGTTCACTTCAGAATAAAAATTTCCTGATAATTTACTCACCCCCACATAATCCAAAGATATTCATGTCTTTCTTTCTTCAGTAGAAAAGAAATTAAGGTTTTTGAGGAAAAAATTCTTGGCCTTTTCTCCATATAGAGGGCTTCAACACAAAAAATACTTAATTTCTTTTTTACTGAAGAAAGAAAGACATGAACATCATCTTGGATGACGTGGGGTGAGTAAATTATCAGGAAATTTTTATTCTGAAGTGAACTACTCCTTTAAATAAATCTTAAATCTTCCTGTGTCCGTGTTCGACTGTGAAGCTGATGCCAATGACTGTCTTACAAAACCAGTGAGAGAATGTGATAAAGAGGTCAGGAGGAGAGGAGCGGAAAGGAAAGATGAGGGGAGAGGACAGGGAGAGGAGGTGGTAGCAGTTAGGGAGCAAGTGGTGTGTGTGTGTCTAATGGGGAGGGGGCTGACATGGGGCTACAGAGAGAATGAAAGGCTTCATTGTTGTGCAGTAGCCCAGGGACAGATGCAGTGTAATGGCCTACATGCACTAGCATCCATGAGCTCAACATATCTCCCTCCAACCCATACCACAAGCTGTCATGATTCACATTTGATTCACATAGATGTTATATATCTAAATTATTGAGTAATTGACATCCACATACATTTTAAAGTATGTATATTCAGGGACACAGGCTTTCCACTGCATTTGAATTCTTCATCTTAATAAACTGACATAAACAGTCTCAAAATGTTTGTGTTGTAATTTCTGTAAGTCGTAATAAAATGAATGAAGCCCTGAGTAAATCCTCCACCCCACTCTCAGTCGGTGCGCTCAGCAGGGTTCCTCCCTCTTTTGCTGCTTTTCTTCTACTCTCATTCACTGTCCTCTCTCTCATACTCCCTTTCACTTCTCAGGACTATTTCTGTCAGTGTTAACCAGTTACGCAAGACCAGTACCCCCTTATCACCATGGCAACCCCCCCAACTCTGCTGAAACATGTCCTGAGTCCTGAAACTTTAAGGGTGTTTGAGCATCAAAAACATTTGGCCAAACTCCACACAAACATGCTGAAACAAACACACTCTATCTGAACTTCACTATCTGTTGGGTTTTTAGTTTGTTTTGTGATTGAGAAAACTGCCTCAGGGCTTGAGAAAAAGAAATGGAAAGAGAAAGAGAGAGATGGTTGCTCTACTTGAGGGAGATTGTTTATCTCTCTCTTTCTCTCTCTATGTAGGAGTCTCTCTCATTCCCTGTTTCTGCTCCTGTCATTTCTCCTCTTCTTGTGTTTCCCTTCACTCCTCCTCTATTCCCTGATCTACGCTCTCTTTGCTTCTTTCTTTCATTTCTACTTTGTCACGGAAAGCCATTTGGCCCAACTGAGGCCTTTGTTTGTGTGTGTGCGTGTATAAGAGAGAGACAGAGAGGGAAAGTGCGTGAGCCTGTAATGGTCTGTTAGGATGTCGTTGCTGAGTAAATTGAAAATGGCATATAAGTGTTTGTGTGAGTCATTTTATGAAATGGGTGATTGTTCATTTTGGAAAGGTGATTTTTAAAGCAAATTTCTGTCAGATGTTAAGTTCTAATAAGACGCAGAACAGATGTAGGTAATTTGCACACGCATCTCTCATCTCTCTCTCTCTTCGAGATAATTCAATTAAATGCTATAATTTTTTAAGTAAATGTAATCTTATGCACTACTTTATCTCTGTCTGATTCAAAGTAGGTAGAATTCTAGATTTAACGAGTCATAACTGACAAAAATAACTGTTATTTCAACCCTTGCGGTCAAATATTGCACTGCAATGCTGGCAAATGACAATGGTATAAGCGGGAAAATCCATGCTAGCTGTGCATTAAACATTTTAAACGCACTTCACATCAGGTGGTTCTTTGCCTCCACGTCGTGTATTAAAATTGTTTAATGCACAACTAGCCATGGATTATCCCTTACTTTTAATTTAGTATACATGTAGAAACCAATGCACATTTTTTCATGGCAACTAGGTTTTAATGCTTAGAATTTATATAATAATTTGTTTGACTGGCTGCACAGT
This sequence comes from Squalius cephalus, assembly GCF_949319135.1. Lineage (NCBI taxonomy): Eukaryota > Metazoa > Chordata > Actinopteri > Cypriniformes > Leuciscidae > Squalius > Squalius cephalus. The sequence continues at coordinate 30,705,284 of NC_137126.1, forward strand.
ATTCCAGATCTGGAAAAATATCAGTGTATATTATATTTCAAATGGTACAATATCATGATTTTGATATTTTCACTACTTGATATGCTGCTGTTCTGAAGTTCACCACTATGCACCAGTGTGTTACACAAACTGATGTGAAAAATGTGACAAGAAGATGGAATAAACAGATTGTCATAATACTGGGTGTGTAGGCAGGCAGACAAAGACTCAGAAGAAGAATATAATAAATCCACACAGGCAAGATAATCCAATAAAGACAGAGAAACACGTCTAATGTGAACATGACCGAACAGAGAATGAATGTGAGAATGACGATGAATGTGAGAGAATGAATGTGAGGGTTCAACTTATATAGCAAACCCAAACGAGACTAATTAATTATACACAGCTGAAACCAGTAACACAAATGTGGAGCGGGGAAACTGAACAAGGAAGACACGTGACAAATGAAAGTCCATAAATAACAAAACTAACAAAACATAACTGTGACACAGATAAATCTCACTCTACACGTCCCAAACTGATTAATAGAGAGGGCAGAAGTGAATTTTGGCATTACTTTGCCTACAAAACAAATGAAAAAATTAACCTTACCGCACCTGTCTGAATGAAAACATTGCTATAAATCATGAGGCAACACATCAAATCTTTCCAAGCATTTGTCGCTTGCTTATCCACGCTTGTTCAAGTTAAAAGATCCACAGGGGAGTGCATCAATCAATTGATTTAATTTAGTCTTTTCAGGGCTCGACAATAAGGACTGTCCGATGGCCGGGGCCAGCATGACAAAAGCTCTGGACTGTCACTGTCCCGAACGGGCCAATGCTGAATCATCACGAAAGTTTATTATTTGCATGTTTTTAAGCCCTGCCAATTTAAATATTCAAGTACAAGAAGATGGACCGAATGCAATGATTGGATGTCATACCAGGATGTCAACCTTCACACAATGCTTGCGCAGACATCACACCTCATCACATTGCTAGAGTCACTGAGCGAGAATGGCAGACAAACAGCAGCCACCTTTTACAGTTCCTCCTAAACCAAAACAAAAAGTTTACAAAACCCCTTTGAGTTCTCACAATAACTGTAAATAAGTTGCATTTGTTACGTTTGTCATTATTGTTCTTTGTTATGTTCACTGGGGAATGAGACATGAGGGAATTTGAAAGCGTTGCGTTCCACCCTCCATTAACGGCGTCTCTCGTGACACTTTGCAGAGTCTGCTCTGGCTGGGCACGGTCATGTTTTGAAGAAGGCATGGCTTTGGAGAGCTCTCTGAAGGGAGAACCTTATTTTTATTTTTTTATTTCTTTCGAAGATGGCTTGCTATTGCTTGCCTCTACGAAACTGCACACTCTAGTTTTTATTTAAAAATAGACATTTTTTATTACATTGTAAATGTCTTTCCTGTCACTTTTGATTCACTTAATGCAACCCTGCTCACTAAAAGTATTAATTTCTCTCCAAAAATATTCTTCCTGATGCAAACTTTTGAAGGGTAGTGTATATAAAATGTGTGTGACCTTGTTATTTAATAAAGATCTGCCCTTAATCTATAAATTCATAATCCTTTATATTTAATCTTTGCACAATGGACATATGACATGGACGCTTGAGTGTTGACATTGTTGTTCAAACACAAATGCAGACGTGCACATGGGACAGATGGTGCCCTCATACTTTGGCCCTGTTTTTTGAGTTGTCCTTCTGTGTGGACACATGTCCAAACACCACACTTCATTAAACAGAATGAAACACGTCATTTTGAACTGTGCAAACCTGTTTCTGTGCTGTTTATACACATGCAGTCCAGGTCATTCACTGATGGGTCTGAAATTCTGACAATATGTTGTTAGGCTCAAACAAGTTTTTGACTAACATGGATTTTTTTAAGCCCAATTCTTTCTCTTCATTTCTATCACACTTACACATACACATTTGCACACATTAACTCACCTCTCCAGCTAACAGGGAATGTTCTCTTCTCTTTTTGTTGGTCTGTTTTTGTGTTGTTGCTGTTGTTTTTACAAATTAAACATTAAAAATGATTTGTTTCAGATAATTCAGAGAACATTTAAATGTAGCATAATGTTTGCAAAATGATCAAATGGATTGTTCCCTTAACGTTAACATAAGTAAAAAAAAAAAAAAAAGGTTTTGAACATTCTGAGAACATTCAGAAGTAACATTATTTTAACTTAATGGGAACGTTAAAGGAGAACTCCGGTCAATTTTAACATTGAGCTCATTTTTGTGTAAATTTGGAGTGCTGTCAGTACAGAGAACAATCGACTACTGTGGACTTCGACCGAAAACAGGAAGTAAATACAGGTATGTGCGCTGGCTGAATTAACTTCATTTTTATTCATATCTTTCACATCTACTGCAGTCAGATTCACCGCGTTCACTCTGAAGGAATTACTCACAATGGCTGTGCACTTGTAATGACACATCAAGGATGTTAAGAGGCTAAAAGGTTTAAAACTTGCCCCATTGAAGTCAACAGGGTGCAAATTTTAAAAAGAGAATAACACGGTGTAGGCAACACCGATTTTTGTCGTTGTTCTCTGTACTGACAGCACTCCAAATTTACAAAAAAATGAGCTCAATGTTAAAATTGACCGGAGTTCTCCTTTAAAGGGGTGGTTGATTATGATTTCACTTTTTTAACTTTAGTTAGTGTGTAATGTTGCTGTTTGAGCATGAACATCTGCAAAGTTACAACGCTCAAAGTTCAAAGCAAAGGGAGATATTTGCTTTTAATGAAATCGCTTTTTAAGGACTACAACAAACGGCTGGTAGGGACTACACGACATTCCTCCAGGGTTAGTGACATCACCAACCCTAAAATTTACATAAACCCCGCCCCCGGAACACGATTTATAGATTATCAAGACAGAATATGCTAATCAATGACTACAAGATAACTACACATAAGCTACATAAATTCATCAACTAACAGTTCAGAAATGTCCTGTTGCATTCTACATGTTGTCACCTCTTCTTGAGTCTCGTCTCCATCATTGTCAGAATCCGGTTTGAACATAAAAGGCTAAAAGTTTTTGAAATTTTCAGTGCATGTCTGTGTGAGGTATAAGGACACAAGCGGTTGAAGCTCCGCCCTCTGTGCCGGGAGCAGCAGCTCATTTGCATGTAAAGGAACAGACACAAAACGGTGCGTTTTTGCTCACCCTCAAAATTTGACAATTTTAACATGCTATGTAAAAATATCTGTGGGGTATTCTGAGCTAAAACTTCACATACACAATCTGGGGACATCAAAGACTTATTTTACATTTTGTGAAAAGGGCATTATACCACCCCTTTAACAAAAACGTTTTTAGAACATATTTTTGTTGGCTGGGTCTAATGGCTGAGGTTGTTGTTAGTGACATGGCACCACAGGGAGTTCCTGTCAGTACACACGTCTTGTCATCTACTCAGTCAAGCACATGCCCATATACAAACCTCAACATCAAAGCAGCCATTGGTGAGTACAAAAAAAATCATAAGTTTCCTGTTTTGTATGCATGTAATACATCTGTAAAAATTGAGTTGTTGACAAAAGCTTGTCAGAGAAAACCCATTTCTGTCTGTTTCTTTCTCTCTTAACGTTTCTCACGTACACACTTTTTTTTGGAACTCCAAATGAAATTTCAAGCCATTCTGGTGCACCAGCGCAGTAAAGGTTATTAAATCCCGCCCATGGGGTGTGTGACATCAACTGATTGGCCCTCATCCCACTCCCAGCAGGTAGCTCTGCCGACTCAGCTTCCAAGAAATTAGTTCGGAAGTCTTTTCACTGTTTCCTCTCTCCCTTTCTGTCACTCTCTCTCTTGCTCAATTCCTCAAGCGCACACTCTGTCAAAATGACACACACTCCCCATTGGTCTGAAGTCAAGCGGAAATCCCAATCAAGCAGAGAAACTAACTCGCTCTCAGCATCCCATGCAGGTCAAGGTCGTTTCCAATGGCAGCGTCAAATGGAAGTAGTTTTTTGCATCCCTAGTGCCAAAGGTGAAATTCCTAAGAGAGCGAACAGACAACATTATAAATGCATTTTTTTTATTGTGTGTGAAGTGAGCAGTTGCATAACTACTGCATTTTTTGATGGCTGATCTCATATATTTTCTTCCCTCTTTGTCTTGGCTTCTTCTGCCTTTCATCCAGTTGTCTTTCTCCCTTTACCGACAAGCAATGTGTAGATAAAAAGCTACTATATCCAGATAACAGTTATATGATAGTTTATTTGTTTACTATATTCAGCTTACATTTTCATTTATCCTGAGTAATGTCACGATACTGGAATTTCATACAATACCTTTTCGATTCAATACCTAAAAAAATATCAATATACCATTTTCGGAACCACAGGGTAGTAATAATAGTAATAATAAATGTATTATTATTATAATTTATTTATTTATTATTGATATGAATAAAATACACAACCACAAAATGATGTTTTATTAACAAAGTTTGGGAGGAGCACGTTCAGATAATTAAACCTAATTAAACACATGTGGAGCACATTCAGATAATCAAACCTAATTAGACACAAGTGGAGCACACTCTGTTAATCAACCCAATCAATGAGTCAAGAGGTGTATATATACAGCAAACTTACCTCCGTTCGTTGACAGTTTAACAGCATCCCTCCACCACCCCATCTCCTCACTTCTAGTCCTAAATACTCTTACAACAACAGGTTCAGGCAAAAATTCCGAGCTCGGAGCCCTCCTCCCGGACAGCACACCAAATACGCATAATCGTTACTCTGTTTAATTGATTTAAAGTGTGAACTCGTGAAATAATAATGTGTTAGGCAGTGCTCGGGACAGTTGATGGAATTTTCACTTGCTCGATCGAGCCGGTGCTCTGTCGTCATGAAAGTTTGATCAATTTAAGCATTCAGTCGATTTTTAGCCATTCATATTCAAGCATAAAAATATGCAAAAGAGAACTAATTTTAGTTCTCACGCAAGTCTGTGAGAGACAGCTTGCGAGAAGGCTACTGAATTGAGTTTTTCGCGTCACAGAAAAACAGAAAAATACACATAACAGAGCATGTCAAACTGCCCAACTTGCCGAGTATTCTCGTAAACACTGTTGGTTATGTCTTAACTGAATGTGAACAGATGAGAAAGAAAACACATGTGTAACAGTATATTGGATCTGTGCAGTTGGTCTTAAAGTGACAGCAGCCTAAAATTCCTGCTGCAATCTGTGTCATTAGTGTCAATCAAACAACAAAAGACAAAGATAAAAACACTCACTGATCTTGACTGAAATTCTTTTGTAGCCTTAACAAGGATTAATCTATATTTAATTTATACAGTGAAGACTATGCAGTGTCTTTTTACATTTGATTATTCAATTTGTGTACCTGAATACTGTTAGACTTGACTGGAAAAACTTAAAGCACTGTTTATTTTTTCTTTGTTCTGTTTTATTTATTTGAGCTGTTGCTTATAATTTGTTTATTTGTTCTTATTTTATTACTGAAGACTCACTTGTCTATAATAATGTTTTAACTTAATATTAGTTAGGTTAGTAGTTTTTTGCTGGGGTATTGAAATTGGAATCAATCAAGTTTATAGCGGTATCTAAAATGTTGGTGGCTTATTTATTAGAATACAGTGTTAAATGGGTCAAAACATCAACAACAAAACTTTTTAATTTATTTATTGATTGACTGATTTATAATTTTTTTAGTGGGGGCCAGTGAAAAATTTGGCTGGGCAAGTGACAGTTTGAACCACTGGCCCAACTGGGCCATTAGAAAAAGTCCTTATAGTGTTGAGCCCTGATATAATAGATATAGATATATATAAACTATGCATTACATCCATTTTGAAAAGATAAAAAAACGAAACTTTTTAGAAGCTTTATTTGTCATTGACCCCAATGTCAAGGTGCCGACTGATTGATTTGACAGACTTTTTTGACATTACTCAGATGCACTTTATTTTTTGGGGGGTTTTCTTTAAACTTAACTTTGACAGTCATCCTTACAAACCTTTTCTTCTAGCCTGGGAAAACCCAGACAACTTCCGGCAAATTCAGATTTGCTCGAGAAGTAGTCTGGCAAAGAGCTCATTCAAGCCCATTTCCATGGCCTAGAAATCGCGGCACCAATCAGAAACGTTGAGGCGGGCTTTACACAATGACGATCGCTCTGATTGGTTTTAGGTCTATCCAATTGCGCCCAGAGGCATTTGAGCGACGTCCGTTCAACTTTTAAATGCATTATTATATTCAAATTGCAAACACATGAGGACAGTCTCCATGAAAGACCCACTGGCAGATGAACGTGCTACATTTCTCTCCGAAACGGTAGGAAATTAAATTAGATTTAATAGAGGATTTTAACTGTGACACGATGATTGACAGGGCAGTTTAAGTGACAGGATGCACGCGACAGATCTTTCCGATAAAGATGACGAAGTAGTATGTCCCAAAGCTTGCCTACTTTTTTGCTACACATTCAAAAGTAAATACCTTTTCTTCACAAAAAGGGTACATACTTTTATGGCGTAGTGTAACTTAGGCGAATTGGGACGCAGCATATGGCTTTACACGATGCCGATCGCTCTGATTGGTTTTAGGTCTATCCAACTGCGCCCAGAGGCATTTGAGCGACGTCCGTTGGTGACGCCCCTTTAGAAATGATTTGTCTATGGAGCTTTGCCAGACCATAACTCAGTTACTACTGAGAATGGTCTGGTTTTAACCTGGCTACTTTTCTTCCTTTTTTGCTCCTGTTGTTGTCTTAGTTTGTAGCTTGTTTCCTTTAGTAACACTTAAGGGTTTTGTAAGGACTGTTGGGAAGAAGTGGTGAAAAAATCTACCCCCAAAATCTCACATTTAATGACTGTTGCTAGGATACAGCCTTTAATTGATTGTGATTGTATCAATTGTGACCCAGATTGCATTCAGACTTTCCAAAGACTTTCTTGAAAAGCTGTATTTGAAGGTTTCGTGGTTCATGATCATTCTGCATTTGAGAGTTTCCCTAATGTTGGGTAATGAGATAAAACCTTTAAATCTGTGCACTTTGCATTAATAAATAAATAAATAAATAAAGTATACTTCATTTTTATTTTCAGAGCCCTTTTTGTACTCTATTTGTGGAAATTGCTTAAATAGTTTCCAGCATAGTGTTAGAAATACAAGTGGCACTGGATTCTTGAGCATTGAGTTTCTGAGTAAATTGTTTTGATGACTGTCATAAAAAACAAATGGTGATGTCACTTGTAGTCTTGCAAACCGAGAGAGTGAGATCAGTAAGGAATTTCATTAAGTGCTGAGTATGGCAGCTTTGTCAACTTTAAGCCCAGTACTATGGGCACTATGCAGATTCGTTTTGATAAAATGGAAATTAGACATAGATGCAAGACAGGATTATAGAAGACGTCTGGATTCAGCTCTTAATCCTGAATTTGAAGTCTGACCACCCTTGGTTTGGGGGGATTTATTTAGTTTTATTTTATTTATTTATTTTCTGCTGCATTCAGCTGCAGCTTTTAACTTAGCACAGAGAACAATGGCTATGCAGTATATCTTAAATATTTCAATGCACTTTGCACTTGAGCAATAAGATTAAAATTTCATTCTTGCAGACTCATTTTGTCCTGTAAGGAATGCTGACACAAAACGTGAATTATAAAAAAAAGTAGTCATTTTAGTTCGATTTTGACATCTTGACTTTTTGCACAAATGTAGCAAAAGTGGAGCAATTTAAGTGAGATGTTGTCACGAGGCAAGCAAATCTTCAAAGTGTTGGGTCATAAATGCAGTAATGCTCACTGCTACATGTGCTGAAGACATGCATAAAGATGTGACTCTTAAGCCGAGATTTGCCACTTCCTCAAAGGTGTAAGGCTAGCTTATTAGAGATGCATCGGAGTGGGTGTTATATAAGCTTGTTTTTTAATACTTCTAAAGATGCTAAATTATTGCTCGTAGCTCAGATCATTTCTCACAATCTAATTGTGGTTCAGGACTACAGACAAATACGATTTTTTTTTAAAGTTACAAATAAACCACCATGATCTTTAGTCTACTTCTTTACTCATTTATTGAATTGCCAAAAGTTAATACATGTTTTACAAAACTGGATAAAATGCACAATACTTGTACTGGATTAAAAAATTCAATAATATAATGTATTCAAATAATTGTGCACATGTTGTATATTGCATATTGCTTCACATGCTACTATTTAAAAAACAATGTGCAGTATGAAGTATACACTGTGTAGTATGTAATAATCAGCAGTGTCACAGTAGTGTTTCATTCTCCAGATGTCACAATCAGAGACATTTATATTTTGGAAAATATAAAATCAATAATTTTGGGGATTACCACATCACATAATCCAGCAAGGATAGAGGTCCTTGTTGAGATCTTTAGACTTGCATTCCTATTCATTCTGTCTCACATAAACACACGGGAAGGGTGCATTAATATTTAATGTGGCCTTTGGATACTGACAACTACTGCTAATTATACAGAAGGTCACGTAACACCAGTCAGGAGCTGTTTCAAGACACGATAGGTTAAAGTGGTATCCAAGGACTAAAGAAACTGCAAAGGAAAAAGCAAGTGTTAAATAGCATAACATTACATTTATTTGTTTTTGGTTTTATTTATTTGTTCTTTTTGACTTTAGAGTGATATGAATGAGAAACCCTGAAGGCTGAATGATCAATTGGTGAGCATTTGACAAGTAGCTTATTGTGTATTCACTATTGGCCATGTCTTGTCTCTTGACTCACACCTTTTTTCCTTTCGCTTTTATTTTGTTTAGTCTTGAGCTGTCCTTGGTCCTAAACGGCTGCATGCATACTAAGTAATGTGCATCTCTGGTCAGAGGGCATTAATTTCAATGCTCTTGAGGTTCTGGCCACAGTATTATCTTTAGAAGGCTGTAGTGTAGTCTTAAAGGTGCCATTGCATGGATTATTTTATTATTTTAGAATGTTTCCTGGGGTGCCTTTATAATGTTAGTATGTTTTTTAGATAAAAAATTTGTTATAATTTAGAAATAAAAAATATAATTTTCCTAGCCTGATTTTAGCCTCTGATTTGAACGCTCTGTTTGAAGGGGCGTGTCTGTGTGAGACTTCAGTGTAAACGCCCACTGCTGTGATTGGCTGCTGTGAGACTTCAGTGTAAGCCTGTTGATCACGTGAATGAAGATCTTATCATTGCAACGCAGTTTCTGCACTCTCACTAATGATTTCACCAATGCAAACATGATGTACGTACAGTAAGAGCTTCGTTGTGCAGTGTAACAGCGTCATTGATTTCATAACGAGTTTTGGCAAGTGTCCAGATAAACTCGCGCTGTGTGATTGACAGCTTGGGCGACTGGAAAGGGATTGATCTTTGATCGCTATCTGTATATTAATCACAGTTTAAGTAAAATTATTTTCATCCTACCAAGAGAAACGACGTGAAGTTGAGCGTTTAGTCACTGGCTTGATTTACTGATGCATAAACAGTATTGAACGACTTTGAGAGAAAGATTATCCGTCTGAACTTGAACAATTACACATCAGACATTTACATAACCCACTGGTTCTCCAGAGGCTCGGATGAAGGAACTAAAAAAATACCTTTGTGTTCATTTGTACATCCAAACACTGAGCAACTGCCATGCTTCGCTCGTTTGCAAGCCATGATGTCTCTCGAAGAAAAATGATTCGGACGATGATTCGGCTGCGCAGTTCTGCCTGGCCTTGAACATGGGCTGGCATATGCACATTTTTGGAGGCGTACATATTAATGATCCCGACTGTTGCGTCACAGTCGGTGTTATGTGGAGATTCGCCTATTTTTCAGGGGTGTTTTTCAAAAACGAGATTTAAATAAGAAGGACAAAACAATGGTGTTTGAGACTCACTGTATGTCATGTCCATGTACTGAACTCTTGTTATTTAACTATGCCAAGATAAATTCAATTTCAAATTCTAGGGCACCTTTAATACTGTACCTTATGTTTTCCTAGTTAAATCATTATATACAATCAAAAATCACTATCTTAACTTGACTGAAATAAGCAATATCTTAACTGAAGGAAATATCAACTGCAAGGCAGCAAAAGAATAGTGTTTAGCCTAGATAAGCTCAGACTTTGTACAGTGTAAAAGTGATAAATTGTTAAACATATGCAAAGACGACAAGACCAATCACAATTTAGTATGCAAATGTAAGACCAATCATACACGTTTTTTTAAACTGACTCTGTTTACGTGCACCCTTGGCAATACAGTGATTAATCCCATGTAAATACAATGCTTTGCGTTTATCAAATTGATACGATTAAGCTCATAATCGTAGTAAAATATGTGCCATATGGCAATTTTAATTGCAGTAAAGAGGCATGTCAACACTTTAATTCCGCATGTCAACACTTTAATTCCGTCCTACGTCATACACCGGCATCCATCTCCCGTGAACGTGCGTCGACCGTTGCCCGGAAGCAAGATATTTTCATTTATAAAGTTTTAAATATGTATATTTTTACGACAAAACCGCACTGATTAACCTCAGAAGGCCTTCGTTTATCCCCCTGGAGCCGGATGGATTACTTTTGTGAAGGATGCATGCACATTTTGGGACTTGAAGGAGGGTGGACCCCATAGCTTCACATTATAACCACTGAAAGATCTAAGACATTTTCTAAAATAACTGAAAATGCGTTCGTCTGAAAAATGATTGACATATGCATCTCGAACGGCATGAGGGTGAGTAAATCATGGGTTAAATATCATTTTTGGCCGAACTATCCCTTTAATGCATTGTATTTTTAGGGCTTGCATTTTTATGGGCTGAAATTCAACATGGTTGTATATTTAAGATGTGAATATTTCAATTCAAAACATTTCACACACGTTTTCATTATTAAAAATTCAATAATCCATATTCACCATTCAGATTTCCCTTCCAAAATGTTCATTCTGTTTAAAAATACAACCGAAAATATTCGACAGGCAATTTTCAGTCCATTTGATTTCGCTTTACAAATTCGCTTCCATAAATCCAGTGGTTCAAATTCGACAGAAAATTCGACATTTGACATCCGGGGTCGGGGACATTTGATATTCCTGCCGTTCCCGGATGTCAAATGTCGAATTTTCTGTCAAATTTTAACCACTGAATATAATAACGTGATTATTTCCAATAATCAGAGTAAGGACTTAATAGCAGTAAGATGTTTACATGACACAAGTAAAACTCTTCACTCCCTTTTACATGCAATTTTCATTATTCTGATTATTCACTAAGAATTGTTTATAATAAAATATATATTCAATAAAATATATATTCAAAGGAGAATTTATATTTATTACTTTTCAAATTACATGTAGGAATTTGTTATTTAGAATGAATTCAAGGAGCACAGTAAATGTGACTGTACCTTAAGAATCTCCCATTGACTCTGGAATTCTAAATAACAAATTCCTACGTATAATTTGAAAAGTAATAAATTCTCCTTTGAATATATATTTTATTTTTACTAACCATGCATAAACTCACATACAGTGCAATGCATAAGTTAATACACCCATGCTAAAGTTGACTAAAAAGAGGAATAAAAAATCATATTTTGGAAATTGAACTTAATCCCTTAATTTAAAAAATTAGGAAAAATCCAACCTTTTAGGACACCAATTTTCTTTGTGAATGAATAATGTATCGTAAATAAATAAATGTTCTTCCTTAAAATACATGGTGCATAAGTGTGTACACCCCTATGTTAAATTCCCATAGAGGCAGGCAGATTTTTATTTTTAAGTATTTTTTTTTTATTAATTTTTAGGATACTATGCATCCTGATAAAGTTCCCTTGGCCTTTGGAATTAAAATAGCCCCACATCATCACATAGCCTTCACCATACCTAGAGATTGGCATGGAGTACTTTCCATAAGATCATCTCTCAATGCAAATCAAACTAGCTTTTAGGCTAACTGAAATAAAACCATGCCAATCTCTAGGTATGGTGAAGGCTATGTGATGATGTGGGGCTATTTTAATTCCAAAGGCCAAGGGAACTTTATCAGGATGCATAGTATCCTAAAAATTAATAAAAAAAAATACTTAAAAATGCCTGCCTCTATGGGAATTTAACATAGGGGTGTACACACTTATGCACCATGTATTTTAAGGAAGAACATTTATTTATTTACGATACATTATTCATTCACAAAGAAAATTGGTGTCCTAAAAGGTTGGATTTTTCCTAATTTTTTTAATTAAGGCATTAAGTTCAATTTCCAAAATATGATTTTTTATTCCTCTTTTTAGTCAACTTTAGCATGGGTGTATTAACTTATGCAATGCACTGTATTATCATAGCACATTTTGAACAGAATACAGTGTATTCAGTCTTTAGCCATTAAAATGTTATAGCATTTAATAGCGTTAATAGCACACTAAGCCACAAATGCATGTTGTCACAGAAAAGGCAGCATCAACCACTTCGCCAAAACAACTTATTCTGGTTAAGTAGAGTACCGTCTGAATAACATTTTTAAAGTACAAAAACAAAAGGCGGAAATTAGCTACTACTATACAGTATGTTTAAATGAGTTTGTAGCTAAATGTATTGCTGTAATAAAGCAAATGTGTATTTCCTCATTAAAGAGATGCTATAGCCCAAAGCAATTTACAAATAGAGTGATTTAACACGAGTGGCCTAAGTGAAAATAACCATCTCTTCTAGTTCTAATAGGGAGCCATGAAGCTGATTAACTCTGACAAGGTAGTTTAAAGTTTTAGCTACTTCAACACACTCAAGCTCTTCAGTAAAACTAAAGGTTTGTAACCTGCACACGTGGACAGACCTGTCATGTCCTTTTCCTGTAGTGCATCTCATACAGTCTTCATGCTTCCACCATTGGTCCTTGTTTTCCTCTAGTCTTCAAAAGATGGACAGATCAGCATAATGTTTCTGCGGATGAGTAGCTCTCTCGGTTCAGTCCAGGACTTGACTTCAATAATGAATACTATGTCTTTCAGCAGAAATGATTCATGCACCAAGTTTTAAAGAACCCAAAGACTAAAAATGTGCCAATGTGAATCATTCAGACTGAAGACATTTGGAATTAGAAATAGAATAGAAAACTCAAGGAATCATTTCATGCCAAGTTGCAGCCACTCATTCAGGTTTATGCTGAGGAGCCTAGACAGGGATCCCGGCCATTCAGCGCCACAGCTAAGGTGCTCGTATCCCCCACCTTAAAGGGGAATGGAGTTGCAATCGAGACACTGAGCCAGCCTTCCTGCACATTACCTGTTTGTACCTAACACATGGGAAGAAACCGGCTCCACCTGGAGATTGTAGAATCCCGTGAGGGTATTAGGTGGTGCTTTCTCTCCAGCAAGAGAGATCTCCTCTCGATTGCAAGCACTTTTAGAATGAGGAAATGCTCTTTGTAAGACATTTGGAAGAGAGTGATCGCTGTACGCAACCACTCGGCTCCAAAGCAAAAATTTGAATGAGTGGATGCGTGCCACCATCTTATATACCCGTATGTACGGGGGAGTGGCTTGGCATGCACATTCCACTTGCTAATTCTATTGGTTGTTTTTCTACAATTCAGAGGTGATTGGGGCTCCCAAGTGAGACCCCAGTTTTCAGTCTTCGACATATACAACGGGCTTTATTTCCTTTTTAAAACCCTGTAGGCCTGGAAGATGACAGTAAAGATTTTGAAAGGTCATGAGCTCTGTTTCAAACTCTAGTCTACATATGATCTATGGAACCTCATAAATGACTTACTTGAAACACCAGCAACGAATAGGTAACAACACTCTTAATTGTCACTCATGCACATTACACAAATAACTATCCTTGCATAAAGTGGACAAGAGACGGTAATAATGCTCAGAGTTGATTCCAGTAGTTTGGTGTTGACACATCATCTCCATGCTCTAATAAGCAAAACATAAATACACAAATATATGCATTTCTCTCGACTCTTCTGTTATCTTGAATCTATTTTTTTTTTTTTTCAGTGCATTCTTGGAGCATACATTACATTATAAAATATAAGGGCATTATAAAATGTATGAGTTTTGTAAAAAAGTAATAAAAAAAAAGTAAAATTGACATGCACTACTGTTGGGTCAATTTATTTATTTATTTTAAAGAAATTAAACTTTATTCACTAAGAACTCATTCAATTGATCAAAAGTGACAGTAAATGAATGTTACAAATTATTCTGTTTAAATGCTGTTTTTGAAATTTAAATATATATATATATATATTTTGCAGGACATCATGTTACACTGAAGACTGAAGAAATAGCTGCTGAAAATTCTGCTTTGCCGTTAGAGGAATAAATAACATTTTAAAACATTAAAATAGAATTTTTTAAAAAATTGTAATAATATTTCACTTATAAATTGCAATAATATTTCTGCTCTTAAAAAAGTTGTTGTTTATGATAAATCCTTATAAGTATTTACTTTTAATAATTTTATATACTTACTTTTAATTAGAGGCAGGACTGATTGTTGATTCCTCTATGTTCATAAGCAGGGGTGCCGCTTGCAATTTTGGGCCCTATGAAAGAGTACAGTATGATGTTGGGCCCCCTATCGCACCCAGTCCATTAATAAAATCGATCTCTGTGGGCCCCAAAAGTGCATGGGCCCTTAGAATCATCCTAATTTTTCCCCCCCTTAGAGGCGCCCTTGTTCATAAGTTAGCGGTTTATGTGCTAATTGTAAATAACAGATTTAAAATTGGTCCCAGGACTTCAGTCTGCATCTTAAAGTGTGACAAATGGATGTTAATTGCAATTTATTTATTTTTTTATGGAAAATATTAGAAAAGGTGATATGGTCCTGTGTTTGATCTTTAAAAAAGTATCTCTATGCATTTAAATTACTCAGTTTTTTTCCCTTGCAGTACGAGTTCAAGGCAAAAAGCGTGAAGAAGAAGAAAGTGAGCATAGGGGTTTCTGTAGACGGGGTCAAAGTGGTGCTGCGCAAGAAACCCAAGGCATGTGTCATCAGAATGTGAATATCCTTATTCTGTATAACTACAGTCCTAGAAATTAGGAGTTTACATTGCATAACAAGACCCTAACACTTGTCTTGTTTTGACCTCCAGAGGAAAGAGTGGACGTGGGATGAGAGCAAGATGCTGGTTATGCACGACCCCATATACAGGTGAGACACAGAAAATGTAACAAAATCAATTGTATTTCAACCGTATGTATTAATGTTTAGCCTATGTTTTATTCTTTTTTCTCCTCTTTTTCCTTTAAGGATCTTCTATGTATCCCATGATTCTCAGGATCTGAAGATTTTCAGCTACATTGCTCGTGATGGATCCAGCAACTTGTTTAGATGCAATGTGTTCAAGTCCAAAAAGAAGGTAGAGTCTCCTTTCACCTAGAAAGAAAAGAATGGTCTTCTGTTGCTCTCTTTCTCTGCCCCGAACCAAGGAATAATATCATGCATGCCATTTTTTTCAGTCCGTCTTGTCCTTGAGCGAAGCCCTTAAAGGAGAACTCCGGTCAATTTTAACATTGAGCTCATTTTTTTGTAAATTTGGAGTGCTGTCAGTACAGAGAACAATGACAAAAATCGGTGTTGCCTACACCGTGTTATCCTCTAACTTAATTTTTATTCATATCTTTCACATCTACTGCAGTCAGATTCACCGTGTTCACTCTGAAGGAATCACTCACATGGCTGGGCACTTGTAATGACACATCAAGGATGTTAAGAGGCTAGCAGGTTTAAAACTTGCCCCATTGAAGTCAACAGGGTGCAGATTTTAAAAAGAGGATAACACGGTGTAGGCAACACCGATTTCTGTCGTAGTTCTCTGTACTGACAGCACTCCAAATTTACAAAAAGTTCTCCTTTAACCATAAAATTCTTCACCTGTTTGTCTCTGTTGTCTCTGCTTTTCCTCTCAATTCTTGCCCTTTGCTTCATAGAACTGTAGTAGCACAGAATGAACTAACACAAAGTTAGTTATATGATCAAATCAAGAAAAGCTATCCTGCAATATGATGACCAAAATATTAAGAAAAGAAAACTATATAAAAAATATATTTTATAAATATTTTTGGTCAGTGTATTTTAGGAATATACAGTATAAGGTATATACTGTATATCTTGTACATATAAGATTCTCTAAATCTCTATTTTTCGCCTCTCTCCCCTCTCAGAGTCAGGCCATGCGGATAGTGCGGACGGTCGGTCAGGCGTTTGAGGTGTGCCATAAGCTGAGTCTGCAGCACGCTGAGCAGAATTCAGATGAGCAGCCAGACGGCCCTGCAGACGGCCAAAGCGATCAGTCTGGAGAAGAGCCCAGCCCTGAAGGTGAGACCATGCCATAACATCAGAGCATTCATTCCTTAAAACACGTCATCATAGAATAAATCAAAGCTGCGGAGCTGCGAGTACAGCATTTGGGTGATATTTTTCATGTGATGTTTAAACGTGCCAATCATTGTTGTATAACTAGTTTCATCATATTCTTAAAATGCTGCTGTTGTTTACAGGTCGTCAGCTGACAGGGATGGAACAGGGAATGGATGATGTCACTGGAATGGAGTCTCATTCCCCAAAGCTCAGTGAGCAGGCTATGGATGACATTCTTCGGAGCCTGTCAGAGCTCAACATGGTGAAACCTGGACAAACCCATCAGGTGAGATCGATCTGGAGTGTGAGCATGACTGAGTGTTTTAGCAGAAGAGAAGCCCTTGCATCATTCCTCCCCACAGACGTCTTTTGAGTATCGCTCGTCAGCTGGAAATAATGGCTGTTTATAAATAAAGAGGAAACCCCTTTCACCTCCTCTCTCTTCTGTTTTTTACCCCTTTGTCTCAACCTTGTTCCTCCTTCGGGGTATTCAGTTAAACTGTTATGATGCCCCAGGCCTGCATACTATTTTCAAAATCTTCATCTGACTTTAACCACTTATCACTGTCTGAACTGGAAACAATATCATACAGCCTCATTGAGAGAGGGATTGTCATATCCTAACAAACCATACATCAATGGAAAGCTTATTTATTCAGCTGTCGGATTATGTATACATCTCAATTTAAAAAAAAATTTGACCCATGTGACTGGTTTTGTGGTCCAGGGTCACACTTTTCTATTTTATTTATTTTTTATTCTATTTTATTCTAATTTATTCCTGTGACGGCAAAACTGGATTTTCAACAGCCATTACTCCAGTATTCAGTCACATAATCCTTCAGAAATCAATATGCTGATTTGGTGCTCAAGAAACATTTATTTTTATTATTAATGTTGAAAACAGCTGTGCTGCTTAATATTTTTGTGGAAACCACAATACTTTTTTCAGAAATCTTTGATGAAGGCATCCTTGCTGAATAAAAGTTTTAATTTCTTTCAAACAAAAACTTTTTATTTTTAAAGTAAATGAAAGCAAAACCAACATTAATTAAAGGCATTTAAACACACATTTAAACAAATTATTACAACAAATATTAACATGATGTATAATTATTTAGATTTTTTTACTTAAAATAATATATTGTTATTATTATGTTTTTATTAATTTTTTTTTTTTTTTTTTTTTTTTTTTTTTTTTAACTGACCATTCAAGACGATTTGACTGCAGGTCCTGTTTAGAAGTTCATACAGTAAATTATACGAGAGGAGAGAGCCATAAGGATTATTTAAATAAGGTCAAAGTTATATATTAAACCAAGTCAAACTTAATATGGTTTGATGTTTGATATCTCTCTGCCGTTCCTTACAGAAATTCCCAGTGCAGATGGGTTGAAAGCAGATAATGCATTCATTCATTTTACATGTATTAATTTAGCAGCAGTGCATTCATAATGCATTCATGTGTTCGTGGTCTAGCAAACATCAAAGATCCAGTGGTGTTCCATTAGCTTTGTAGCTGACATTCATGACAAATAGATCTACTGGAGGATAAATGAAGACAGATTGGGAACATTCATAGTTGTAGCTTCTTTTCTGTCTTTTTTTTTATGTAGTTGCTAACTGGTATGACTTGGCCATCCTGCTCATGGAAGATATGCCTCTGTGCACAATGGAGATAAGTGACATTACAGTTTTTCTCGATTGCTTAAACACATTTTTTGAAACTATGCCTCGTATTCTCAAAACTACTGTATAAACGCAAATCCATAACGTTTCACCCAATTCCCCAAACATCCTATTTTCAGGTAAAAATGAAGCTCTACACTCAAAACCATTCACTCTTGCTGAAAAACCAAACTTTGCCCTCAGACAGGACACACAAGCCCTCAAAATCACACACACCACAACATAGTCTAACACACTGGTGCAATAAATTCAAAACAACATTTCCAAAACTGGTAAGTTACTGTATGTTGCTTGTGGTTCCCGCCCTCACAAACCTTTTCACATGATGAACACAAAAGACACAACCAGTGGATACATTGGCATATTTTTTTTCATACACAGAAAACACACACACACAAAAACATTTTTTTTTCCTGTTTTACTCCTTTTTTTTTTCTCTGTCCTCTAATTTTTTTTTTATATTTACTTACAGTAAGATGTGTGTGACCAACATATGACAGTAAAAGAGCACACACAAACCATATTCTTATATGGAATTCGAATTGTATTGGAATGGTAAAGAGCGTTGGGATGTAACAGGAGGGTCTCCACTCAAGGATACAATATGATGGACACGTCTAAGAATGTTCCACATATGGTTGAAATACCTAGAAAGATAACATTCTGGGAGTCAAGACTATAAAGGAGAAAGAATGCCCTCCCTTCACTGTCACACTCTGCAGCCACTCTGTCTGACTGTATGACGGCTGGCCTTTTCTTGCAAGAAAATAAACCTCATCAAAGACTATTGGAAATATTTGTCTCTTATTCAGTGATAGAATTTTGTTTGCCACCACACCTCCCTGAAGGTTCTCGAGGCGAAGGTAAAGCGACTCAAATTTGGCCTTACTCGTAGCCCAGCCTCCCTCATAGTCATACCATTGATCAAGGCATGGGCAAAAGAGTGGCTTGACTCTCATCTGAGACTGCTTGTCTTCTTGCCCTTCCTCCTCCTCATTCTTATCCCTCCTCGATCTCTTACTTCATGTCTTTCTGGATCCATTGTTCCAAAACTCAATAAACTGATTTGGGCCCTTTTATATATCTATTGAAGGTTCTGATTGATGTGTGTTAAATTTTGACTCTTAGTGTTTCCACCTGGGTAATTGTGTGCTCACTGAGCTGAAGATGTGCTGACTTGAGTGAACAATATTGTATGCTAGTGCTTTCTAAATGACAACATGGTCTAAGCAATGAGAAATGAAGGGATTTGTGTGTAGAGTTTTGCAGTGACAGTTCAACAAATCTGACTCATGTGTCAAAACAGGGAATAGTGTTTATAGTTTAGTGAAATGGGTGTGCTTTTTGATAAATGGCATTATGGTTTTGAAATTTCAGTTCAAAAGCCTGGTTATAGTGTTTAAGCAATCGAGAAAAACTGTAAAAGACTGTTTCATACTGGGAGTGTTTCTTACTTTAGCAGACGTGCTACTACCTCCATCCTCTGCCTCTCTTCCCTCTCATATACCCCTGATATTAAACCTCCAGCTCCTTCTAGTGGTTAACATTGGATGTTGCACAGAAAGAGTAATTGTGTTGTTTCCTTTACTGCTTTTAGATTGAATTATGAAGTGTCATGTTTGGTATATAACGTATAAAGGTTTGTGTAAGGGTAATGTTCAGGGGTGGGGACAGAAAATATCATTAAGTGAGAAAGCAGAGAGTGTTTTAAATCCCTAGAGCCATGTCTCTGTCTCAGTCCTCTTATGACAGACAGAATAAAGCTACTTAGAGAAAATTACTTTCTCTCTCTCTCTCTCTCTCTCTCTGTGTGTGTGTGTGTGTGTGTGTGCGTGCGTGCGTGCGTGCGTGTGTGTGTGTAAATGTGGTTATTTGTAAATGTTCCTCTTTTTATGAATGCACTTGAGTTGACCTTTGCTTCTGTGGATCCACATATTAAAGTGCTCTTAATGCAAATACATACACACACAAACTAATTAACCCTTTACTCTGCTCTCTTTTTGCATGACTAAGACACAACAGTTATTAAAGACGTGACTATTAACATGCAATATTACAATTTCTAAAATGGACAAAACCAAAATGTTGTAAATAAATACATAAAACTTAACCAAAATCTCTCTATATTTTCTTCAATAAAAAACGAGCAGGAAAATATTATTGACTGTTGTTAAGAAGCCTCCACAAGCTTTCATGCTTGGGGTTGCCAGATGTCAAGAGTTTAAATCTCCTAATCAGAGTTTTTGTCTTGAATATATTAGGAATATCACTGTTTTAGCTTTTGAGAGAAGCTTGAGTTTTACCAGTTTACATAATGTAGAGAATGTTCGTTTACATGACAATATTCTCTGTCAGGAAACGAGATGAGTAAATGAGTAAAATAAACCATGCAAATGAGTTGACATTGTTTTGATTTGTGCCAATAGGTGAAAGTGCAATAATTCTGATGAAATGACAACAAATCAGTAATCAAGATTACAATATTGAGCAAAAATATTGTGATTATCAATTTAACCATTATGCAGGATAATTAAAATATGACTTAGAAGAATAAAAAGAATAGCAGTCTACATCACAACAATAACAATAACGCCACAGAGAAACCATATTGTTGGAATCACTTTCAAACGATTTTTCCAGCTGATGAAGAACAATGACAGCCAATCAGAATCCATCCATCCAGAATCCAAGAGCTCGAGCATTTAAAGCGGCAGATTACAAAACTGGAATTAACAGAACGATATCGTCCGCTGGTGTGGACGCATATATATATGTATATACAGTATATTTAACTTAGACTTTAAAAATAGCTGGAAAAAATAATGTAAACTAATGTAAACTGCAAAAGTTGATGTTTCTCAGGAAAAAAAAATTTTTTAGGAAGCAAATAGTGATGACTTTTTTTTTTCTCTTCTCTCTCTTATGCTCATTTTCCCTCTTTCAGTCTTTACAAGACCTGGAGAGTGTCTCTCTATACACGCTATCTCCCAGCAGCCCTTGCTCTCCTACTCTCACACCTTTGGCCAGCCATCACCACCTGCAGTTACTCCAACAACAGCTTCTACAGCAGCAACAACAAACTCAGATCGCCGTAGCACAGGTAAGGTGTTGCTTCTACCCTTTCCTGACACTAGAAGGGGCTACAACTCCATAGAAAATGCAGCAGTTGATTTCATATTTTCAGGCATTTTCACAATCATTTGCTTTCCACTCAGAAAACAGATTTTCTCCACAACCCTATTCATTTTTCTCTGTTGAAATTATTTCTGATAGCCTTTGTTCTCTGATAGCCAAAAGCTCTCACATACTATATAAGCCCAAATCATTCACCATATAGAGGAAGCAAAGATAAATATAGAGGAGACCGAACACAACGCTGATATGGGCAATCAGCAGGCTTCTGCCACTTCATTAATTCGCCTGTTCATTTATTGGGTCCTTTTTGTCATTCTGTCTCCGACTAATGATATTTGTTCTCATTTGGGATACTGTATAAGGTTCAGATGATGTTATAGTTATAATGTCCCGTGTGAGAGAGAGGAAGCTGATGTGCTCTCAGCTCTGATTCAGCACAGTCATGCTACTGCATAGCAATAGCTTGGAAAAGGAGATTGATGTGCATTCACCGCCCACCCAGAGAAAAATTATATTGCTCAGAGGTTGCTCTTTCTCATTGGACTTAATAGTTTTTAGTTTCTTTTAAGTATTAACCTTTTCTCAGATGTTTCTCCTAAAATTCTTTAGAAAATGTCGTAACAAGTGAGACTAAATGAATGTGGATCGCAGTTTGTTTTTAAATATTTGAAGTTTGCTAAAAACCAAGATATTTTAAATCATATTTCGTATTTTAATTAATTCCCTTCACAAATGCTGCATGAGGGAATTTTAAAAGTGTGATGTCTAGGCCTGGAAAAGTCGTGAAAATTAATCAAATCACACTGTAAAAAAAAATTACATCCCCAAGTCAAAAATTTCTAGTGACTGATCACATCTAAATTTTTCAATTAGTCTGACGTATTATTTCTCATTGAGCCAATGTTAACAGACTATTGCAACAAGAATTGCACTTGGGCCAATTTAAAAATTTTGATGTGACCAGTCACTAGAAAATTTTGACTTGGAGAGGTTAGAAATTTTTTACAGTGCATAAATAATTTGATTTTTTTATTTTTTATTATTATAAATATAGAAACAAATGTATATAATTTTTTTCTTGCTAAAAAAAAGTGTAAAAAAATGTAAATCTTATTTAATTACTTGATTATATTGTCACAATTTTTCTGTAAATAAAAGTTTTAAAATGAGCAGCTTTGTCATTATAGCAGATATATCAGAAATATCTTCAAATATTGTCATTGACAATAGCGATAGACCTTGAAGGGAAAACGTTTTAAGAGATCTTTTCCTTTCTGTGGGCTGATCCTCCCAAACTTCTGCACAAATGATGAAGTCAACAAAATAAAGGTCTCTTTCATTATGCAGCAAGCCACTTTAGATTCCTTAAAAATGTATTGATTGATAGTGTTTAGTTGATTAAAAGTTTGATATCTGTCATTGCTTCTGATACACACACACACAACACAAGTTAGAGAATCAACTCTATAGGACTTTGATTACCTGATCTAAGATTTGTTTCACTCACCATAATTCTCAGATCATATCCTACTTGTAAGTCATCATATCTTTTAGTAAGATTGGCGTGATTCCTTATAGTCTTGACCGAGCGTGTCCCTGCTATAGGTGCAACTCCTAAAGGATCAGCTGGCCGCGGAGACGGCTGCCCGCATGGAGGCGCAGGCCAGAACTCACCAGCTGCTGCTGCAGAACCGAGACTTACTGCAACATACATCCCTGCTGGTGAAACACCTCAGCCAACTGGAGGTCAGAGTCAGTGGAGCCACACAGAGTAAGACTCACAGCACTACCCATAATCCTGAGAGGAGTCACTCCCATAAAGCCCCGCAAATGATCGAAGAAAATTAGTCTCGCTACACAAATGAAATATTTGAAATTTTTGCGATTGTATTTCAAATTGATAATTAATTACTGATAGTTTATAGTTTTATATTGTACCATTGTTTATGATTCTATCATTTGCAGTGCTTCATGAGAGGAGTAGTTTATTCAGTCAATTGTTTGGGGTCAGTAATATAAAACAAAATTATTAAAATTAGAATTATATATTTTATTCAGCAAGGACATATTACATTGATTAAAAGTGACAGGAAATACATTTATAATTTATTTATTGCTGCCGAAATATTAGCTTTGCCATCAAAGAGAAAAATATATATTTAAAAAATTATTATTTTAATATGTCAAATTATTACTGTATTTTTTATCAAAATTGAGTAGAAGGGAAGTGTATATTAATGAGAATTTAAATACATGATTTTTTTTAAATATTTTTTTTGTGATTTTTGAAAATACGATTTTGCTTTCAGTTAAACATTATATTGTTGTGATTTATCTATGAGCTAGTTTGTTTGGTCTATAGCTAAGAACGTTTTATTTAAGATTTTTCTGCTAAGAAAATGAATGGGAAAAATACTTTCAAATCCCAGTCTGCTGAAAGAGTGGGTAGTCTATTGCACACCATTACAGTCATAGACGCGCACACATTGTTTTTTGGCAGGCTGGGATGTTATTGAGTTGGTTGGTGTACACTAATCTATTTCAGAGTTTAGTGCAGGAGTTTATTAGGTTTGATTCTTCAGCACTGTGCTCCTTGCCGACTTTCACTCTGAGAGAGAGAGAGAGAGTGTGTGTGTGTGTGTGTGTGTGTGTGTGTGTGTGTGTGTGTGTGTGTGTGTGTGTGTGTGTGTGTGTGTGTGTGTGTGTGTGTGTGTGTGTGTGTGTGTGTGTGTGTGTGTGTGTGTGTGTGTGCATGTGTGTGTGTGTGTGTTGCTGTGACCTGTCATTTAGAGTTATTGAAATTTTCTGTCACCATTATGCCCTTGAGTGTCTATTAAAGGGCAACTGTACTGCCAGTCTCCCAATAGATGAATTTTCAGTAATAAGCTTAATTTACATAACATAACATCCCCTATTGTTATTGACTGTTTCAGGTTGGCTATTAAGACATTTACTTTATGCCCTAAATTTGAATCTCTCTCTTCTAGAAGAAGAATCAGTTTGGAGTAGTCTGCCCACTCGTTCTCTCTCTCTCAACCTGAAGAACCTCTACACTCCTCGCTCAGACCAGCCCGTCACCTCCACTCCAGCAGGACAGCCAGAAAACCCTCCCGTCTCCTTCCACGCTGAGTCCTACCTCAATCTGCTCAATCCAGCAAATGCAAGAAGTGATGCTGGAGTGGATGCAGCTAGAAAGGAAGTTGCTAAGCTAGAAACTCGGAATTCAACGGCACTTGATGAGAGGTGAAGACACATGACAATAGCACACACATCTGGATTAATTAGTTTTGATCTGGCATCTGGCATACAAAATTTTGCAGCTATATATATATATTTGTTGCAAAAGTTTGAAGTTTTTGAAAGAAATTACTACTTTTATTCAGCAAGGATGCATTAAATTGATTAAAAGTGTCTGTAAAGACATTTATAATGTTACAAAGATTTTCTATTTCAAATAAATGCTGTCATTTTGAACTTTCTACATTTTTTTCAGACAAGGTTTCCAAAAAAATATTATCTGATAATAATAAAAAAATAACTGTTTCTTGAGAAGCAAATCAGCATATTACAATGGTTTTGAAAGATCATGTGACTGAAGACTGAAGTATTGGCTTCTGAAAATTCAGCTTTGCATCACAGGAATAATTTACATTTTGAAATATATTCAAATAGATAAATAGATAAAATCCACAATATTACTGTTTTTACTTTTCAAATGGTGAGCATAGGAGATTTCTTTCAAAAGCACTAAACAATCTAGAAAAGGAATGTGACAAAGAAAGAGATCAGGAAGTGCAGAGAGGCAATGTTAGAGCACTTTGATTGTGTTGAAAGTCAGACCAATTGCTCCTTTCCGATCTGTAATTTAAACATACCTAGGATCTGAAATTTGAGCTGCAACATCTGGACAAAATAATCACACAGTGTGTCGGTTTGTGGAACAGAGTAGAGCAGCACCAAAACAAACCCAGAAATACAACAAAGTTAGTGAGATTCAGGCATTATGGGTCTCAGACTCGCCAAAATGTTACAAACGATTGAGCAGATGTTTATGTTTGTGAACGTTTTTACCACATTTGGCTGGTGTTAAAACTAGTTCACATAATCCCACCTCCTCTCTGACCTCCTCCTTTCCTCTCTCTTCCCTCTCCCTCCTCACTCCATACACAGACAGCAGACTTGTTGGAATGGATATTGGTTGTGAGCAATGTAAACAAATCTAATGAAAGTCTATTAGAAGGCATAGAGCAATCTTTCCACTCTGACTTCTGGCAGACAGGTTTCCTTGAACTGTAATGGAAAATTTTGACCTTTGTTTGCATACTGCACATTCATTGCTCTCTGTGTGTGGGTAGCACATACGGTAAACAGTTATTGAGCTTTGCAGCACACATTAACACCTTCTCTATTGCTTTTGACTGCTAGTTAGAGATGTTTTGTTGCTTTACCTAGCTGTCTTGGTTAGTTGTTTGTTGTTTATCTTAGATGGCTCTATTTTGTGTAGCAAAAAGAGTGAAAGAGAGTGAATATGTGTGTTTTTATGCGAATATATACGTATGTGCTTGCTTGTCGATTTGTGTGTGTGTGTGTCTATGTATTTAAGAGTACTGTATGTGTGCGTCTGTCTGGGAGAGTGATTTATTTCACAATTATCGGTGTCCCTGTGGGTAGCTGCAGTCTCTCGCTCACAGAAAACATTTATTTTCACACTTTATTAGCGCAATTTAGAGCTTGCAGAACCCTCCACACACAAGCATACACACACCTACTGCTGACAACACTCACAGGGCCAGGGAAAGACTTAAAGGATTAGTTCACTCCAGAATTAAAATTTCCTGATAATTTACTCACCCCCACGTCATCCAAGATGTTCATGTCTTTCTTTCTTCAGTCGAAAAGAAAGGTTTTTGAGGAAAACATTCCAGGATTCTCCATATAGTGGACTTCAATGGTTATCAACGGGTTGAAGGTCCAAATTGCAGTTTCAGTCCAGCTTCAAAGAGCTCTACACGATCCCAGCCGAGGAATAAGGGTCTCATCTAGCAAAAAGATCAGTCATATTCTTAAAAAAAATGAATAAAAATGTATATACTTTTTAACCACACAAAGTCTTGCACTAGCTCTTCGATGCGCGTCCACTACTTCACGTATTACTTAGTCACTCGTGATGTAGGCGGAAGCACCGACCCAGTGTTTACAATGCGAACATGTAAAGTCAAACGCCCTTTACATTAAAATGGTAAAACAACAATGGCAGACTATTTTGAAGTTGGAGGAGAAAATTAGATGGTTTATGAACCAGAGTACACAGACAAAGAACTTAGACAGAAACTGTGTGTCACTGTCACGTGTGACCTTTCCAGCATGAATCCATTTAATCTCTGATTTCTAAACTGACATATTGGTTTAATCTCATTGTGGCTAGTTGTAGCAATCAGATTAATATGTTTACATGCCGCTTTCATAATCAGAATATTAATGCTGTCTAGTTTTTGGGGGTTAGTAAGATTTTTTTAAGTAATTAATACTTTTATTCAGCAAAGACACATTAAATTGATCAAAAGTGATGTGTTAATAAAACTTTGTATTTCAAATAAATGCTGTTCTTTTCTCTTTCTATTCATCATGGAATCCTGAACAAATGTATCAAGGTTTCCAAAAAAAAGCATAAAATCAGTATTAGAATGATATGTGACACTGGAGCAATGGCTGCTGAAAATTAAGCTTTACCATCACAGGAATAAATTACATTTTAAACACTTATTTCCAATTGTAATATTATTTTATAGTATTAATTTCACCAACATTAAAACATAAAAAAAAAATTAAAAAAAAAATTAATAGTTAAAAAACCAACCCCAAACAGTTGAATGATAGTATATTATATTAAGACAGAGAGAGATGAATGGGTGACTTAAATATGCAGGGTGTTTCTTGACTATATACTGAAGTACAAATATAGTCAAGTTCATTTAACTTGCTGGACAGTATGCAGTCTATGAGTTGTATTTACAGTATACTCCCAAACTCTATATACTGCTATACTCTCAGTCACAAATAATGGTGTGTGTGTGTGTGTGTGCGTGCGTGCGTGCGTGTGTGTGTGTGTGTGTGTGCTGGAGCTCAGTGTGTGTCCAGCAGTGACTCCTCACTATGACTCATGATGGTTTTATGCACCTGCCCATCAATTGTTCATTTATCTATCACTCCTGGTGTTAATGTCAGCGTGAACTTCTCTGCTGGAGCTGGAATCTGTCCATCCCTTCAGTGCCAGTCATAAGTGCCATCTCTTTTATTTCTTTATTGCTTTGAAACTCCTTGCGATTTGCTCCCCTCTGCTCACGTCTGTGATGTTCTTTCATCCCTCTCTACATGTGCTGTTGCTTATTTATTATCTGCCTGTCCAGAAACTGTCTGCTGATTTTTTTTTTACATGAATTCAGCTCTGTGGGTCACTGTGAACTAAGCCAGTTTCCATGGCCTTGTGATTTTGAGCTTGTTTGTGTGTCCATTTATTTGTTTGTGTTAATGTGAGGAGGGATGAATGGATGGATGGATTTAATGTCATGGATTAGCCTATCTGCTGTTGTATTGATCTTCTATAATCTCCTCTCGCTGCTTGATTATTGCTACTGAGACTCATCACAAGTGTGTGTGTGTGTGTGTGTGTGTGTGTGTGTGTGTGTGTGTGTGTGTGTGTGTGTGTGTGTGTGTGTGTGTGTGTGTGTGTGTGTGTGTGTGTGTGTGTGTGTGTGTGTGTGTGTGTTACTTAAGGCTGGAATACACTACACGACTTTTGCTTCAGTTTTCAGCCTGGACCATGCTAGTTGGCGATACCCTTACGGAACAAAAATATATGGGATTATACTGAAAAATATATTTTGCAATATTGACCATGTATGGCTAGATATACAGTACATATAAAATATTTGCTTCTGACTGTTAAAGGAGATCAAATGTTAAAATTAAGTTTAATTTAATGTGTTTTGCTCAATATTAATTTAGGGGAGAAATCTGTTAGTGTTTAATGTTCTATTATTTTGAAGTTTAAAAGGATTTCTGGTATGTGTGAGTTTTTGGGGTTTCCATTGTGCTGAAGAGTAGAGCCTGTGGTCAGGTTGACAATTGGCCTAACACTATTCAGACTATAATTACTATATTTTAAAAGTAATGTCTGTGCACTCCTCAGCACAGTGATAGTCTCTTCACTCTGTTGGTAAATACTTCAGTACAGGCAGGTGTGCTTGTGCTTTTGTTAGCTAGCTTGAAAATATGAAACATGTATAAATAATTAATATTTACATAAATATATTACATTATATATTTCTCTATATATATGTGTGTTTATGCTGCATGAGTAAATTTATCTGCAATATATTACACATGCAGTACCATATCTGATCACATATACATCTATATATTATGAAGTGTATTACTGAATATATTACATACATTATATATTATTAGTATATTAGTATACTAGTAAATATACTAGTAAATATATTGTCACATATTTTTCAATATATGAAAAGCGACCATTCCTGATGTATTATTCAATATATTATAATATATGAGTGCAATATATTATTCGGTATATGTTCAAATATACTGTTAAACCATTTAATATATTGATCATTCATATATAGGGAAATATATTTTCTTTTCATAAGGGTAGTCAGAGCCAGTCTGCAGATTTTCGGCAGTCAGAGTTGACAGATCGCATAATGAATGAAGGGCAGACTGATATTTTGGCTTTAGACTTTCATTCCATTCAGTAGGAGGAGCCAGTTTTAGAATACATATAGTTTTCATTTGTCATACATATAAATGTGTTGTATGTTTCTGTATGAGTTTGTTGTGTTTGGAATTACTTGAACGTCTGGTAGTGTGCGATTTTCAGTCGTTTGCTGTATGATGCAGTTTTTCTCTGTATCCATTCACAAAGTTAGCAAGTTTATGATGCCTAGTGTTTTAAAATCTGTTCAGATTTTAAAAGTCATGTTCTGTATCAGCCTTTAGGTAAACTTTAGGGACAAAATTGTCTGCAAAAGTGAGCTCAATATTACAAAGCCTCAGTTTAGGAACATTTGGGGTAGTCTTCAGCTGAGAAAACGATTCATAGATAAAGCAAATATAGTTTTTTGTTTTTTTTTAATCCTCCAATTTTTTTCTGTTAGGGCCCACAAGAAAAACAAGAATAAACACACTAAATGTCTTTATGAAGATGTAAAGATACTGAAAGATGACGTAAGAGTTAATTTATTGGCTACGGGTAGATTAAGTCATTAGCTCAATAAAAAACAATAGACGTTAATGGAAAGGGAATTGGACATTATACAGTGATAGTAATTGCAGTGTTGCAGTGGGAGTCAGATCAGATGATTTTGTAGATGACTTTCTCAGGTCTTTAGGTGAAGAGGTTTTAGAGAGACTTATTTGTGTTTTTCTCTGCTCAGGTGCACGTGTGAGGAGCCTCCCCTTCTGATTATCCACTTCCTCCTGTAACAGCCTTCTTCCTTCTCTCTAATCTTTTTCTAACCCTCTCTGATACCCTCTATCCATCTCATACCCTCACCTGTCCTTTCTTCCTTTGTCTGAAATCGCTATTTCCTCTCTATTTCCTCTCCTCTCTTCTCCACTTTACCAACCTCCTGTGAGTATAACTGTAATTGTACTTTCTTTAATTACATTGGCATGCTGAATGGATGATGAATGATGAGTACAGGGGTGCACACATGGGTATGGTTTTTCCTACATTGTGCCTAACCTGAAATTACCCCCACAAGAAAAACAGTACTTGTTTGACCTACATTACGAGGACCCAAAGTCCTTATATTGTGGTGGGTATTTAGGTTTCAGGCCAAGTAATTAGGTTTAATTCAAAACGCTAAATAAACATCCAAAAAAATGTTTTTATTAAAACGTTTTCTGTGATAAGGGGCTAGAAAATGTGATTAGCTCTGTATGGAATGTCCTGCACTGAACTGAAAATACATTTCTTATTTTATTTTATGGCTTATATTCTATACTATTTTTCTATACAATCCTATACTACTTAAATAAATTAAATAAAAACTTTTAAGGGTTATTGCATTTTTTAGCTTTTTAAGTGAGTTTTATGATAACAAAGGTAATCTAAATGTAAAAATGAGAATGAGCTTGAATAATTAAACATCCAACATTTGTCTGTTATTAATTAACATTTTAAAATGTTTTATTTTATCGCCTGATTAAAGGGGTGTACCATATTAAATACTGTCTTAATGAAAATCTGTGTGTGACTTTCGGAAACAAGAGCGTAAACAAACAATGGCTACCAAAAGCGGCATGTTAGCTTAAAGGTACAATATGAAAGATTGTTGTAATAAAATATCCAAAAATCACTTGCACAGTGTGATATATTTCCTGCAGTTGTGTACTTACAAATCCCAAAGGTTCCCAAAGATTTTTAATTTCAGAAAAAATTCTAATTTTAAATAATGGCTCGTCCCTGGTCATTGCCGCCTGTCAATGATGTAATATCCGCGTTATCCCTGGTTTCCGCTCGTACTGCCATAGTAACCATGGCGACAGACGTGGACAACTGCGTAACGTCTAGCGGCACGCTGTTGTTGTTACGTTCAAACATTATGGACCATGGCAAGCAGACTTTGGGACAAAAGGAGAATTAAAACGAGGATCAATATCAACGTGGCCTTTTCGAAATGCCGAGAGCTCCATGTCTGCGACTAACTTCGACTTGACAGAGACGCCGCTCTTGCATGTACTTTATTAGACAGGTGAGCAAATGTATATAAAACAAATCAATGTTATATAACATGATGAAATGTTAGAATATGATCACAATGTTATTCTAATGTTGATCTAGCTTACTGCTAGTCTCATACAGTCAACAAACTAACACATAGAATAACATTAGAACTTTCAACACACTCAAATGCAGCTTAGTGTGATAGTGTAACGTTAGACCAAGTGAAACAGCGCTGCGTTACCTCACAAGTTTAATTTGTCAAATAAACTGACCTGTGTGAGTAATAATTCTGCACTTGCATTCGGTAGAATAAAATGTCCTCATTCCTTATATCCGTGGGACTCGCGTGTGGCGCTGATATCTGTCTCTTATTAGCAATCGTGACCTGCTTCATACCACAGTCATGTTAAAAAACATGAATGTTTTCACTATAACATAAACATTATTTGATCCATCGGCATGACGACAAGTTCCATAATTCCGCTTATGCGTCATCCACCTACGCCTTTGTTATTGTAAGAGGTTAGCGACCCCTAACGGCGAAAAAAATGACATATTGTAGCTTTAATGCTAATTCCAGTACACGCCGAGTTGCTGAAGCACCTCCACTATTGTTCACCAGCATTTCATTTTTTTTCACTTTGTTGTGGTAGTCCTTCGTGGAAACATCATAAAGGCAGGAGGACTATGTTATCATAGCTCCAAGAACCTTTCTTCCATTGCATAATTCCATCTAGCAGCACCAATACCATCATCTCTCTTTCGTTTCACCATGTTTGAAAGCTGTGTACCGAAGCGCTTCTGTGCTCCTATTGGACAACGGCATAGATGTGACGTAACTTGTCATGGAGGACCGGAAAAAAATTAAACACACTAGTCTTTCTGTTGTTACATTGTGAAGAATCGCAGATGTGGCATCGGTTGTCATCCACTATGATACACTATACAAGATGAAACGATGGATTCTTGCTTCCTGATGCTCATTGTCGTTTACAAATCACCACAATATCCTACGTTAAATGGATTGTGCCAAAATCTGGCTGATATTGTGTAGTCTAGACCCGGCATTGGGTTTAAGGGTAGGGTATAGTAAATCGCATTATCTTATGAAAACCATTGCGTCTATGAGACCTCACTAATATATGTTATGGTTTAGCTTGAATCATGCAGCACACCGGCATACAATCTCATTATCAAAGTGATTTCATCAAATGAAGTTTGTTGTGTATGGGTTTGTGCTTCTCTTGGTGTCAAATATCAACAGGGTTTTAAAGGGAATAAATCAGGATTAAAATACTTAATTATTCACATATTTGGACTTCACACACTAAATTCCTCTTCTAGAATTAAATATCTACACATACTCACACATTACCATGATCAGGAGTAAGACTAATGTTCTTCCTCAGGGAGCTTTTAATTTTTAATCTGATGGCACAATAGGCTATATCAGTTGCAGCCCTTATCCACAGCTCCTGTGGCTTAACAAGTGCAACATTGAATAATGAGATTTTGCATTATGAGGAGTAAATTAAGCTTATTCATTATTGATGCTATGGCATTTTACTTAAGGTTATATTGTTAGACTTACTAAATGGCTAGTGTGACATTTCATCCCAATTCTACAAGAGTCATCGCTATTCAAGATCTAATATTCACAAGATTTATCAGGGCTCTTAACATTTACAAACACACACTCACACACATATATAACAGTACTGTACATGTACACTGAAAGTAGAGGCATACGTTATGGAAAAATATTGACAATGAAATGGCTTGGCTTTGGACACCCACAGGAAGATGAGTCAATGTGAGGACCCTGAGATGAGGAGATGAGTGCTCTCTGGAAAGATGTGGGGGAGGAGATGTGATGGCACTTGGTCGGGGGCTAGACGGGATTGCTGATGTGATCGTATGCTAATTAGGGGAAGGAGAGAAAGTGGAAAAGAAACAGAAAATTCTTACACTAGCAGCCAAGGTCCAAGATCAAATGGCAGAAGCTTTGCTTGTGAAGTTACATTGTATGTGTATTTATTAGTCTACCATTGTACTATTGTTCATATGTAAGATTAGGGATTTGAACACCTTGTGTTGCTGATTGAGGGAAAGTATAGTATTACTTACACTAACAGATCAGACTCAAAATTTTGATAAAACAGATGAAAAAAATCCCATAGATTTACAATGAAGGCTGCTCCCAAGTTGTTTCTAGGGAGCCGAACATCATAGAGACTTGGGGGTGGGCTCTTTAAACTTGAAACAATAACCAATCACTGACCAGCCACCTAGCAACTGCATAGCAACACATCAAAAACCACTCCATACACATTAGAAACTGCATAGCAAAACCCTGACAACCACCCACGAGCACTGTGGCGACTTTTGCATTTAAAATGTTTAAATCTAACTTAAGTAGCCTGCTGTATAGTATCTATTTAATCTATGTATTTATGTTTTTGCATATCATATGATGTGGGTTGCTTTTGCATGTGTTTAATAAGTATGAGTGAGAGAAAGAGACAGATAGTCTTATGTTGTGCTTTCTCTGTCCTATGCTGAGTGACTGCATTGCAGTTATTTTTAGTAGAGCCATCAATACAAGAACCTGCAGCTCTGTCTCCCATTTTCTCTCTCTCCCTCTCTTTCTCTACTTAATTTACCCAGCAGGGGAACTGTGGGACAGAGATAAGTGCACGCACACACACACACACACATGCAGAATGTAGACTGTGTCTTAAAAAATTGTGTATGAGCTCTTATTGATGATCCAGCATTGTACACTACACAAGCCAAGCCCATCTCCCCACTGTGATTTCCCTTACTGTGCATTTAAAAATCAATGATCAATTAAAATCAATATTTTTTTGTTTGGCTGAGGGTATCACCCCTCACATAGTAGCTATGGGGATTCGCTATCTTTTACTTAAAAGATTTGTTCACTTATTTGTTCAGCAAAGTCACTTGTTATTTTAAATCACTAAAACATTTACTCAGCTGATTCAAAACAATGAGTCATCTTATCAGAATTTATTAACATTTGCATGATCTTACTGCATTAGTAAGAGATTCTAGAAAGCGTATTTAAGAATCTTAGACTGTTTACCCACAATTGATAAGCATATCTATCATATTTATTTTATATTGCCCTCTACTTTTATTTTTTCTATAGAAAAAAAGACAATATATATATATATATATATAGTTTACATTACATCCTTAGATTACTTTTACATTATTAAAAGATTTATTAATATTTTGTTAATTTCCGTTTTAAGTTTTAGTCATTTTATTATGTACTTTTGTCATTTTTAAATATTTAAATTAAATATTTCTATGTAGATTTATATTTATATCAGTTTTCGTTTTAGTAATTTTAGTACTTAAATGTCCCATATTGTCAAAACTGAAATTTCCTGGCTTTTTTCATTATAACAGAGGTCTAGGGGCTGTGTAACTACCATATAAGTTTCAAAACAGTCAATCCACAGACAAATGCACACAGCCTGCATAAAGTAGCTGTGCCTTTTCACGAGCCGTTGTGACTTCTGTAAAAATGTGATGTCAGAACTACTCAGTCACCGCCTTCAGTCTCACCCCGAGCACTGCTGGTGAGCATTTCACAAGTGACTGCTTCGTCAATCAGGCGTTATGCTTCGTCAATCAGGCGTTCTCGCGTTATGTGGGCATCCTTGCAGAAAAAAGTAACATTGTAAAAGAAATTGTAGCACATCAACTTACTGTATCAGTAGGAAAGCAAAAGTTATAGCTTACTGCATTCGGTGTCTTTCTGCTAACGTTGCATATTATAAAGCAGTTAAGTGTTTCAAAATCAGTGTATAACTAGCTATTAACGTACATATTTTGGAGATTTACATCGAATTTGACGAAAAAGTCGTGAGTTTGTTTACAGACAGTTTAAATTAGCGTTTACGTTAAATCTGCGTGCAGCATTGATGTAATGGTAATTATAATACTCTTACAATAACGCCGAAAGTAAAGAGGTGGTTGTTTGTCTCCTGTCATCGGCGATTCAGGATCGAAACCTAAAATAAAACTTCAGAAAGGCCTACAATATGGGACCTTTAATTAACTTAATTTGCCAAAGTAACATTTCTAATTTTTGTTTTAATTTGTTTTAAATACGATTTTTATCTATACTGTATGTACACTGAAAAAAATTATTTGTTGAATTTAATCTATTTTTTTATGGTAAGTGGTTGCACACAATTGATTTAGCTACATTTAAACAAATGCATTAAGTTGAACTTATTCAGTTTTAGTTCAACTTAATGCATTTGTTTAAATGTAGCTTAAATCAATTGTGTGCAACCACTTACCATAAAAAAATTGATTAAATTCAACAAATCATTTTTTTCAGTTTATTTATATTTTATTTTATTTCACCTCTATTGTAATTAACAAAAGCTATTTTTAATAGTTTTAATTAGCAAATAACGTCACTTTCAATTATTTTATAATTCCTCCACTTGTGAACTATGAAATGAACTAGGAACACGTTCAATCAAGCAGATTGTATGAAAACAATTCTTTCATGTAAAGTATTTGTTAAAAAGCACATATTTGTTTTCAAATTGGACTGTGTTATTGTGCTTAGTTAGGACAAATATACTATAAAACTTTTATGGTATTCTGTGTCAGTAATTTTATGCAAAAATTTTACCCAGACAAGCCGATTGACCTACAAAATTGGCTTTCTTTTTGTGTCCGCAGGTATAAACAAACCATCCCTAAACTGGACCCACCTCCTCAGCCCCTGAACCGCAAGCGGTCGAACAGGACTCTCTCTCCGGGTGTAGAGGCGGAGTCAAGATCTTCAGCTGTAGCCACACCTGTAAATGGGAACGCATTCACAAACGTGAGCGGCAGCTCCTCGTTTCCTGACATCACGCTATGTTCCGTTTCTCCGGGGGATTTCTATTCTCACACCAACGGCAACAGCGTGTCATGTTCGGCCAGCGAGGATTCTGGCGTGCGCTCCAATGACAAATCCCTTGTATCCCCCCAATCCAGAGACGACCCCTCTGATGACCAGAGCTCTGCGTTCATCTCCACATCCAGTACCTGCAGCAGCTTACCTGAGGATCATCCAGCTGTGAATGGTGGGACCACACCGCTGGGCTATGAGCAAACCATCCCATTCTCTTCACCTATGAATGACACCTGTCTTCATATAAGCCTGAGTGAAGATGAGTTTCTGGAGGACGGCACCTATAATGTCACCACCCCATGCAGGAGTTAGAGTCTCACACCAAATCCGCGGGAAATCACAATAATAATGACTTCACAGTGTTGAGAAACTCCACAGAACAAAAACAAAATGAAGAAAGGTGGATTTTTTTTGTCAACTGAACTGTGATATTAGCCACATGCTCACACTGTTCTCACACTGCATACTATTTCACACAGTTTTTTTTTTTTTACTCCTTGTTTTGATCAATGACGACTCTTTTGTATCCTAATATCACATTTTTCTTTACCTACAATGCCCTAAAATGATTTTATCTATAAGGTTTGCTGAAAGAAGTTTTAGTATGATACAGAGTAGACTACTATTGACAGATGGATAGTGTATTTTTTAGACTGAAAATAAATAGTTATTTTTAGCCAATAAACAAGCAATGAATGAAGTGCATTGGAACTGTTTCTGTTAGTGCTGCCAATTTGTGTGTGTGTTTTTTTAATTTTATAAGTTCAGGTCCAATGTTTTTTTGCGCAAATTGATTTATATATTGTTTGGATGTTACTTGGATGTTTACGAGCAGTTATGTAGCAAAGAAACTCAGAAGTATGTTACATAAGGCTGGTGGCTGGTGAAAAATAATTAAGGAACATATAGAAATTGAGGTGGAAAAATTTATTTTGTAACAGGAATTCACAAACGGCATATTTTGTTTCATGTTTCAAGATGTGTTAATGAATAAGTAAGACAGGTTGAGTGATAGATGACTGCAGACAAAAAAAGGACACGGTTATGTCTAGACATCTTGAAGGGATGAAACTCCTCTCTGATTCTGAGGCTTCACCAATCAAAGTAAAATGAAGGACCATCATTATCACTTTTTGCTGGTGGAAAGACTGCAAAGGGAAAGAATGTCATACTGTTTTCCTTATGAGACCTTCTTTAATAAACCACTAGGGAACTTAAAAACAAAACTGAAGCTTAGTAAAGCAAGTGTTTCTGATCATTCCCACGTGTCTGAGTCAGTTCAACTCTGAATGCTTTTTTCTTATTATTGAATCTGTATCTCATCTAATTCAAATAGAAAAATGGACTCCAGATTATGGTTAGCTTTATTTTATACAGACTGGAACACTCAAGACTTCTAAGACCTAAAACTGTGAAATAAGTGTGCCACTTAGTGAAAAACAAACTGTTTTTTATTGTTTCATAATGAGACACGCACCGCACAGAGCCGTGGATCACACAAAACTATAATGTATCAGGGTGAATGATAATGAAAAGAGGCAGATTAGAGGAAGGTTGGACAGAAGGATGAACAGGAGGGATTCATGTCATTATGAAAGCAATGGTGAGCAGGTGCTTTTTGCTGATATGGGTTAGCATGACACCTCGAGAAGAGAGGGGGGGGGGAAGAGAAAGGGAAAATATGTTAGTACAGGAGATAGAAAAGAGAAAATAAATGGTGTTTTTAAATGTATTGTTCAAATAAATACATTGTTAT
The DNA here is from genome assembly GCF_949319135.1 of Squalius cephalus. Lineage (NCBI taxonomy): Eukaryota > Metazoa > Chordata > Actinopteri > Cypriniformes > Leuciscidae > Squalius > Squalius cephalus. The sequence goes on from NC_137126.1 coordinate 30,742,969, forward strand.
TGCTGTTATGGCAGAAAAAGAGATGAATGAATAAACTGGCAATTTTGTTTCTGGACCAAAATGTAAATCTTCATTTATTTATAATTTTTGCTAAATTAGTGTAAAATAAGTTTTCTTTTTTAAAATATGTATGTGTAAAATATTTTACACAAACCAAAACTTTACTAATCTGAGAATTAGGATATTTAATATTACTAAATAATCCTGTGCAAAGCAAAGCTGTCCAAAGCAAAATAATCGTGTGTGTGTGGATCATTTTACTCCTCGAAAGCAGGGTTTTTTTCAGTAATCAGTATTCATCTTTTTTCAACAATGTGATATTCTGGTCATTAACTCTTCTCACATTCATGTTTGACATAAGGGTTGACCTTTTTTCTTTCTTACTGTCTATCAGTCTGGTCCAACAGACAAGTGGCTAATTTATGAGCTCAAGACATTTAAGCCAATATTTCAGATAATGCATGATTTAGCAAGTATTTGGATCCTAGCAGCTTCCACCATTTTACTCTTTAAAAACATGATCTTAGGCTGTATCTAGGTTGTTGTTTTTTTCAGAAATGAGAAATAAGAAAATAAAATCTGTCTCATGGTATAGGCTGTGGGTTTCTCCCTCTTTCCCATTCCACTTACAGCAGAGAGAAGGGAATCACTTTTAAACAGGATACTTATTTCAAGGAGCACAGGATATTCCTCTTACTTCACCCTCTTTGAGAGAGTAAGTGGGCAGAGAGAATGATAATAAAGGATAAATGCATGAAGGAGAGGGAGACTCTTCAGTCCAGTCGATATTTAAGATCATGTGAGCCTCTCACTATTGCAATTATATACAATTGTGGGCCCATGACTGCTGCACAATACGGATACTCTAGTCTAGATTCTCTCACTTAACCAAATGGCTGCACTCAGGATATTTTACTACAAGTATTTCTATTGTATTTAATCTGTAATCTAGATTAATCTTTCAGACATTTTACAATACCTGAGAAAATAACCAAATACAATGGATAGAATTATGTTTTAAAGATTGCAAATGAAGTGTAGCTTTTAGTTTTTTGCCACCCACTGATAATTATTTTACCATTTATATTTGCCACCCCCTTTTAATTCACACTCCTTGCTCACCCAGAAACCTTTGAGGAACAAATTAGGCTACTACGACAATCAACCTACTGTCCAAATGCACTGCATTCACCAAGTCTCTGATTCGATTAGTTGCGTCACAATAAATCGACTAAATTTCTGAGTGAGCAGGAGAACAAGCACTGTGGACTTAATCTTTATTTACTAAAAAAAAAAAAAAACTCCAGCTCCACCTGTATAGATCTGCTACGGGTGTGATTCGTGTATTCATGCTCTACAGCAACAGCAGCAATACAAACAGCAGCAGCGTAGCAGATCTATTCCGCCAAGATCAAACACATTAACATGGTCATACTCATTTCCATGCCAAACTCTCTGAGAGTTGTCATGACAGAAATATAAACATAATAAAAACGTATAGATGTTTACTGATGCATAAAATATTTTTCGTTTTTGAAGTGGGTGACTGATCACTATTATAGCTATCTGTGTGTGTGGTCTGTGAAGAACCGCTAAGGAGGAGCTTGATTCATTTGAGCTTGCTTTATACTATAGGATTATGTTGATGCCCTTCCTCCTAAAATTCAAAGGGCTTTACATATATACATAAAACTACATGAAGGCATAACCAATGGCCAGTGATTGAGGACAAAAGCCATCCGCCATCAAATATATATTTATATATGTATTTTTTGTATATTTTTAGATTTAAATTAACTCTATACCTGTATACAGTATATAGACAATACAACTAACTGTTTATACTGTAGACTGCCCTACAAAGGCAAAAGGCAGTAACTTAATTTTTGGTCGAAAATTAGTTATTGATATTTTTGGGACATTTAAGACCTTCTTTATCATGTGGATAAGTATCTTAAGTCAACTCCGTTGTTTTTTCGAGAAAATAATGGGAGTCTTAACAGTAACTTCCAAAAGCACAGGAGAAACCAAGACTTTAACACCAGTGGAATGCTCAAATAGGTTAATCTGCTATTGTTTTACTGTCCATTAACGCTTGCTGCGTTTAAATTACGGTGTAGCCTGTATCCTACATCTGTCACTGAATAAAAGTGTAAACCAAATAGCTGAGTGGTTGTTTTTACTAATAGCGTTTAAGGATGGCCCATTAGGAAAATTATGGTTGAGATGGCTTTGAAATGCAGACATTAAAGAGGTGGTTCAGGATTTTGGACATCGGACCTCATTTCCAAGTTATCCTGGGTGTTATTTATCAGTGGAGACAGTTTTCAAAAATTTTCACCCAGTCCTCCCAGTTGCATAGTTCGCTGGTGCTAGGCTAGCGCGAGTCAACGGTATCTGCTAGCCTGCCATTAAAACAGTTTTACCCACTCCACAGTACACCAAAAGCAAATAAATCATAACGCCAGACTATCGATGTAAATGAGAATAACGTTAGAAATCAAACTACTCTTGCATCTCAATGATCGCATTACATTTACAGGAACTATTTTCTCAGCAGCGGCGGAATTTTACTTTGCTCCGGTTAGTACTGCGCAGAAAAACACAGAACAGAAGCGCACTACAGTCTGGACGTCTAGCTAGCTAGTAGTAGTCTCGGTTGCCTAGGTAACTTAATATCACTCCGCCGCTGCTGTAGACTGTGCTAATAAATACAGGGAACAAAGTATAACTATTGCAATGCGATGAAAGGGTAAACAGACATTCTCTCAACAGACATTTACATCGATAGTCTGGCGCTATAATTTATTTGCTTTTGGTCGTGGAGTGGGTAAAACTGTTTTAATGGCAGGCTAGCAGTTACCATTGACTCGCGCTAGCCTAGCACCGGCGAACTATGCAACTGGAAGGACTGGGTGAACATTTTTTAAAACTGTCTCCACTGATAAATAACACCCAGGCTAACTTGGAAATGAGGTCCGATGTCCAAAATCCTGAACCACCCCTTTAAGGTCAAGGTAAGAAACTGCGTAACACAAAAGATGCATAGACAAACAAATTAGATAGATCGCAATCTACTTCATTTAGCTATAGCTAGCAGCCTATAACATAAATAGGCTAGTCAGCTATCCCATGAATAGGCTATAAAACTGCTCTATATAACAAAGCAATTGTAAATCAGCCAAAATAAATGCCATGATCATTAGATTTTATACAGGTGTTACTGTAATGATTTTGTAAATGGTGATCAGCAACCAAATATTGATAATGTGGAATTTACTGCCATTTGTCTTGGTGTGGCTTCTCACTTTTTGCAGACAATACAAAGGCAGAGTACACCCAGCTAGAAATTTTTTGTTCTAAAAATGTTCTAAGAACATTAGCATGTATTGTTCTATAAATGTTTTCAGCGGCTAGTTTTAGTTTTGTTCTCAGAATGTTCTTTTAAAAGTTTGGAGAACATTCTTTAAAAACATTATTAAAATGTTTAGTAGTAACATTCTTTTAACATTATTCTCTAACGTTCTTAGAAAGTTTTCAGCGGCTAGTTTTAGTTTTGTTCCCAGAATGTTCTTTTAAAAGTTTGGAGAACATTCTTTAAAAACATTATTAAAATGTTTAGTAGTAACATTCTTTTAACATTATTCTCTAATTTTCTCAGAACGTTTTCAGCGGGTAGTTTTATTTGTGTTCCCAGAATGTTTTTTTAAATGTTTAGAGAACATTTTCTAAAAACATTATTAAAATGTTTAGTAGTAACATTTTTATAACATTATTCTCTGACGTTCTTATAATGTTTTTAGCGTGTAGTTTTATTTTTGTTCCCAGAATGTTCTTATAAATGTTCGGATAACATTTTTTTTAAAACATTATTAAAATGTTTAGTAATAACGTTCTTATAACATTATTCTCTAATGTTCATAGAACGTTTTCAGCGGGTAGTTTTATTTTTGTTCCCAGAATGTTTTTTTAAATGTTTAGAGAACATTTTCTAAAAACATTATTAAAATGTTTAGTAATAACATTCTAATAACATTATTCTCTAACGTTCTTATAATGTTGTAAGCGGATAGTTTTATTTTTGTTCCCAGAATGTTCTTTTAAATGTTCGGATAACATTATTTAAAAACATTATTAAAATGTTTAGGTGTACCATTCTTACAACATTATTCTCTAACGTTCTTAGAAAGTTTTCAGGGGGTGTTTTTATTTTTGTTCCCAGAATGTTCTTTTAAAAGTTCAGATAACATTTTTTTTTACAACATTATAAAAATGTTTAATAATAATATTGTTAGAACATTATTTCTCCTAAAAGGTAGGATAACATTCTCTAAGAACATGTTCTCTAAAAATGTTTTGTGATGATGACCTTCTATAAATGTTTAATCATAACATTTTTAGAACATTATCCCTTTATTCTTATAAAGTTTTTAGCAGGAAGTTTTATTTTTGTTCTTAGAACGTTCTTCTAAAAGTTAGGATAACATTCTCTAAAAATACTCTTAAAAATACTACTTAACATTCTTATAAATTTTTTAGTGGGAAGTTTTATTTTTGTTCCCAAAATGTTCTCTTAAACATAAAAAATGCTTAGCTATAACATTGTTAAAACATACAATTTTATTAATCTCTAAAATAAAACAAAAATCTAACAGGTTTATGAATGGCATTCACATAAATTATTAGAAGTTCTGCGTACAGTAGATGCCCAACATTAAATGAAGAACTCAGTAAAGTCCAATGTGCAATCACACGTCTTGACTGCTGTTTGCTCAGAGCGCTCATCATCAGTCTTTGGTTGTCTTGGTTCTTGTAGAAAAAGAATAAAGTCATCTGCATTAATAGGTGTTCTACTGTTCTTCTCTTCTTCTTTTTCAGCTGCTATCCCAGTTAGCAGAATTGAGCTCCATTCTCTGTGTGCATGGTAGAGTTTTTCCTCATAGCCTATAAAAGAAGATCATGCAACAGTGTAAACAAAAATAATACAAATACATATTACACATTAAGATCACAAGCAATATTGACTTTGAAAACTTTCAAAATTAGCCAGCCTAATTATTAATCAGAAATTAATTAGATTAGTTTATTTAAAAGTATAAATATGATACCTTATGAGTATCTATTTTGTTTCTGTAATTTAAAACATATACTTAATCCATTATATACATGTTAAAGGGATACTCCACTTTTTTTGGAAATAGGCTCATTTTATAACTCCCCCAGAGTTAAACAGTTGAGTTTTACCGTTTTCTAATCCATTCAGCCGAGTTTCTGATATTTAGAAGAATATCAGTAACCAGACAGTTTCTGGTCTCATTGACTTCCATAGTATATATTTTTTCCTACTATGGAAGTCAATGAGACCAGAAACTGTCTGGTTACTGATATTCTTCCAAATATCAGAAACTCGGCTGAATGGATTCGAAAACGGTAAAACTCAACTGTTTAACTCTGGGGGAGTTGTAAAATGAGCCTATTTCCAAAAAAGTGGAGTATCCCTTTAATAACACAACTAGAGGCTAAATTATTTTAACAAACTACAAACTTGGCTTGAGAAGTGTGAACCTCGAACTCAGGTAGCCTTGAGCACAGCTGCAGCATGTCACAGCACTGCCCACGATGCTTTTGCTCTGATGTAACAGCTCATTTTCATCAGTTATATTGTCTATGGATTGTTACATTTCTTACAGATTTCTGCTTGTTTTAAATCAGATACAGATAAAGTAGTACTGCATTTGAGATAGAACAATTTCTAGTGTGATTTAATCATACCTGTGAATCGTCTCTTTGCTATTAGCTAAGCTGAAAGTTTTAGTTACTTCAAAAGCAGAAAGAAAAATATGCTATAACTTCTGTTTCTTATTGAGAAATCACAGGACAGTGTTGACACTAACTTTTTGTGCTCCAGTAGGTTTCTGTGTGCGCACAATCTGCATGTTAAATGTGAGCTACTGTCTGTGCATATGAAAGCTTGTTTCCGCCATGGAATACAATTTTTAAAAAAGGTAATTGCGAATCACAATTCAAACTTTTTTTTCTCAGAAGTGCGAGATATAAACTCGCAATTGGCCGTTTGAAAGTCAGAATCACAGGATAAATTAGTAAAACCTGAGAAAAAAAAGCAATTCTGGCTTTTTTTTTTTTTGCTGTCGTTTCTATATGAGAACATTAATGCACTTCATCAATACAGCTGCTCTGAGAGTCACTTCAGCAGCATTTTAGCTTCATTTGAGAAAAACTATCATCATATCATAAAACACAGAGAAACTCAAAGGTCTACACGGCAATCCGTCAAATAAAAGTTTGGTTTAACCTTTGAAGAACGTTTTGCTTAAATCATTACATTTTAAATAATTGGTTATAGCAATTTAATTAAACCATTCAAATGGAATCAAGAAAACAAAAAAAAATTAACTTTTGGGAGATGCGAGAGCAAAGTAGTCCAGTGATAATTAACAGGCAGCCATGGTTAATGCAATTTGCAAAGACCCGCCCCCTTTAGTTACTGTTGCTATGTCCAACAAGCCATGGCGCTCTCACGCCACACATCATGTTGTCACGCAATGAAAAATACTAGAGATGCACCGATTACAATTTTCTGGGCCGATTCCGATTTCCGATTTTTCATTAAGTTTGACCTGCCGATACCGATATTAGCCGATTCCGATTTCATTTTTTCTAACCACTTTACAGCACACACAAATATTTATTTTATATCTTTTCTGTAATAGAACATTTTACAATTTGCATAGTACATATTTTTTTGAACAGATAAACACTATAAAATAGAACTATATAAATTACTCCAGGTGTGGGTAATTCAAACATCTAAAGTGCAGTGTTATGGAAGAACCATTTCCTTTTCACATTCAATATCCAATAATTTTTTTTATATGTATTTATCAAACTAAACGTCTGTATGAAAACAGGGAATGGCAATAAAATAATATATAAATAAAAAATAAATAGCCTTGCAGTATAAAGATATTTATCAAAGCACTCACACACAGGCCTATTGCAATCACTTGTACAAACTGAATAATAAAACAAGTTTAAATGGGTACATTTTCTATAAATATTAGTCTTCGTTTTCTTTTCTGACATAGTCTATTCCAGTTCTTGTTAAAACACGCAAATTCTGTGCATTTTGGGCGCTTTTTTGTGAAATCCTATTTAGGCTATTTTGTCCATCAAAAGTGTGCTTTCCCTTTAATTGAGCGTGAGCAGTGCAGCAAATAGACTCGGCGCCGAAACACGCGCTTCACTGCTCGCGACGCTCCTGCTTGAGACGCTCACGCGCTGCTCCCGCTCCCGTTGTGAAAGCACTCATCGATTAACATGCACGCTGAAAAAAAATACGCACTTGCGGTCTGAACGGACGTAATTCACGAGGTTTCCTACATGTGTGTTCCGTGTGCACGTGTGATTCTGATGTTGCGCGATGTTAATAATCATGCGGCGCCCGAGTGCATTTGACCGGCATAAAATCGGCATTTGTCAGACTGACCGGCCGGTCGCCGATCACGTGAAAATCGGCCAATTCCGGTCACCAGCCGATCAATCGGTGCATCCCTAAAAAATACATTGCGGATCACAGAAAAAAACGCTGAAACGTTTAAACGCAGAGACAAGACAGAGCAGGTTACTTTTGATATGAAAGTTGAAACAAAGTCTCAACGTTTAATTTGTGTAATTTTTTTAGAAAAATGTAAAAAATACCTGTCAATCAAACTCCCTCGAAGGGTGAATTCTGAGGGGAGTAAAAAAGACAGCTCACAATTCTGATATTTTCTTGCAATTGTGTGTTCTTGCCTCACAATTCTGAGAGAATAAAAAAAACTGTAATTTTACTGATAGAAACAGATAGTAAAAAAGTGGACTTCAAAGATTTCTTATTCTGTAGCTCCCTGTGGGATTTTTTTGACAAGTCCATAAAAATGCATCCATCCATGATAAAAGTACTCCACACGGCTCTGGCAGGTTAATAAAGGCGAAAGGTGAAGCGAAGTGATGCGTTTGTGTAAGAAACATATCCATATTTTATATTTTAGGGCTGGGAATCGATTAAAAAAAGTAACTGATTATTTACACAATTTGCTGTAATTAAATGCAATTAATTGCATTTCCCCCAAGCTTGTAATCATCAATATTTAAACTTAGAATAACCTAAACAACAAAAAGGAAAAAAAGGAACAGAAAATAGCCCTGTATTAAAATAATATTAAACATCAATATATCAATATATTATTATTTTCAATAATCAATCAACATAATAAATGTAACAATTTATTATTATAATTTTTTTTTTCTAATTATCAAAATAAAACATAGTCCTACAAAGCTATTATTACAAGAGCATGTGATCAGAGCAGGTAATTTTACCATTGTTGTCAGCATGACTATACCAGCTCAGTAGGGCTATTTCACAGAAGTCTACTACTGAGAAATTTCACGTTATTTGACTTTGCTTTTCCAGTGCATGATCGGTACATGATTGGAGCGTTTGGGCCGTTAACGACAGAGCAGAACGCGCAGCGCAAACACGGAGCAGAACATTGAGCAAAGAGCTCAATGTTTGCTCAGTGTTGTGTGTGTGTGTCAGTGCGCCGACACACACACACGGAATGGAGAGCGCGGAGCGGAAAAGACCCGGTCATGAAAGCTGCGCGAGAAAAAAACCTGATCGCCAAACACGGAGGGGCGGGACGGCATATTTTGCAGCCTTTTCCGCAACAGGAAGTCATTAAAATGAGGCAAAAAAAGTGCTGCGTTAATTGCATTTTTTTTGTAAACTCGTTAAGCATCTCAAATTAATCGCGAAGATTAACGTGTTAATTCCCCCAGCCCTACCATATTTATAATTTTATCGACTTAAATAACTAGCTTCCAGCAGACAGCCATATGCAAGTCAAATTACGCCCAAAGAGTTAGTCAACGCATCGATACGCATATGCGCCTGCAAGGCTACGCATCGCTACGCTTCAGCCGCCATATGCGTCTATGAGTAGAAAAATGTGTCGTCCCAGTTTTTGATACGCGACGCACCGTTGTATGCAATACTATGCGTTGTTGGTGGGGGCAAAACTGCAAGTTGCTTGCGTCCGACGTGTTGACTATAAAAGGCTCTTGTCGGTGCATGACATAGGAGTAGCATAAGCTTTGACGGCTCTCGCGGTTCAAACAAACAGGGCTAGGCAATAAATTCAAGCTCCTCCCACATTTCTCTTTATATGATTCTCTTTAATGATAATTTTTCTAAAAATCTCTGTGGAAAGAAAGTCAGATATAAATCTGGGACAGATATAAATCTGGCACGAGGGAGAAAAAAATAGATCATTTTTATTTTGGAGTGCATTGTGCGTTTAAAATTGACTACGGTTTTATAAAATGCAGTGGATACTTACTAGTAGTGATGGACTTGTTTCTCTGTTGGTGCCTGTTCTGCTCCGTAAACATTGGTCCAATGCTTGATCTTAAGAAAATGTAAAAAGTGTGTTAATGTGTGTTAACAGACTATTGATCTGGGTGACATAGGACCATTTTTTATGTTTTCCTTAAGTGTTAGGCTATATAAATCTGGAGAACCCTTACTAACATTAACCATGGTTTTGCTACACTAACTAAATGGTAATAAATTATTGTAATCAATCCACCATAAAAATATTGTTTCTACACTTTACTATAATAAAAAACATGGTTAATTTAGCAAAGGACCCTGGGAACATGTCCTAAAAAGAACAGCTCATCCAAAAAATAGAGTTCTCTCGTTATTTACCGGTACTCCATGTTGTTCCAAAACTGTATGAATTTATTTTGTATAACCTTAATTAAGATATCTTGAGAAATGACTTCACTGTTTTTTTTTTTTTTTTTCATAAAATGGGTTCCAATGTTGTTTAATTCCCAACATTCTTGTGTTTCAGAGAAGTAAGTCATACAGGTTTGAAAATAATTTCATTTTGAAAGGACATTTATGTTATGTATAAAGTAGGGCTGGGCGATAAAACGATAACGATATGTATCGCGATAGACACGTAATCAATATCAATAAAAAATGCGTTCGATAAAACGTTCGATAATTTATTTATTTTTTCGTCGGAAGAAACCAGCAAAGCAAGTTTGATTGCATGAACAAAGGCACTCACTCTCTAGTACCTAGATAAAACAGGAAAAGTCAGCTCGCCTGACTTCAAGTCTGACCGTAGTCTGACCAATGTCGTCTGCAGATTATGCAAGACCGTCGTCAGTTTCTCTGTTATTCGCGTACTGGTGCGCATAGACATCATATGCTGGTGCGCTGTTCTAACGTGTGCGTCTCTCAGCGCATACATGTGAAGCTCACATGCACTGAAAGCCTGTCTACCAGCGCCTGAATACTGGACTAAGTTATCTTTCGAGTCTTATTGTGCTAATACTGTTATATACACACAAGGTTTACATAAACTAGTCGGATATGTCTAAAGTGAAAGCAAACTTGAGAAAATTTAGAGAAAATCTGCTTGTCAAATGCGTGTATAATAGACGCGTCGCGCGCAGCTCTTAAAGAGACAGTATAGTAAACACGCTGCCGCTTGTCCTTAAAGGGATAGTTCACCCAAAAATAAAAAATCTCATTATTTACGCACTCTAATGTTGTTCCAAACCTGTATTAATTGCCTTCTAATATTTTCTAATATTAATATTTTGAAGAATGTGGGTATCCAAACAGTAGCTGGTCCCCATTGACTTCCACAGGAGAAAAATATACTATGGAAGTCACTGGGGTACATCAACTGCTGGTCATTCTTCCAAATAACTTTTATTTTCAACAGAAGAAAGAAACTTATTCGAGTTTAAAACAACGTGAGAGAGTAAATTATAAAAATTTGAATTTTTAGGAGAACTATCCCTTTAATGTTAATAAAACAACAAAATGTAAAGAGAAAATCACTCACTGCTCTTGACTAATAACTTTATTAATAGCTTTAATAAGTATCAATCTATAATTTATACAGTGAAGTCTGTTTTGTTTTATTTTCATATTTGTTCATTTAATTACTTTCTGCAATGCTACTGTTAAACACACCTACTGTAGCTGGAAACATAAAGCACTGTTTATTTAATTTGTATATTAAGTTGTGTATGTGTAATGTGTATCTTTGATCTTAATATTTAATAACAAAGAAAATAATGAGAACATTTTTTATCCTCGCCCCTGTCTGCCATTCTTTTTTATTATATATTTTGTTACCTAAGGCTTTGTTTTTAAAATATGGACATTAGTTTGGTTGTAATGCTCAGTCACAAAATATTAAAACCAACATAAAAAAGAATTGTGATAAAATCGTGAATCGTGATTTTCCTGAAAGAAATCGTAATATTATATTTTTGCCATATCGCCCACCCCTTTATAAAGCATTTCTTACGTATTCTTTAATTTTGCACCTTAATGTTAAGAGATAATTGTTAAGTGTTCATTGTGATTTTAGACTTCTGAGTTTTCCATGGTTGTGTTGACATTTCTGCCTTTATAACTGATGGGATTATAATCAGAGGTAGGTTAAGTTTAAAATAAAAAAATCTTTAAATGTAATATATTTGTCTCCTGGACTGGTCCTTATTTTAAATATGTTATAAAAAAATTCAATAATTATCGATATCGACCGATATGAAACACTTATATCGTGATACAGTTTTCAGCCATATCGCCCAGCCCTAGTATAAAGACACAATGTTCTCAGTTCACTCATTGTAAAGCTCCTATGCTGAGGTTTATTTTATTTTATTTTTTCAAAATGTTGCAAGTAAAATGTTCTAATTGTGTTAACTTGTCACATTAGAAGAACGTTTTATGAAGAACATTCAACATCTCATCTCTCAATGATATCCTCAAAACATTTCCCTAACGTGACAGAGAGAATGTTCTTCTTTTGTTATCATGAAACATTGGGACAATGTTATATTGAGATCGTTGTACAACTTTAACTTTAGCAACATTCCCAAAATATGCTCAAAATGTTGCAAGTAGAATGTTCTTCTTTTGTTATCATGAAACATTGGGACAATGTTAATGTGTGTTAACAGACTATTGATCTGGGTGACATAGGACCATTTTTTATGTTTTCCTTAAGTGTTAGGCTATATAAATCTGGAGAACCCTTATACATTAACCATGGTTTTGCTACACTAACTAAATGGCAATAAATTATTGTAATCAATCCACCATAAAAACATTGTTTCTACACTTTACTATAATAAAAAACATGGTTAATTTAGCAAAGGACCCTGGGAACATGTCCTAAAAAGAACAGCTCATCCAAAAAATAGAGTTCTCTCGTTATTTACCAGTACTCCATGTTGTTCCAAAACTGTATGAATTTATTTTGTACAACCTTAATTAAGATATCTTGAGAAATGACTTCGCTGTTTTGTTTTTTTCCATAAAATGGGTTCCAATGTTGTTTTATTCCCAACATTCTTGTGTTTCACAGAAGTCATACAGGTTTGAAAATAATTTCATTTTGAAAGGACATTTATGTTTGGGTCAGCTAGGCCCATAAAAAACTCATATCAAGAAGACAGGTACAATTTTGACTGGAGGGTTTGGACCAGTGTGCCTTTGAGCAGAGTTTACATGTTCTGCCTCTATTTCACGTGTATTTTACTATGACAATACTCACCGCAACTGAAGATCATGTGGCTGGATAATTTATTCCCAAAATTCCTGGATAATGGGAAACACACACATACAGCAATATTATTAGCTATTTGTATTTACTTACTAAAAGAGACATAAAAAGCTTGCAAATTTTTACTCACCAGCTCAAAAACATATTATGATGATGACTCATCATTTTCACGGTATTAGGCCGATATCCCGCGGTCATTCAAAAGCCTAGTTTTCATAGTGTGGTTCGAGTTCCTCTCTGTATAAAGACACAATGTTCTCAGTTCAATCATTGTAAAGCTCAGACTATGCTGAGGTTTATTTTTATTTATTTTTATCAAAAACTAACTTAGCTGACAATATTTAGCCTAACGTTACACATGCAGCCTGAAACATTGACATAATATCGATATTGCTCTAGTCGCATTTAAAATTAGCTTCTCAATTTAACACACTATATTTTGATGTAGCAGAATGTATTTTTATATAAAATAAAGTTATTTACCTTCCGCAGATTGCAATATGTCCGTTACACGTACGTTGTTAAAATTCGTTGTCCATTTACATCCCGCAACTCGCTCAAAATAAAAATGTAACAGTACGATGCAAAATAATCCATGTTTTAAACAATGTAAAAGCCACAGAACCGAAGGAGGCTAGTACTGAAGATACCGAGCAGCAGCAGCAGCGCACACACACACACTCTCACTCTAACAGACGAATATTCAAACTTCAAACTTGACCAGTAAAAGGCGCGCATAGCTGCCATTGGCCAGATTCCTGGATGACAGTCTGAATAGCCAATCATGCTCAAAACAACTCGAAGAGACAGCCAATAATGTGGTAACATTGCAATTACAGGAAAAGATTACATGTTTTAAAAGAAAGAATATGAAAAAAATGTGCACGGCTATTTATTTAGTTGTATTTGTAAGCTGGCTGTTATATTTAATCAATTGGTTAAATGGTGTCTTCATTGCAGTGCATGATCAAAAAAAAAAAACTTACAATAACATATAAATAATAATAATAAATTACACAAATAATATATACCATGTATAACAACATATATTTACCACTGCTCTGCCAAACAGCAGTTTAAAAGAGCAAACATATTATATATTAAACAGAGCAAACATTGCATATGTAGGCTATTCATATACAATTCTGTATACCTACCTACATGAAAAACTAATGGATTGGTATCATGGTAACATTAGAGTTACATTCATGTGACGCATAATGATCCTTTTGCACTTTAACAAAATATTGACCTTTCCTTTAGAAACACTCTTATGCCTAATAATGTCAACTTGCTTTTCACCCTGTGTGGCACAGTTACACAACCTGTTGGTTTAGGGTAAATCCTCTGTCCAACACAACACTTTGGTAACATTGGCATAATTCTATACAAGTTGCAACATATACCCCAGATTTCACAGGCAAGGTTTAAGCCTGTAGTCCCAGACTAAAATGCACGTTTGAGCTGTTTTACCTGAAAGCAACTTGCACTGACATATCTTAAAATATGTCAGTGCCATTGTTTTGTCTCAAGATGCACACCAGTAATGTTTCTTTTTCTTTTTTCTAAGGCACATTTTTAAAAGCTAATTAAATGCACTAAGGCCTAATCCTGGCTTAATCTAAACTCTGTGAAACCGGGTCTGGGTTAGAAATTAAGGGTTAAGGTTAACCCTAACCCTAACCCTTGTCTACAGACTTTTATTTAACAGCATGGATACTCCAAGGTGTTGACTGCAGTGGTTAGGCCTTTAGCGTTGATACAGGACGAATAACTTCTTACTGTGACAGTCTGTAATGTATTTTAGCAAAGAGTGTTTGTATGGATTGTCCCTAATTAAGCTAGAGCTATCGGTGCATTCAAGTCATGTCATAAAGATCGTATTTACAAGTTGAACGCCACCACAATGATGAGAATATGAGTAGGAAGCTCAGGATTTTCTTTAACCCCGATCTTGAAGAGTTAGGGGTGTGTCAGTGGGAAACATTGTGGGATACCACTATACTTAGGTATTCAGCAGTGACAATGAAGTAAGCTAATGCCTGCACAAAATATGATAGCATTAATATGTAACAGTATAATATGTGATGATAAAGTTTACAGTGGCTTCATTAATTTAAAACATTAAACAAAATTGTAAAACCTCATGAATACAAACTTCCCAGGAGGACTTAAACGCACCATATGTTCCATTGTGAACCCTGTTGGCCTGCTGTCTGACCAGCAAGCTCAATTTAACAATAATTGTGTAGTTTGATTGCTAAATGTTACATTTAAAATGTTCTAGTTTTGTTAACACGTCACATTACAAGAATTTTTTTTAAAAACACTCATCATCTCAGGTCTCAGTGATATACTCAAAACATTTTACGAACGTTGATTTGATAATGTTCCTCCTCTGTTATTATGGAACATTGTGCCAATGTTTTACTGAGAACATTATATAATCTGTTATCTCAACAACATCCTCAAAACATCCTTAAAATGTTGCAATTAAAATGTTCTAATTGTGTTAACTCGTCACATTACAAGAACGTTTTATAAAGAACATTCAACATCTCATCTCTCAATGATATCCTCAAAACATTTTCCTAATGTGACAGAGAGAATGTTCTTCTTTTGTTATGACAAAACATTGGGACAATGTTATATTGAGATCATTGTACAAACTTTAACTTTAACAACATTCCCAAAATATGCTCAAAATGTTGCAAGTAGAATGTTCTTCTTTTGTTATCATGAAACATTGGGACAATGTTATATTGAGATCATTGTACAAACTTTAACTTTAACAACATTCCCAAAATATGCTCAAAATGTTGCAGGTAAAATGTTCTAATTGTGTTAACTCGTCACATTAGAAGAACATTTTATAAAGAACAATAAACATCTCATCTCTCAATATCCTCAAAACATTCTACAAATGTGACAGAGAGAATGTTCTTCTTTTGTTATGACAAAACATTAAGACAACGTTATTTTGAGATCACAAACTTTAACTTAAACAACATTCCCAAAATATGCTCAAAATGTTGCAGGTAAAATGTTATAATTGTGTTAACTCGTCACATTAGAAGAACGTTTTATAAAGAACATTCAACATCTCATCTCTCAATGATATCCTCAAAACATTTTCCTAATGTGACAGAGAGAATGTTCTTCTTTTGTTATGACAAAACATTAAGACAACGTTATTTTGAGATCATTGTACAAACTTTAACTTAAACAACATTCCCAAAATATTCTCAAAATGTTGCAAATAAAATGTTCTAATTGTGTTAACTCGTCACATTAGAAGAACGTTTTATAAAGAACAATAAACATCTCATCTCTCAATGATATCCTCAAAACATTTTCCTAATGTGACAGAGAGAATGTTCTTCTTTTGTTATCATGAAACATTGGGACAATGTTATTTTAAGATCATTGTCCAAACTTTAACTTTAACAACATTCCCAAAATATGCTCAAAATGTTGCAAGTAAAATGTTCTAATTGTGTTAACTCGTCACATTAGAAGAACGTTTTATGAAGAACATTCAACATCTCATCTCTCAATGATATCCTCAAAACATTTTCCTAACGTGACAGAGAGAACGTTCTTCTTTTGTTATGACAAAACATTAAGACAACGTTATTTTGAGATCATTGTACAAACTTTAACTTTAGCAACATTCCCAAAATATTCTCAAAATGTTGCAAATAAAATGTTCTAATTGTGTTAACTCGTCACATTAGAAGAACGTTTTATGAAGAACATTCAACATCTCATCTCTCAATGATATCCTCAAAACATTTTCCTAATGTGACAGAGAGAATGTTCTTCTTTTGTTATGACAAAACATTAAGACAACGTTATTTTGAGATCATTGTACAAACTTTAACTTAAACAACATTCCCAAAATATGCTCAAAATGTTGCAGGTAAAATGTTATAATTGTGTTAACTCGTCACATTAGAAGAACGTTTTATGAAGAACATTCAACATCTCATCTCTCAATGATATCCTCAAAACATTTTCCTAATGTGACAGAGAGAATGTTCCTCTTTTGTTTTTATGAAACATTGGGACAATGTTATATTGAGATCATTGTACAAACTTTAACTTTAACAACATTCCCAAAATATGCTCAAAATGTTGCAAGTAAAATGTTCTAATTGTGTTAACTCGTCACATTAGAAGAACGTTTTATAAAGAACAATAAACATCTCATCTCTCAATGATATCCTCAAAACATTTTCCAAACGTGACAGAGAGAACGTTCTTCTTTTGTTATGACAAAACATTAAGACAACGTTATTTTGAGATCATTGTACAAACTTTAACTTTAACAACATTCCCAAAATATTCTCAAAATGTTGCAAATAAAATGTTATAATTGTGTTAACTCGTCACATTAAAAGAACGTTTTATAAAGAACATTCAACATCTCATCTCTCAATGATATCCTCAAAACGTTTTCCTAACGTGACAGAGAGAACGCTCTTCTTTCGTTATAATGAAACATAGGGACAATGATATTTTGAGATCATAGTACAACTTGTTATTTCAGAAACATTCCCAAAACATCTTTTGAATGTTGCAGTTAAAATGTTATATCTTAGTTTTCATATAACGTTATAGGAACATTTTTTAAAATGAGAAAACATCCTTAAAATGTTCGGTAAACATTACATTCAAATGTTTTCTTTAGAACATTAACCAAACTTGTAGGGAATGTTAGCGAAAGTTCTGAGAACGTTCCCTGCTAGCTGGGCAGTTGTTTTAAAATAGTGGTCAAATGTCAAGTTAGAGCTCAAGATTTTTTTATATAGATCATTTTCATTACTAAAATATCTAATTGCCAGATTTCCAGTGTCCTACAATTAATTTGGCTGGATAACAAAAAATCTTTTAACGTCATTTTTCTCAGTTCCACACTCTAGCGAGTTAAGGTCTTTAGCCTTTGTAGGGCATGCAGAATGCCATAGTTTCACACCAGTGAGGTACCAGGCTGTTTACCAGTGTGGAGGCTTTATATTTCCTTTCCAGTCTGCTAGTTGTTTGTTCTTTGCTCTTGTCGACAGTATTGTGGAGAGATTCTTTATCTGACATGATCAGACTGCATTAATGTACTATACACTCCTGAGGTTTTACACTGCATACTGTAGATAATAGGTAACATTGCCTGCCATCGTTATGGATGTCACAACACCGCTACCAAAATAATTTAATTTGTTTAGTGAAACATCGGACACTGGTTGCAGGTGGCTTTTCAAATACTGAGACCAGATATAGAGGATGAACTGACCAAAAACATTTACCAATGATGCATTTTCTTGTCATGAACAGAGACAGCATTGTTCATTAACTGAAACCTGGTTTTAACTTGGTTAGACATTAAATTTAATATATGTATTTTTGTAGTTTTCACTTTATTTTATTTTTATTTTAGGTTAAAACAAAAAAAAGACACACCAGAGACACACAAGTCCTTTGTCAAAAAACATTACACAAAGATTAACAGATTGAAAATAAAAAATAAATAAAAAATAGCTTGCTTAGAAGCAAAAAATAAGAGATATTAATTCCTTGCAATGTCTGAATTGTACAATCTCCTCACTCTGACTCAGTATCCCTGGGAAGTTTCAGACAAGATATGTTAGTACATAAGAGACTAACAAGATCCACACACCATAAAGACTGTTTTATATGTTGTATTTTGATAAACAATGAAATTAAAGTCCACTGTCAACCAATTCAACAATTTAGCAGTAGAAAAAAGGATGTAGTTTACAATGAAGCATGTTGTAAATCATTTACCTGTTTAGTGCCACATTGACCACTGTAGAATCTCTGTTGCTGGTGGCTTTGCAGGCAAATCCTGAGATACAGATGGAGATGATGAACTGAAGAATGGAGAACACCAGCAATATTCCATTGATCCCCAGTTTAAATATCTCTAAACAAATATTCAACATGATCATATGAAAGTAGTTTCACAAATAATATCAGATAAATTATATTGAATTGGGTGTGTAAAAGTATATTCTAAAAGTTATATTATACCATGGTCTGTCAGAATAACCGATTCTGATTGGCTGGAAGGTGTGCGTTCAAACCTTGTAATGCATAGTTCCAGTCAGTTTAATCACACACGGACACACATCACTCGCACACATATCGGAGATTGCGCTGTGCATACACAGAAACATTCAGGAGCACAGAAACTTGTAATCAATGCTGCCCTGTGACTTTTAAAAATAAATTAACTTAGCTGCTGAATTGCTACATGAAATTACTCTGCAACGAGGGGGTAACAACTCTGCTTTTGTAAGTCACAGCTTCATTGTTAATAGAGAGAGTGACGCTGCACAGGTAATTCGAATAATTTCAAATAAATGTTATAATTCAATCAAATAAATGTAATCTTACCACACTTCTTTATCTCTGTGTGTGATTTAAAGCCCGCCAAATGCTGATCTAATGAGTCATATACTCACTTAAAAATGTTGGGTTAAAAATAACCCAACGAATAACCCAACTGTGGATTGGTATAGCACCTTCCCAACTGTGGGTTATTTTAACCCAATGCATTGGGTTAAACTCCAGTTGGGTTAAAATAACCCAACAGTTGAGTTAAAAATATTTATTTTTATTTATGACCTTATTTTAATAAATAAAATACACATTGTTTTCAAATACAGATTGTTTATTTGTATAAACAATACATATGTTTCAACAAATATATTTTTCATTTACAAACTATGTATTGGGGAGTCTAGCATTTAATGTAAATATACATAATTGTGTACAAATTCAAAATGCACAAGTGTACATACAACACACATAATAAATTCAAAACCTATGTACAAACAGTACACATTCAAAACCTACACAAAAATGCACATAGCATACATACAATTGTACAGCATACAGCACACAAAAATTAAAAATGAACACTAAATTTAGAACTAATAACCTATACATTTAATTCAATAACCTATACAAATATAGACAGAATACACAAATTAATAACAATAAATCCTAATCACAACTTTATTAAAAGGTCTTCACTGTACACTGAATGCATTGATGTGTTAGTGTAAACATACCTTGAGTAATAAAACTACAAATACATATGTTGACTACTGGACCTAATGATGATGATGATCAAAGTTCTTAATGAGGCAGGACCTCCTCCAGATATTGCATGCTACAAAAACTCCCAAAATGGGTGCAGAGGTCTTGAAATAGTTTGTCATAGATGTAAAACATTTTTGAAACACATCAAGTCATGTGGATCCGGGCTTGTCTCACTGTTTCTCACTTGTCTCCAACCTTAAAAGAATAAATAATGTTCAGTTGGGCATGCACTGTAACAACATCAACAGTGTTAAATTATAAAAAAGTTACATCAAAGCAGTGCTGTATTGAATTAAATTATGGTCACTCTAATTAGTCATTACACCTGCTGTTAAATGGTTAGTTCACCCAAAAATGTAAAATCGGTCAATAATTACTCGCCCTCATGTCTTTCCAAACCTGTAAGACTTTCGTTCATCTTCGGAACACAAATAAAGGTCTTTTTGATGAGTCTTACAAATTTCTGTCCCTCCATTGACAGCTACACAACTATCACTTTTAATCCCCAGAACGGTAGCAAACACCAGGTAATAAAGGTAATACATGTTACTCCAGTGGTTCAACCTCAATTTTATGAAGTGACACGAGTATATTCTATCCCTTAACCCTAATTTATCACTTTATTTACAACATATTAAACTCAAACGCATGTTCACGAGAGCACCTCGACGCATGTGTGTTGTGTTAATGCGAGAGCAGACGACAAGAGCGTGAATGCAACAATTATGTATTTTTGCACAAAGCACATAGTCGGTTCATAAAATTGAGGTTAAACCACTGGAGTCACATGGATTACTTTAATGAAGTCTTTACTACCTTTCTGGGGCTTGAAAGTGGTAGTTGTGTAGAATGTCA
Source organism: Squalius cephalus (assembly GCF_949319135.1). Classification (NCBI taxonomy): domain Eukaryota; kingdom Metazoa; phylum Chordata; class Actinopteri; order Cypriniformes; family Leuciscidae; genus Squalius; species Squalius cephalus. The sequence continues at coordinate 30,763,617 of NC_137126.1, forward strand.
ATGGAGGGACAGAAATCTCTCAGATTTCATCTAAAAGATCTTCTTTTGTGTTCTGAAGATGAGCGAAAGTCTTACAGGTTTGGAACGACATGAGGGTGAGTAATCATGACAGAATTTTCTTTTTTTGGATGAACATGAGCTGAAGAGCAGTGTAATTTATCAAAATTGATTTGATAGTGTTGCTTTTACTTACAGGCCAAATGTCATTTAAGCTGCGCTTCATTTCAGCATATGTTGGACACACCATTTTTCCATTTGTGAGGTATGGCGATGATGGAAGGATGTCAGGCCATTTCTCCGGGATCATCTTTGAAAGACAAGAAAAAAACAGTTTTCAACTATACCACACGTGTGTGAACCTAATTTCATATGCACTTAGACACAGCCAAAACAATTTTCCAAAATAAGACACCCCTTACATATAGAGGGTATGCACTGACGTCACTTTCCCGCCGAAGAGCTGTTGCGTGACTGGATTTAATAGGGGAAACTGCGAAAACGTGAGTAAAACAAACGATTAGTTCAAACGATCAGTTTAAACTAAAGGTTGGACTCAATATAGTGTTCCTTACAACTTAACAAAGATCCAGATTCCTTAACAGGAATCCTGTTTCCTGATATTTATATGAGCCTGATTTCAACAAAAAACGAATTTGCCTGTGAACGCTTTATATAACGACAATATAAGTCCGGGTGATCACTTCTATCAATGTTATATATATTATATCGTCCAGCCCTAAAACTTTTATAGTTTTTTGTCAATGTTTATTTAAAAACATCCAATTATGCACTCCATTTGCTTCTCTGTACTGTAGTGATGGGTCGGTCATGAATGATTCGTTTATTTTGAACGAATCTTTAATATGACTCGGGACTACCGAGTCTGTACTGGAAACAGAAATGATTAGTTCATCTCTTGAGTCTTCGGGTTCAGGTCCGAGTCTTTTGTTCTTCCTGTCAGTCCCATAGAGGCTATGCTGTCAGTACCGGAAAGAGAAATGATTAGTTCATCTCTCGAGTCTTCGGGTCTGATTTTTCTGAGTCTTTAATTCTTTTGTCACATGACAGCACTGGACAAATAAATTAGTTACAAATTTTTTAACAGTAACATGCTACATTTTTGTTCTCAAATTATAGCTTTTTAATTTCTTTCAATTTATAATTTAAGAATTTCTGTTATGATGGTTCTTTTCCAAATGGATGAGGTACTAAAGAGTTGGTAATGCTTTAAACTTTATCTATGATGGGGCAAACCACTTTGATAAAGATCTATATTATATATATATATATATATATATATATATATATATATATAGTCTGATAACAACAGTTCCGTGACATAAAACTGAACGACTCGAACCCGAGAGATAAACTAATCAATTCTGTATCCGGTACCGATTGCATAGCTCAGCTTATGTAGCTGTCACGTGTTGAAAGAAATGACTCGAACCCGAAGTCGATAGACTCGAAACGTGAACTAATCAATTCTCTATCCGGTATTACAGACTGCAAAGCTCAGTTTATGAGGATGTCACGGGATGAACGAACGGCTTAGATTGGGTAAACTAACAGACTGCATAGCCTGAAGACCCAGATAAATAAATTAATCGTTTCTGTTTCTCATAATTTGGCCTCTTCCTTGCATTGCAATTATTTTCTTATTCTAAATGTGATCAACATTTGATGTGTTTGGGGAATTTGGCTATTGACATGTAACATTTAAATACATTCTGCTGAAATTAACAAAATGACTTGAAAAAATATTTATTCATTTTTATGAACGAGATTCAAAGATCCGAGTTAGTAAAATGATCCAAACTTCCCACTACTACGTCACGCGCATACATATTAAACTCACCATTCCAAGAAAACTGTGAAGTCTGGGATATTCTCTAATGATTTCTTCGATAGTTTTTGTTCCAGAGGATCAATTCCACGCACTGCAGTTTTTTGAGGTGGTGTGTGTCTCATGAACTCCTCGACTTTGCTGTGAGGACTTCTTGCTTTCTTTTGCCACTCAATCATTGTCAGTCATCAAACAGCTCAGACTATATTGAAATAAAAAAATACTGTAATGAAATTACGGAAGACAGCTGGAAAAAAAAAAAAAAAACAAGTAATTATCAGTACCTGGATCTCTAGTAGCCCCAGCACTGCACATTTGGTATCTCTAATCATTATTCAACTTACCAACTTGTTAGTAGAGGGACTCCAAGACCGGTGCCAGATAAGGAAGACATCCAAAATGTGTACTACTGTACACTGTCCAGGACCAGAGTTGAGAACCATTGTCATCCAGCAGCTTAATACTTTCATTTACTCCTTTCTGTGTTAGAATGAAGCAGAAAAAAATAAATATTTTCAGAAAAGTAAACTAGTCCTTAAAAACTTGTTACTACAGTAAATCAAGGTAATCTGTGTATTGGAAAACATCAACTTTCTTTAACTAATCATGAACTAATCGTTTATTTGTTGCACAATGTTTCCCATTTCAATGTTGTTGGGAATATCTGCACTTTTTCATCTTTCTTTCATCTCGGAGATTTCAGCGAATTCAAACGCTTCTCACTGCACCTCACAGCGCTGTTGTGGTGTCGTGTGACCGATGTCTGAGCTCGCGCCGCTGGGCCGAGCTGATAAATGGTCCGTGCACTACGGTTCAAATGAGTAGAGCTCTTTCGTTCCGCATTTAGTGACAATTGTAGTCGCACCTGTACGAAAAAAGTACGTTACCAGTCTGGAGCACTGCTTCAGCTGTGACAGCTTAAAGTCCCTTTAAGACATTTGCTATCACGAATACCGTAAAACAGGCGTAAGTTAATGCTAGATAGTGATTTCAGACTAAGGCTTACTTAGTTTATTGTAGTAGGTAACTGGTAGTAAACGGTTTCGCTAGTATAATGTTATAATTAATTACTTTATTACTGCTAGCGACCTAACGGCGATAGCTAGGATTAATTTCCAATCGATCTCACTTCCCGGAGATCATTAAAACGGTCTAAAGGGAACTTCGTTTTTAAAAAATATAAAATTCAAATTTAGAATAATTATATTCAACGTCTCAGTACACAATACTTAATGTTATATATACATAAAAACTATATGACTTACCTTTCATAATCAGGATGCAGCAGCAGCTCCTGTGTTGACTGTCTGTCACTGGACCGTTAAAATTTGAACCGTCGCTGCAGAAACCGCAGGCTATTTAACCCAACAGTCGGGTTATTTCTAGAAATTACCCAACGATTTTAAAAATGACCCAATATTTTTGGAAAATAACCCAACATATTGACCCAATATGTGTAACCCAACGGTTGGGTTACACAAATAACCCAACGTTTTTTACTGTGTAGATGATGAAAATAACTGCAATTTTAACCCTTCCAGTCAAATTTTGCGCTTCAAACACCAATGACAGCTTTAACTATTCTGTGTTGGCATGCAACGATGGTATAAGTGGGATAATGCATGGCTAGCTGTGCATTAAACAATTTGAATGCACTTCACATCAGGTGGTTCTTTGCCTCCACATCGTGCAGTACAATCATGTAATGCACACCATGCATCATCCCTAGGCTTTCGACCACTTGGAACATATACAGTAGCACACAAGTCGCATGGACTACTTTGTCATTTTTATAATACTTTTATGATGATGACTTTAATGCCATTTTGAGGCATGAAGTTCATTGTAAGTGTATGGAAAAGCTTGACCAGCACAATCTTTGTCAGTAAAAATGAGTTTCTATAAGTAGTAAATGGACTATTCAAATAAATAAAACAGCAATTAAACACTAAAAACAAACTAAAACAGATCACATTATTATAGTATTGCACATTGTATATGATTAGTACCTTACCGAAATGGAGCGATAGTTATAGCGATAGCTTCGATCGGAAATGAGTCCTATCTCATGGATATCAGAACAATGGCTATCCCTGCAGTAATGGCACTGATCACATTCATTAACAGAGAGGCTTTCACCTACAGGAAGAAAAGCTGACATGTGAAAGGTAAAATATGGTAATGGTGTACACTTACATGTATAAATCACCCTGAACGCAGTATTGGCAAAAAGCCACAATTGATATTGGAGCAACATACTATTTTTCTGAAAAGTTACGGTTCTCATTAAAAATCATGTAAATATAAAAACTACAAAAGGCAGATAGGATAGGAAAGTGCTGTATTGATTTGTGGTGCTATGGTGTTTAGGGACCAAAAAAAATCATATTGGCCTTTTACCCCGTAGCCCTGCTTGCAGTATTTATTCAAACAACAGATGACTGAAAACAGATGGCTTTATGCTCACAAAAACTCACAAAAATGATGGTATCTGAACTGCTGCTATATTTTTTGACAGCTTATAGTGTTTAAAATTGCACAAAAATGAGTATTAGAAACAATTTGACAAAATGTTATCACCCACAGATTTCAGCACATTATATGTACGTACCACACGCAGGTGAAGTTTATTATGCGCAGCAACAGACAGAAATCCAATGGTGTACTGACAGAGAAACACAGAACATTTCAAAGTTCATTCTGGAAATTATTGTAAAATATGAGGCAATAAAGCAAAACCATTAAATAAAACTTACAATAAGGGATGCCCAGTAGGTTATGCCAGTATAGGTGGGTAATCGTAATTGTCTTCATTGATGGTGTGTATGATGCCAAATAAGAAACACACCTCTCCAATCATTATCTCGACAGTCTATTCAGGGCAGATTTAGTTTTTACAACTGTTTAGTTTTTTCCCATAATGACATATAATTCATGTGTTTTACACACAAGCAAAAAAATAAGCTATATTAATGGTTTATGCACTGTACAGTCAAAAGGCAATCAGACCGGCAAACATCTATTAACTTGAGGACATATGACAACAGCTTTTTATTTTATTATCATCATTAAATGCATTATCCCCAATGCCTTTGGTTTTGCTTTGAAAAATTCAGTGAGAGCCATACTATGATATGCTCCTCTGGCCTCCTGTCCATCATTACAAATAACAGTATTTTGTGGATTTACTTGGATGACAACTGTAGCTTTGTCAGTTGACAGAACCTTGCTGGCTTCCATTCTAGGCAAAGTTTTCACCTGTAATTAAGCATTCGAATTATGCTGTTCACAACTCGCTTAAGGTTTCTTTTTTTCTGGCATTTCATGTACAGTATTTATATTTAAAGCATTAGCTGATACCCTTGTCCAGATTGACTTATAAATCGATACAGGGTTTCTCAAACAAGAATATTGCTTATGTTAGGCTTATGTTAGCTTATGCTGTAATTAAAAAAGCTAAAAATATTGCCACTTATATAATATATATATATATATTTGTTCTGACTGTTGGCTCAAACCTACAGAAAGCACAGAGGCACAGCTTCTTTTTCTCCTTTAAATATCTTACACAGTTCCGTAAACATAAAACAGGCATCTATTATATTGGGAAATGGTGACCTCTCTCCAATGATGGATTGCTCTCTCTCTAGGTACATTGATCTGGATGAGGGTGTCAGCTGTGCCTAACTGTGTCTTCCTTTCAAGATGACAGTCTTTGCTTTTCCAAGGCTTTGCAATCTTGTTTTCATAATAGCCCAGCACTGACCACTCCAAATATGGTTCTGGGCCAGAAAATGCAAGAACCAGTGTCTGGACCAAAAGCTGAACTTGTTTTTGTTAAGAAGTTGAGCGGATCAATACCACCCATGAAGAGGCTCTCCTCACAATCGATTCTCAGCTTACTCCCACAGATGATGTGATGGATTTGTCCCAGCATTTAACCCTATTTTTAAAAAGGAAAATCATATGCCTGAGGTGTCTAGCAGTAGAACACTTTCAACTTGTTTTGTGCACCTAAACTGAACATGGATTTTTTTATTTATTTTTTAAAGTGATGATTGCTTTCAAAAGTATGAGGCCTATATTATGTCTACTATAGTTTGATACATTTTTATAAAATATAAGATTTTGTAAAATTCCATATGGAGGCCTGATATTGCATTTTTGTCATTTTCCTAAAATTGTTAAAATATAGTATTTAATATTCATACTGTAATTATGTGTTGTTATACCATAATATCCTATAGAATTAAATAAAACAGTGTTTTTTATTTGGAGATGTTATAATATTCCTATCATAGAACATAGTTTGTTTGTGTACAAAGGAAAGGAAAGTTTGTGTACAGCTCATATACAGTACTTTCAAAAATCATGAGGACAAGTGGATGCAGCAATGATATTTGATTTTGGCTGGCTGAGAGATTCAAAATGAAAGTGTATTTTACTCAAATATGTATGAATAATGTAACATTTGAATGTTTTATTTAAACACTTTGAAGTATATGGAAGTATAACATTTAAAAATTATGTAGATTTGTAGATTTGAATGTCTTCAGATTTGTTTGTTAATCTAAGTGTTTAATATCCTGGCACCCCCCTGTGGCGTGTATTTGAGCAGCACAGGAAATGAGGCAGATTAACACCCCTTTTTAACAGCTCTAGCAGTGTAAAGACAATTAATGGCTTATTATAACAATAAAATCATTCTTTTTTTAAAATTGTCAATCTCAAAGTACCCCACATAGAAAGTGGAAGATAGTGTTTATTTCTGCAACTGATCCATCTTTTCACCACAATCAATACAATGACAAAAATGCGGCAGAGAAGAAGAGTTAATGGTGAGTTAACATTGCATGTGCTGTCTTGTTTTTTTATTTGTTAGGAATTCTACAATCAATTAACCATTCACCAACTAAAATAAAAAAATACTGTAATAAAATATTCACCAACTAAAATACTGTTTCTTCACAGGAGTGCTTTTGTGTATAGGGCCGTTTAACCTTTAGAGAGAGCAAGTTGTTTTCTGTTGTGCTGGTTGATCGTATAGTCGAAATTACAGATGTAAACCTTGTCCATTACAGGTTAACAAATGGAAAGAGAGAAGCAAGGTTGTTCATTTAACTGAGATCCCCTTTACAATGAGTACCTGCACCACACACACAAACACACATGCACACGGCCAAAATGCACTGAGCATGCTTTAAAGGGCTATTTTTAACAATTGGAGGAGAGTGGCTCCCTTGTTCCCCATAAAACTTTGGCTCCACTTAATAGCATGTTATTTAGTGGTCTCTCTCTCTCTCTCTCTCTCTCTCTCTCTCTCTCTCTCTCTGTGTGTGTGTGTGTGTGTGTGTGTGTGTGTATATAAATTGACAATGCTGCGAAAATGCAGATGCAGCAATTCTTAAGGGGATGAGAAATGTAATTTCTCACGTAGAGTGTGCTGTGTCAGGGTGTTGGACATGCACATGCGCCATAAACAAAGGGCGAGAGGGAGAAAAGCAGAAAAAAAGGAGATTCAACCCCCATTGCCCACATGAGGATAAGTGATTGATGAGATGTTATCCTCAGCATATGACCTTTTGTAATTTTAGAGCATTAGTGCCATTATTGAGAACAATGCAAACAGTTCCTCTTGTTTATGACAGAGGGGAGGGCAAAGGACAGAATTCACTCATGAGTTTACATGTGGCACATTTCAGCATCACCAGACTACACTGTAAAAAGTGCTACACCCACAAAGTATGTTTTATATATTTTAAATATTTGTAATCTAGTTTATTTTATTGGTTTTATACAAAAAATTATCAAAATACTTCATCTTTACTTAAAATATATCAGTTTTTATATAACAATATATTTTAAATAAAACCCATGCAATTTATTTGGGTAGTTATTTGTTTGTGGTCATTGTGTACAACAAATGCTATAAAAGTGAGTTGGCAATGCACAATTTATTTGAGCAGCTGTCGATGTGGCAGGTGTGTTCATCAAACGTAAATATTTTAAATTTTATAAGTTGGCATTATCCCTTTTTCACTGGCGGGGACCTTCCAGGCAGATGCAGTATCTTCCTCGGCACTTCAACTGTTTGGTCGCTGCAGCGGATCTGAATTTCAGGGTCTGATTAACACGGTAAGTTGAGCAAATTTAGCCGAATGACTGGTGACGTAAAGTCACGCGAAATCGTTTACTCTCCACTAGGGAGCTGAGGTTAGGTTTGCAAATTACTGCTAACTTAGCTATAAGCTAAGATGGCTGCACAGTGTGGTCGATTGGCAGACAACAGCGGTTGAGACCGTGCTGTTAATATGAAATTAGTGCTCTAGTCATGCCTACTATGTGTTTTAAGGCTTGGGTTTGAATTTTGCCAATAATATAACTTTTAATCGTTAGTTAGCGTAAACTTAAACTAGCATAGTACTAGTTAACGTGTTTTATCTAACTTAGGACTTTTAGCTTACCGTTTAATGTCAAATATTAGTTTAAGTTAAGGATAAAAGTGATATTATTGGTACAATTAAAGTCAAAGTATCCTTAAAACACAAAGTAGGCATGAGTATATCACTTAAATTAATTTTAACAACACGGTGGGGGATGCAGCTGTCCGTGGGGTGCTCGTGTTATCAGTGTTTAAAAACACATAGAAGTTATAACGTTACGTAGGTAATAATTAGTTGCACAAATGCCCTCAGTTATATTTTTTTATTACATGGCTTGGCTGAATTCCAATGTAGAATGCGGTCTGTTATTTCTTTATAACAGACCGCTGCGGAGTATAACAGACCGTTGCCATGAAAAACAGCGCGTTGCTATGGACGCGGAACGGACTATTTTCTTTGGCGGAAGCAATACAATCGTTTTTAAATCAATAAACTCCTTTTTAAATCAATAATTCGTGTCAAATTATTTATTTATTTTGTAGGTAGCCATGTAATAAGCGGGATAATGTATAGAGAGGCGGTCGTTATAGCGAATAACAAGCCCTTCAGCCTGTCGGGCTTGTTATTCGCTATAACAACCGCCTCTCTATACATTATCCCTTACATATTGCACAGATTAAATTTCGGGATCATATGCGATCGAAACGGTCGCAATTTCGAGCCTTCAGGCAATAGTTGTGCGGGCAAATAAGGGAAAGTAAGATCATGGTGTTTTATGGACAACACTTTGTTTTGTGTGTTGTGTGTCTTTGACAGGACTCAGAGATTATTTTAGTATACTTTTGCATTACTAAAGCAGATGCACAGATTAGACTGTAAGTTCGAGATGTATTCTTAGTAGTCTGTCTGATTTTAGAGATTTGATCCACGCTATTTTAATGCTGCATAGTCAATTAATGATAGATGTTTGGTTGAAAAAACCCTTAAACTATTTCTAACCTATTACCTAAAGAAGTTACATTTACAACTGATTTTTAATCTTATTTCTAACATGCATTTTCCTGGTCTTTAGATACCCAAGCACTTTTGTTGCCTGGGGTATTCGAGCTTCACATCCAGGTAGGAAAAACTTCAGAATATAATTAAAATTCAATTCAATATAAAATATGATAATAATTAAATTACAATTTGATCAGATTATACTTTTTGACAGGATTCATCTGCCTCTGTGGAGAAAAGGAGAGAAGTGGTCCTGAGATGCCTGATTGAGTACAAGGGGAAGAGACAGGAAGACCTCATCAGTGTCCACCACGTATGTATTGGGCTTAAAGCTACTTGTCTATTTTTATGTCTGTCCCATTGAGCACAGGTATGTCCAAAAGACGTCTTTTCAACATCTTTGTCAAAAAAAGTCGTATGTTGAAGAGACGTCCACTGAGGAGCCAGAATGAATGTTATGACGTCTTTTTTGACATGTTCTGTAAGTCCAATATAGACGTTCATGGAACCTCCATACAAGGTTAAAAACCAGTTCAGATGTGGACATATTTTATGTAATTTAATGTCTCTTTTAGACAATTTAAACTGTTTCTGGACCAAATAAACACTTTCAGGATGCATTAAATTAAACTCATGTTTATTTCAACGTAATTTCTAATTACAAAGCAACTCCCAGACAGCGTGTGTTTGTCCAAAAATCATGAAATCTTTACTGTCTACTTCAGGCAGCTTAAAGTCCCTGGTTCGAATCTGATTTCTCTCACGATCCAAATATGTGTGAATTACAGATGCTAAGCTGTCTAAAGGTGTCAGTGTGTGTTTGTCCAAAAATCATGAAAAGAAACTTCACTGTCTGTGAATTGCTTTGCAATTACACATAGAAATTACATTGAAATATATGTGAGTTTTAATTTAATATATCCTGAGTGTTTATTTGGTCTAGAATAAGTATAAATTGTCCAAATGAGACCTTAAATGACATTGAAAGTATGTCCACATCTGAACTAGTTTTCAACCTTGTATGGAGGTTCCATGAACGTTCATTACAGAACACCTCAAAAAAAGACGTAAAAACCTTCATTCTGGCTCATCAGTGGACGTCTTTTCAACGTACGTCTTTGTGACAAAGACGTTGAAATGACGTCTTTTGGACATAATTTTGCTTAGTGGGTGTATTAATATCGTGATGATATGGGGTGATTATGTTTGCTCTTGAAAGATATTTAAACTGTAGCTTAATTAACAGTAATGTGATGACCAATCAGGTACAGGCAAGGACAATTGCATTTGTTTTATTGTAATGCATCCTTTAGAAAAAGACAACACTCATGCTAGAGTAGATCATGATAGTTTAGTACCCACACTCTATATGGCATTGTCATGGTAGACTTCACTCTGGTCACATGTTCTAGTCACGTATCCGTGTTGTATCCACCACCTTTAGCAACAAAAGTACAATTTTGAATTTGTGAGTTATATTCATCTTATTTCCTATTTGTCTGACCAAACTCTTGATTCTTTTTTGTCTCCACCAATAGAGTCGGGCTGAAACACGAGTTGCCCACTGAAAATTTACATGTGCCATCATCCCGAAACGATTGGGATTATCATAGAAGGACAGCCCGTGGTCAGAGGTGTGCCAAACCTGTCGAAAGCATGCTGCAACCTGTTTGGACTTAACTATGCTCTCGACCGCAAGTACCCTTCATAACTGGTGTATACTTGAGATATATCAGAGGCTTTTTGTGGGATTGGACCCCGTGCATCCTAAGCCATCATCATGTAATTTTTGACATTGCAGTTAAAGTATGATACAATGTGATGTTATGACTTGGGCAGTTTGGATATTTCAATGTACTGTTCAGAACAGGTTGAAAATACACTTCTACAGTGTTTGTTTTATATTAGAGTGTACATGTGCGGGCACATTTATTTGCTGTTTTGTAATCACTGGTAAAAGTGACACTGGTTGACACTTGACATTGAATATATTGAATAAATGATTGTCTTCAATCTACCTTCTCATCTTTTTCTTCTTCAACTGAATTTGTAATTGTTATTGACAAAGTCTGTTTATGTAAAGTTAATAACTGTAGTGCAGGATATAGACATTTAGATTTATTTTCTGAGGTTATAGCCAGGACTCAATTAAAATGTTTATTCACATATGATTAAGTTAATTTTACTAATAAAATAAAGTTCATAAAACCTAATTAAAATGAGTACAGGTTACTTGTAGCAACCCATAAATAAGTTACCTGTACCAATAAAAGTAGGTTTATCCAACTGAGTAATACTAGTACTATTAGTTAACTCAACTCGATTTTGTTGTGTTTGTATTAAGTAATGTTAATGTGTTCAATATACTTAAAAAAGGCTGCAAGTTGAATCAACATAAAACATCCAATGCAGCCGCTTGCCTCACTTTTTATAAGTTAGATCTAGGTATTACTTTTTACAGTGTACAGTGAACACTATAAATGCTGCACCTTCTGAGCTTGAACAGTTGTCATATAACGGGGTCAATCAAGTGCACATATTTCTGCCCATCATGATGCTTCTACAAATGGTGGTTGATGTTGCACTCAGAAAGCACTGTCTATGGTATACTGTACAGTCCAGTATATTTTTGTTTGTGCACATGTTTGTGTCAAAAAAATAGATTGAAGCTGCCATATGAGTTATTTCATTATCATTATAGCCCAGTTCTGAAACAGACAGCCAGTCTCAAGTTCATTTTCTGTCTGTCAAGTTTTAGTTAGCAATTAGAAACACAATTACCTATCATTTTTCTCTATATCGTAAGAACCTATTCCTTTTCATTTGGATACGCTTCTGAATTGAACAGGATAGTTTGGATGTCGAAAGGGTTGCCCGTCTCATAGTATTGCTTACCTGTCGCGGAGCCTGGAAGTCTTAATTGAAACACTTGACCATTCTCTGCCATTGGCTGTACGGCCTAAATGAAGGCTGCACATTCCACAAGCCCAGTCTTCAGTAAGGTCTGGTAACCTTTTGTCTTCAGTGTCATATGCACCATCTTCTCACAGGTCTGAAGTGCGGAGGAACGTCCTTGGAACCAGACCCACCAATGTTGCACCAGCAGGACTTCAGCCGTCGATCTCACAAGGGAGTCGGCCTACCCACATGCATGAGTCTGAAGTGCAGGGAAACGGATCCAGACTCACCAACACTTTAACAGCAGGATTTCAGCCACTGACTTCACAAGGGAGAACACGTATGCAATCACAGTCGCATCATCATTCCTCTCTTGACAATGTTCAACACCCTACTCTGTATGACCTTGTTCAGAACCAAGCCTTAGCCTCTCTTCCGCCACGAGCTATCCCAGAGTTTGATGGTGATCCACTTAAATATGCTGCCTTTATTAGAGCTTTCGAGCAAGCTATTGAAAGGAAAACTACAGATAAACAAGAATGTCTTTATTAACTTGAGCAACATACTAGAGGGCAGCCAAGAGAACTGGTTCGGAGTTGCTATAACATGGCTCCTGGGCAGGGCTATGAGAAAGCAAAGAATCTATTGAAAGAACACTTTGGAAATTAAATGAAAATTGCTGTAGCTTATATGGAGAAGGCTATGACATGGCCTACAATGAGAGTTGATGACATTAATGCTCTGCAGTCTTTTTCAATCTTTTTAAGGGACTGTTGCAATGTCATGGAAGATTTACAGCATATGGAGGAGATGAACGTGCCATCCAATCTTCACCTGATAATGATGAAGTTGCCATATAAACTGAGGGAGTTCAGAGTTCCCAGACTTTGTGACCTTCATTGAGCATCAGGTAAAGATTTTGTCTGATCCTCTCTTTGGTGACCTACAGGGTACGACACCAGACCCTTCCTCTAAACCTAAGAGTAGACATAACGGAAGAGGCCAAGCTACTGTTGATGCTATCAATACTGCCTCAGGACCAACCACATCAGCAGCTTGGCACCAACAGCGCAGAGGGCCAGCTTCACAGAAGAATGACGAAGATGTGTGTGTAAAAGCCAGCATTCAGTGGAGAAGTGTTCACAGCTTGATGAGATGACACACAGGCTGAAATTGGAGGCTTCGAAAGTAGGCAGAGTGTGTTTCAGCTGTCTGAGGAGAGGTCATTTGAGTAGGGAATGTGACAAGCCTTTGACATGTGAAATATTTAAACACAAACATCCAACTGTCCTACACATCGAATTTAAAACACAGGAAGTGTCAGTCAATAATGCATTTGTGTCATTGGAGACATGTGGCCATACTGGGGCCGGAGGTGATGAATGTGTCCTATCTATTGTACCTGTACAGGTGAAAGCCAAGTCCGGGAGCATGATTATGAACACCTATGCCTTTCTAGACCCTGGGAGTTCAGCTTCTTTCTGTACCCAACATCTCATGAGAAAACTGAATTTTTCAGGAGTCAAGACTAGCATTCTTCTTCGTACTCTTGGCCAAGAGAGGTCTGTAGACACATTCTTGCTTAGTGGTCACAAGCTTTCTGGCTTGAATGAAGAAAACTTCCTGGACTTCCCTGAAGTCTATACTCAGAGGACCATGCCTGTGAGCAGAAATAACATTCTCACTCAACAGGACCTAGAGGGATGGAAATACCTTGAAGGCATTAGAGTTTCCAGTTTTGAGGCAGAGGTGGAATTTCTGATAGGCACCAATGCGCCAAAGCTCATGGAACCATGGGAAATAATAAATAGCCAAGGCGAAGGACCATATGCTGTCAGGACTCAGGACTGTCAGGTTGCGAATGGTCCGCTGAGAGGTGGTGAGCCATGCAAAGGCAAGATGGGCCGTCCTGCTGTCACTGCCAATAGGATCTCAGTCGCCAAGCTACAAGACTTATTGGTTGCCCCATACAATCAGGATTTCAAAAATCAGACGATGTGTGCCTTTCCAGAGAGGATCAAAAGTTTCAATTCAGCTTGATGAAGGACACTACTGCTTTGACAGCCTTTTAAGGCTGAAGATGTCATCTTGCCAAATAACCACAGCATCGCAGAACAGCGTCTCTAAGAGGGTGGCTGTAATCAGAAATGAAACAGATTTTGCACAGTGGAGACACATAGGCACAAGACTGAATTCAGCTGATGAGGCATCCAGGGGTCTAAGTGCTAAAGAATTCCTTGCATGCGAGCGGTGGCTGAAGGGACCAGAATTTCATTTAGGGGGGAAGTGGAATGGCCTAAGACCATCATGGAACAACCTTTGATCCCTGTGGATGACCCTGAGGTGAAGAAAGACCCACTGGTGAATGCCTTTGTCTCCCACAGTCCACTGAATGCAACAAAAGTGTTTTTAAGCTACTTTTCAGATTTTAAGAAGCTGAGAACGTCTGTGGCATGGATGCTCAGACTCAGAGACGTGCTTCTAACCTTGTCCCAAAGGAGAAAGGTTCTTGAAGCCTCCAAAAGCATTGGCCATGATGATGGAAGCCGAAGTGTCATAGATGAGGTCCTGACTAGATGACCTGACCACAGATGTCCTAGGCTCAAGAGAAGAAGATTTCACTTAGATTAGCTCTGCACAAAATGACTCCTTTAGTTTAAATTAGGTAATTTGGGTAATTGTGGTTAAAGTAAATATTCACAATTATGGGGCCGGTGTAGGAGTCATTTTTATTCACCTTTTAGATAGGTTAATTTAGCTATTACTTATTATAGCCACTTGGGGGAGTATCGCACTGGGTGTGATACGTCACTGGGATATTTACAGGTGTGGCAATCAGTTAGGGAAAGGTGTGGATGGCGGGGAACACACGGGGTCTTTGGTGTTTTATGCCCCCAACGTCGCCTTCCAGGCAGCGAGGGGATGGGTAGGTTTAAGGTTGAGGGTAGGGTTAGCTGCCTCTAAGGAGCCATTGGGGGCATAAAACACCATCGAGCGAACACACGGTTCTTACCGTAGCCGTGAGCACCCACTCCACCGACAGCACAAAAGCACTTTATTAACTAGCACTGGGTGAAGTACTATTTTATGTAAAAATACATTTTCTACCTTTATAATAAATGGGAACACCACCCAAAGAGAGCTAATGCCTGGACTTTTGCGTGTTGAGAACACCATTCCATCCATGCCGAGGCTTATAGGATAGAGAGATGGAGAGCCACACTCCGCTACGACCTTAGTTTAACCTCATGGCATGGTTGTCTGAATGTAGCAGATGGCACAGAACTGAATGCGTCATGATCTATCATTCTCCCTGCTTGTCTCCTTTATTTCTCTCTCACCCTCCCTCTTTTACAGCTCATTTCTTCTAAATCCTTGGTTAGTTTTTTAAAGAGCCAAAGACATCTGGATGTGAACAGAATAAAATCTCCTCAGCCAGATATGAAAATATTTATAACTTAATACACTTCTTTAATTAAATATTATGTGATCAGAATTACAATTGGAGTAAAAAATGTAATTGGAAAACTAACAATAACTTCAGTATGACAAGTAGGGCCAGGGCGAGGCTGAGAGCCATGGGAACAGAGCGACCTGCAGAGGTCACCTGCACGCAAAACCCTCTTCCCTGAACTTTAAACCTTGCTACATTCAGATTTGGACTATACATCTCAGTAATAGTAACATACATAATAACACAATATTAGCTAAATGTAAATCTTCATCAAACTATGAATACCTTCCTAAAACTTTTATAGTTCTTGCAAGTAATCATCTCAAACTCAAATTAATTTGACCCCAGCTTTAAAGCTTTCGATGAAGATGAATCTTCATCAAACTATGAATACCTTCATAAAACTTTTATAGTCCTTGCAAGTAATCATCTCAAACTCAATTTAATTTGACCCCAGCTTTAAAGCATGCTGGGCAACCATCAGTGCCTAAATATTATAATATTAGATACACTCAGTACCAGTCAAAAGACAGACACATTTGACAGAATTTTGTTTCTCATGAACTTTAAAGCCATTTTGATCTGCTTAGATGATTGAAATGATTTTTGTAATATTTTACTGCTCTTTATTCATTTATGATTGGATACATTTTTGTAATTTCATTGCTTTGATGTCTATATTATTATTCTAAAAAGTGGAATACCAATATTTACTGTGACCGGGAGGGAACATGTTCGGTTCACTTAGTTTTGTCATGGCCACAATATAAAAACTTGTGGGAACGTGATATTAAAGGAGAACTCTGGTCAATTTTAACATTTAGCTCATTTTTTTGTAAATTTGGAGTGCTGTCAGTACAGAGAACAACGACAAAAATCGGTGTTGCCTACACCGTGTTATTCTCTTTTTAAAATTTGCACCCTGTTGACTTCAATGGGGCAATATTTAAACCTGCTTTTAGCCTCTTAACATCCTTTATGTGTCATTACAAGTGCCCAGCCATGTGAGTGATTCCTTCAGAGTGAACACGGGTGAATCTGACTGCAGTAGATGTGAAAGTGATGTTAATTCAGCCAGCGCACATACCTGTATTTTCTTCCTGTTTTCGGTCGAAGTCCACAGTAGTCGATTGTCGAGTTCACGCACGTGATCATAGGTAACTAAACCTATGTGCGTGAACTCGACAATCAACTACTGTGGACTTCGACCGAAAACAGGAAGAAAATACAGGTACTCGACTGACTACTTTTATTAATATCTTTCACATCTACTGCAGTCAGATTCACCCGTGTTCAAAACTTGCCCCATTGAAGTCAACAGGGTGCAAATTTTAAAAAGAGG